>NC_043700.1:156522939-156764807 GCF_006229205.1 Suricata suricatta | reverse complement strand
TTCTGCACTGCAAAGGAAACAATCAAGAAAACTAATAGGCAACCGACAGAATGGGAAAAGATAGTTGCAAATGACATATCAGATAAAGGGCTAGTATCCAAAATCTACAAGGAACTCACCAAACTCCACACCCAAAAAACAAAGAACCCAGTGAAGAAATGGGCAGAAGACATACACAGACACTTCTCCAAAGAGGACATCCAGATGGCATATAGGCACATGAAGCGATACTAACATCACTCATCATCAGGGAAACACAAATCAAAACCACACTGAGATACCACCTCACGCCAGTCAGAGTGGCTAAAATGAACAAATCAAGAGACTATAGATGCTGGCGAGGGTGTGGAGCGACGAGCACCCTCCTACACTGTTGGTGGGAATGTAAACTGGTGCAGCCGCTCTGGAAAAACGTGTGGAGGTTTCTCAAAAAACTATCCATAGAACTCCCTTATGACTCAGCAATAGCACTGCTAGAGATTTACCCAAAGGATACAGAAGTGCTGATACACAGGGGCACATGTACCCCAATGTTCACAGCAGCACTGTCAACAATAGCCAAATCATGGAAAGAGCCTTAATGTCCATCACCTGATGAATGGATCAAGAAGATGTGGCATATATACACAATGGAGTATTACATGGCCATGAGAAAGAATGAAATCTGGCCATTTGTAGCAAAATGGATGGACCTTGAGGGTGTCATGCTGAGCGAAATAAGTCAGGTAGAGGACAGATACAATATGTTTGCACTCATAGGTCTAACAGGAAAATAGGAGAAACCTAATGAGGACCAGGCGGAGGGGAAGAGGGAAAGAGAGTTGGGGAGAGAGAGGGACGCAAAACTTGAGAGGCTACTGAATACTGAAAATGAACCAAGGGTTGAAGGGGGAATGGGGAAAGAGGTGGTGGTAATGGAGGAGGGCACTTGTGGGGAAGAGCCCTGGGTGTTATATGGAAACCAATTTGACCATAAACTATTAAAAATATATTTAAAAAATTAAAAAAATAAAAAATAAAAGTAAAATCTCAGGGCAACTAGGTGACTCATTCTGTTAAACATCCAACTCTTGACCCTGGTCATGATCTCAGGGGTCTTGAGATTGAACTCCATGTTGGGCTCCATGCTGGGTGTAGAGCCTGGTCAAGATTAACTCTCTCCATCTCCCGCTCCCTGCTCACATTCCCCTCTCCTTCTCTCTCTTGCAAATAAAAAAATAAAATAAAAAATCTTTGAGAGCTAGAGTGAGATGACAATATATGCTATCTCGTGGATTCCATCTAAAGGGGGGGAAGTTTGGAAGAACTGTGGAGGCTACTCACCGGAGAATTCGGTTCATGGTGTCAGTCTAAAAGAAGCATAAGCAAGATATGACAAAATCACCAGGATCTTCTAATCCTCACTATCCTGCCACTAAGTGTAGACTTAAATAACACTGAAATACAGTATCACTCCTGACTAAATTAAAACTACCTACAGGTTTAGCAGACGGA
This sequence comes from Suricata suricatta, assembly GCF_006229205.1. Lineage (NCBI taxonomy): Eukaryota > Metazoa > Chordata > Mammalia > Carnivora > Herpestidae > Suricata > Suricata suricatta. The sequence continues at coordinate 156,763,313 of NC_043700.1, read as the reverse complement.
AGGTGTGGTAATTCCTGGGCATACAAAAAATAAATTAATTAATAATATAGTACTTTAGTATCTAGCATCCTGTACAGCAGATTAGGCTCTCAACAACAACAAAACCACAAGTCATATAAAAAGGCAAAGTAAAAAAATTAGCTTAAATAGACAAAGCAAACAACAGAAGAAGACTGAGATCAGATATGACATAAGTGTTGGGATTACTAAAACAGGAATTTAAAATAATTATAATTAATATGTAAAAGGTTATCACAAAAAAAGATAGAAAACATGCAAGATTGATAGGTAATTTGAGTAGAGAATGGAAATTATAAGAAAAGGTCAAATGGAAACACAAGGAACAGGCACATGAAAAAAAAAGGAAGAAATAAAAAAAAAACAGAAAGGAAGCCAGGCAGCCTAACCTGGTTTATCAACAGGTTTGACACAGTCAGATAAAGAATCTGTAAAGTTGAAGACAGGTCAGTAGAAATTATCTTAACTTGAAGGCAAAGAAAAAAGTGAAAATACAAAACAAAAAAACCCACCAAAACAGAACACAGCTATGACACAGGAGCTGTGAAATAATATCAAGTGGATTAATATATATGGGATTGTAATCTCTGAAGAAGTGAGAATGAGATAAAAAGTATATATATATTTCTTCAAATATACATATTTGAAGAAATAATGACTAAGCAATTTTCAAAGTTAGTGAAAGACACCATATTACTGATCCAAACACCTTGAAGGAAACCATCTTAAAAAAAAGTACTTTTTCAAACTACTGAAAGCAAAAGACAAAGAGAAAACCTTAAATAAGAGAAATAAAATACATTAAAGAAAATTATGGATAAAAATTATACAGACTTCTCTCAGAAACCAAGCAAGAAAACAGAGCAGTATCTTTGAAAGATTAAGAGAAAACAAAACAGACAAAAACTTGTCAACCAAGCATTCTATCCCAAACAAAAGTAAATTTCAAAACTGAAAATGGGGAAGAAATGAAGCATTTCTGGAACTAACAAAAGCTGACACTGATTGCTAGCAGATTACAAGAATAAGAGAAGTTCTTAAAGTAGAAGAAATATGATATAGGTGTAAAATTTGGATATACACAGGACATGAAGAGCACTGTAAATGGAATAACTAATGGTAAATTTATGTTTTTTATTTGCTTTAAAAGATAACTGGCTATTTAAAATCAATGATAATACCCAAATAATATGTGTTTAATATATGTACAAGTAAAATGCATGATAAAAATGGCACAAAGGATGGAAAGGAGGAACTTATACACTGTTATAGGGTCCTCACTCTACATGTGAGGTGGCATGCTGTATTTGAAGATAGATATAAATTATTTTTAAATATACATTGTAAGAGAAAGAAAGGAAGAAAGAAAGAAAGGAAATATAGAAGGAAAGAAGGAAGGAAGGAAGGAAGGAGATGGATAGAGGGAAGGAAAGAAAAAGAAAGGACAGATGGACAAAGAAAGTGAAACAAAGGGAGGGAGGGAAAGAGAAATGGAAGGATACTGGAAAAGAAAGAGAGGAGAGGGAAGAAAAATGAGGCAAAATGAAAAAAGAATAAATGAAAAAGTAGAAAAGTGGCTAGTATGATGGGAGATTTTAATTTAATTACCTGAAATATGAACAGTCCAAACCACCATTCCAATGACCAAAACTCTCAGACTAGATAAAACACCAAGACCCAACTACATGTAGTCTTCAAGAAATTCATTTTTTAAAATGTAGACTATTAAATATGCTAAAACTAAAAGTATGGAGAAATGTATTCCATAAAAATTTTAAAAATTAAAAAAAACAAAAGAATGCTGTTGTAGCCTTATTAATTTCAGACAAAGTAGTTTTAAGAACAAGGGAGATTATGTGATATAAAGAGGGACATTTCATGATTATAAAGTGGTCAATTCACTGAGAAGATAAAATAATTATAAATGTGCATGAACCTAATAAAAGAACTTCGGAATATATGAGGCAGACTGATGATCTGACAGGAGAAAATGAGAAATCCACAATTATAGGTGGAGACTTCATTCATCTCACAGTAACTGACAAAAAACAATTAAGCAAAGAAGCTTTAAGTATAAAAATAACTTAAACAGCACTATGAACTATCTGTCCTAATTGACATTCATAAAATAATCCACCTAACAGGAGCAAAATACATTTTTCTCAAGTGCACATGATATACTGGAAAATTATACCACATATTGGGACATCTATTAAACTTATATAAATTTAAAAAGAATATAAATAAAGTACATTTCAGAACCATAAAGGAATTAAACTTAAAACTAATAACAGAGGGGTGCCTGGGTGGCTCAGTCAGTTAAGCGTCTGACTTTGGCTCAGGTCATGATCTCGCAGTTTCTGAGTTCAAGTCCTGTGTCAGGCTCTGTGCTGGCTCAGAGCCTGAAGCCTCCTTCGATTCTGTGTCTCTTCCTCTCTCTGCCTCTCCCATGCTCATGCTCTGTCTCTAAATAATAAATAAAAATGTTAAAAAAAAAGTTTAATCCTAATAACAGAAAGATATGTAGAAAATCCTCAAATATTTAGAAATTAAATAACACATTTCTAAACTCACAAACCAAAAAGGAATTCTCCAGAGAAATTTCTAAAATGATGAACCATAACATATGAAAATTTGTGGGATGCAGTTTGAAGAAATGATTAGAGAGAAATTTTAGCTTAAACGCTTATATTTAAAAAGATATAAAATTAGACCTACGTTTACTCTAAGAACTAAAGAGGAGCAAATTAAATACAAAGCCAGCAGACGAAAGTAAAGTATGAAGATTTGAGAAGAAATCAATAAAATGAAAGCAGAAAAATAAAGAAAAATCAAAGAACCAAACACAGGTTCTTTGAAAAGTCAGTAAAACTGACAAATGTATAGCAATACTCTGAAAAAAAAACAAAGAGAAGGTATGAATTACCAGTAACAGGAATTAAAGATGGGCATCATTACTGACACTACATACATACAAAAGACTATAAGGAAATGCTAAAAATCAGATAACCTGAATAACCCTATATGTACTACAAGAATTAAATTTATAAGGAAAAAGTCTTCCAAAAAGGAAACTTCAGGCCCAGAAATTTAATTACGGAAGGAAGAACTAATAATTACACACAATCTCTTCCAGAAAAAAAGATGGAACACTTTCCAATTCAGAATTATTCTAACACAAAACAAGATGAAGATATTTCAAGAAAATAAAATCACAGACGAACATTCCTCATGAACAGATGCAAGGATTATCAACAAATCCAGCAATACATAAAATTGATAATGTATCACAACTAAATGAAGTTCACTGTACGAATTCAAGGCTGATTTAACATTAAATATCCATCACTACAGTTCATCATCTTACGAAACTAAGTAAGTGAAAACATTTGACTGTTTTTGGTGCAATTTTAAGTAGAATTGATTCCCTGATTTCCTTTTCTGCTGCTTCATTATTGGAGTATAGAAATGCAACAAATTTCTGTACATTGATTTTGTATCCTAAGACTTTACTGGATTTATGTTTCAGTTCTAGTAGTTTTGTGGTGGGGTCTTTCGGGTTTTCTATACATAATATCATGCCACCTGCACATAGTGAAAGTTTTTCTTCTTCCTTATTGAAATGTATACCTTTTATTTATTTTTGTTGTCTGGCTGCTGTGGCTAAGACTTCTGGTACTATGTTAAATGAAAGTACTGATAGTAGACATCCATGTCTAATTCCTGAGAGGAAAGGAAAAACTCTCTTTTTACCCGCCCCCCCCCCCCACTGAGGATATTAGCTGTGGGTTATTCATATATAGCCTTTATTATGTTGAGTTACATTCCCACTAAACCTACTTGTTGAAGGTTTCTATAATGAATGGATGTTGTATTTTGTCAAATGGTGTTGAAATACAAATACGTTTAAAAAAAAATCAGTTATTGGTTGCAGATATACACTAAAGGAAATGCTAAATGAAGTCTGGAGGATGGAAGACAAATGACACCAAATATTAAGCCCATTATATGGCAAGACATATATATTGTGCATGTATGTATAGTACATATATATCTATCTCTGTATATACATATATACACACATATGTATGTGCCTGCATACATTATGTATGTGTATACGCACATACAGACACACAGACACATACATACTTATATATGTGAATATGTATATATTCAAAACATTTTGCTGATAAACCAAACACAAAAGGTACACCTGCATGATCCCATTTAGAGGACATTCTACAAGAGACACAGCTAATCCTTGATGACAGAAAACAGATCACTACTTGTCTAAGGTTTGGGATCAAAGGCAGAAATTGACAGGAAAAGGGTCACCAGAGACTTTTTGGGGTCATATAAATTTTCTATATTTTGATTGTGGGGATGAGCACATAAGTATATACATATCAAAACTCATCAAACTGTACTCTTAACATGGATGCATTTCACTATATATAAATTATACTTTATTAAATTTAACACATAAGCAAAAAATTGATGAATTTGGCAAAATGTAAAGAATTTCTATTTAATGAAGAATACCATAAGCAAAGTTAAAAGATTCAAGGCTAAGCAGGTAAGTCTGCAATGTCTAAAACTAATGAAGTATTGATATGAGCATACACAATGAACTGAAAATCAACAAAAAAACAGGAAACCCCAAAGGAAAAGTGGGCAACGGCCTTATATATGAAGTTCATCTTCACTACAAAACAAACAAAAGTTAAAATTAGCCGTTTTCAAAATGACAAAAATCAGAAAAGTTGGACAGTACCAAACATTAGAAAGTACAAGGGTTCAAGTTGCTAGGTTTTTCTCCTAGACTTATAAACTGATTTAGCCATTCTACAAAGCAATCAGTTAGTACTTAGTGAAATTATATGCACACGGTGACCTACAAAACCCTCTTCTGGTAATACTAAGTGTCAATCATAGGAGATAAAATGAGTAAAATGTGGCATATGCATGAGAACAACAGTGAGAATAAAATGAGATGCAGAGCAGAATTAATAAATCATAATAAAAAAGTGTTGAGTAGCAAAACTATTAAACAGAAGATGATTCAAAATGATTTACATAAACTAAAAACACATGAACACATACATATTCGGAGTAACACCATGTAATTTTCAAAGATATATTTAACTCAAAGTCTAATAGGAGTATGAGTGCAGAGGAATGCCAGTGGAGATGGGGAATCAAGAAAGGTAATTATAGAAACACAAGAGAGGTCTTACACAGCTTGACATCAGAGAAGTATAATTAATTCTCTACACATAAAGGGAAAAATGTATTTGTGTATGTTCATTCTTCTCAATACTATTGTAATGTTATGTCCATATTCTTATATCTCAGCTATTACTCCTTTCTCAAATGATAACCTAAACTCTGAAAACAGTAGTATTCTACGCAAGTGATTCAGATTACTACCGTCTTTCTGCATATAAAAATGGATACAGTATTCCAGGAGGAATAGCAAAGGATCATTTTTTTACTACTTTTTTTCCCCTTAAAGAGAATATATCTGCTTTACATGGTGTGTGTCACAGCGCCAAGACTAATCCTGTTTTAAACTGAAAACTGTAGGGGACGCCTGGGTGGCTCAGATGGCTAAGCATCAGATCAGCTTATGATCTCAAGGTCAGCAAGTTTGAGCCCTGCCGTTGGCCTTTGCTGACAACTCAGAGCCTGGAGCCTGTTTTGAATTCTGTGTCTCTCTCTCTCTCTGTTCCTCCCCTCCTCACACTCTCTCCTTCACTCTCTCTCAAAAATAAACATTAAAAAATTTCAAATAAATAAATAAACTGAAAAATGTACCAAGAACCATGATTCAGTTTAGCTGAATATTATGAATAATGTCTCTCATTTCATAACAACTATTTGGTGATCATAGAGGAAGTATATCTTATGCTGTCTAAGAATAATCTACTTAAAATTCCCTTGGAGATCTATTTTCTACCTCAGCTGCACCCACTTCTATTCTTTGGCAAAAAGTTCTGAGACCTTTATTTCCATATGCAAAATTTTCAGGTAAAATTCAGTTAGTAATAGTTTTATGAAAGAATGTCATCATGGAGCTCTTTCTGTAGTGAAGGAGGTTAAGACATACAGAATAACTATAAGAATAGCAATGTATTATAAATAATATTCCATCCTTCAGAAGAAAAAGAAATTACAAAATAATGGGACCGGAGAAGCTTTGTGGATGAAACAATATTAGAGCCAGACCTGAAGTTAGGGAGAATTCAGATATTCTAAGATGAAGAAGCAAGATATTTCAAATAAAGAGAACAAAGGGAGGTGGGAAAAAAAGAGTATTTCAGTTTACACAATTTATTATGCCATAGAGGGAGGATATATGAAATAAGACAGCAAAATTAAGTCAAAAGGAAGATCAATGATAAAAAATTTGAACTTTATTACATGCAACTTGGGTAAAAGGTAATGGCATATGAAAAACAAGTATTAAACAGTTGCAAGGGAAAAGCTTGGAAAGAAACGACATGATACATGATATGACAGGGGAACGTGGTTACAAAGTTATAATAATTGTCCTATCAAGAGATAACGAGAGCCTGAAATAGAAAAGATGCTATGAAAATGGAGAGAAGAGGAACAATGTATGCACAGAAAATTTTCTAGAAATGGGAAACAACTGGGTGAGATAAATGAATGCAAATGACTAACTTTTTATTTTTAGTCTCAGTGTCTTGTAGTATATTTTACTCATTACTATGAAGAAGGAAAAAGAGGAAGATCAGGTACGAACTAATATATATATTACATAGATCAGATATCTACATCTACCTGTCCCTGATTCCTGTTAATATTCAGTCTTTAATAAGAGCTCCTAAAACTCTTATAATGTCCTGAGTGACCTGAGTGTCTGACACAAAGCTCCTAAATCCCCTGGAATTTCCTGGGTGACAGAAATATATATTGTTCTAATGAGGTGATTTTGGTGGGCTGCTGCATGGCGGCTGGTCACCACAAAGATCAAGTCACGACTAGAAACTTGGAACTAACGGGGATTTCCAGGGGATTGGGGCAGGATATTAAGTTAGTAATTGATCATGCCCACATGATGAAACCTCCATAAAATCACAAAAGTACAGGGTTCAGAGAGCTTCCAGGTTGGTGAACACATATGTGCTGGGAGGACGGCACACCCCAACTCCACGGAGACAGAGGAACAGCCGCACTTGAAACCCTCCAGGCGTTCACCCTCTGCATCTCTTTATCTGGCCCTTCATTTATATTCTTTAAAATACGCTTCTAATAAGTAAACTGTTTTCCTGGGTTAATCAGCCACTCTAGCAAAGTATCAAACACAAGGGGGATGTCTGGGAACCTTTGATTTGTAGCCAAGTTGGACAGAAATTGTGAGGAACCTGGGAACCTGCTACTTGCAATGAATAGGCTTCTGAAGTGGAGGGAGGGTGGCATCTTGTGGGACTAAGCCCTTAACCTGTGGGGTCTGTGCTAACTTTAGCAGGTGTTGAAATTAAACTGAATTGCAGGACACCAAGGCAACGTTGGAGAATTGGTTAGTGTGGGGAAAACTTTACATATTTGTTGGGCAGTGCAGTAGTAGACAGGAAATACTAGTTCTTCCTTTCCAGACATCATGTTTAACAGAATATAACAACATGTATTCTGGACATAATGAGTTTGAAGTTCCAAGATACCTTTAAAGGGAAATTTTCAAAGGGCAACTGTATTAGTCAAGGCATTTATAACTTCTGTACCATAAAAATCTCAACATATAAAAGTGGCTTAACACAATAAATGTTTCTTACTCATATAAAGCCTACTAGGAGTGTAGAAGAGGGGAAGGAATCTGCTCCACAGAAATTTAGAAGGCTTGGCTGAAAAGTTTCTACCATTTTTTTTAAAGAATGTTATTTTCTTCTTATACTATTTCTTATTTTACTGTTATTTTTTTAACGTTTTTTATTTATTTTTGAGAGAAAGAGAGATGGTGTGAGCACAGGAGGGTCAGAGAGAGTGGGAGACACAGAATCTGAAGACAGGCGTCAGGCTCTGAGCTGTCAGCACAGAGCCCAATGCGGGGCTCGAACCCACAAACCATGAGATCCTGACCTGAGCCAAAGTCTGACGCTTAACTGACTGAGCCACCCAGGTGCCCCTCTACATTTTTAATATATGGTATCCACTTTTCTGTAAGCAGTGAGTGGTAGGCATATTCTTAAATTAGAAAGCATAATAGTAGATGACAATACAAAAAAGTAAGTATAGGAACAGTAGAATCATACTGCAAGCTCCTAAAAATTATATATTTTTAAAACTTTATTTATGAAATAAAGATTCAGAAGACCCAGAAACTCAGTGTCACTAAACCTAGTGGATGGTTTTTAAGAAAGAAGAGGCAATAAAATGTTTTGAATCATGAGTCAGGCACGGAAGATGAACATAGGGAAAAAACAAATGGGAATGAATGAGTGAGACTATCATGCATGTTGTAGGCTAGCTTATAGACTGTAACAAGTTAAACAATTCTGGAATTAAGGGGTTAACTTCTACTGGAATGAAATGGGTTAACTTACTGACTGTTTTGCTGTAAACTGTTCCCCGCCCCTTTTCTGTGGTCTGATCAAGGCCACGCCTACAGAAAATTGCTTACCACTGCTCCACTCTAATTGGTTCTTATTGTCCCACTATAATTGGTCATTTAGAAGAAGAACAAATGTGATAGGTTCCCATCAAAACTGGTGATTGCATGTTACAATGTAATTGGCTAACACAGAATCCTATGTGCGCCCTTAAAATCCCAATGTATCCATTGTTCAGGGCCATTCTCTGCTCCTTACCACCTAGAGTTCAGGTTTGGCCCAGCCATGAATAAAATTTTGCCTCATCTCAATTTAGCTTTGGTGGTCTCTTCAACATCAGTCAACTAGTAATCATGGGAACTTACTAGTTCTCAAAGAAGAAACTAAATGAAAAGGGATGGAAGAGTAAGTGAATGATGAGATTCATCAGTCCATGTAGATAATTAATTTTTTAAAAGACTTTTACTTGAGTAAAGGCATTAGTTTCAGGTGTACAACATTGTGATCCAACTTCGCTATACCTTACGCTGTGCTCACCACAAGTGCAGCTACCATCTGTCACCTTGCAGGACGATTACATTACCACTGACTACATTCCCTATGCTATACCTTTCATTCCCATGATTTATTCATTCTACAACTGGAAGCCAGTGTCCCCCACTCCCTGTCACCCATTTGCCTATCCTGCATCCTCTCCCCTCTGCCAACTATCAGTTTGTTCTCTGTATTTATAGGTCTGATCCTTTTTTTAATTTGTTTTGTTTCTTTAGGTTCCACATGAGTGAAATCATATGGCATTTCTTTCTCAGTCTGACTTATTGCACTTATCATAATACCCACAAGGTCCACCCATGTTGTCACAAATGGCACAATATCATCCTTTTTATGGTTGTTTAATATTCCAGTGTGTATACATACTTATAGATAACAACATAAGAAAAAAGGAGTGTGCACAAGAATGCTGAATGACGAAGATATCGTGGATTACAGGGAATGCTGTTCTGTTAGCAGACTGGAATTCCATACACAAAATTTAAGTCTGAAGATTAAAATCCAGTTAGTATAAATATGTAGGTATAAACTGGAGCACATATAAACAAGGCCACAGAAAAAGTGGAGAAGGAAAGAGCTGGGAGAATAAATGCAATGAATTGCCTCAGGAATATTGAAAAAGGAATCAAATGAACAACAAAATCCTCACAAAAGGTATGTGAATTTTTTTATACAAAAACATTAAAATTATTGGAAGATAAAATGAAAATAGAGAATGATATATATACTCTTGGATGGAAACAATATTATAAACATGATAATTCTTCCTAAATCATACTATTATGTAATATGAACCCAATTTTAAAATGCCAAAAGGTTTTACTTTGCTTTGTTTGTTTTGGAGAAATAAATCGGCTGGTTCTAGAGTTGAGATGGTAAAATAAACATGCAAAAAACACTGGATTTTCATTAAAAAGGCAAAAAATGTGGGAACAACATCCCTTCAAATGTTAAAACATTATTTTCAACTATAATATCAGTGTAGTGCTAAGCAAGAATATATGTTGATAGCATAAAAAAGTCAAAATAAACAACACACTTGGAAGTTCTGTATATAATAAAGGTGCCACTGCAAACTCATGTAGAAAAAGATGAATTTTTCAATAAACGTTAGGAAGCCTCGGTTGCCATTTGATTGCTGGAATCCATCTTTCTTTCACAAATATTTTACTCAAATTATTCTCTCAGCCTTTTCTTCACCTAGCTTGTGACTCTGCCTCATTAGTCCAACAGGACGAATTCTCAATAAATCAAAACTTCTAAAATTAATGTGCATAAAATTACTAAAAGAAATCACAGAGATAATTTTAAATAATCTTACCTAGAAGTCATTTTGTTCACCAAAACCAGACGCCCCTCAAAAACCCCAAAAATATTTCATTAGAAAAATTATGAATGACAAAATCCTGGAGGAATAATATCAAAATATAAGTAATTGTAAGGACGCAGGTCCAATCCGGCCCTCCCCACCGGGCCTTCCCAGGACGGTCATGGCACACTGCCTTGGTGGATTGGTGAAAATGCACCTAGCGGGGGGGGGGGGGGGGGGGTGGTCCCCCACCTGCAGGTCTGATCCAGCCTTCCCCTGTACTTAAAGGGGAAGGCACCGCCTTCTCCTGAAAGGGCGCACCTTAAGGAGGGACAACTCCTGCGGCGCCCAATCAGGAGAGGCTGGCTGATACCTTTGACCTTTCTAGAGGTGGGCCTAGTCACGCCCCACACGGGGCGTCCTGGGCCCACTCTGATTGGTCACCACTCCAACTATTGTGACTGGCTCCCACAACTGCCAGTATTGATGGGAGGGGGTAGGGATTGGATCACTCTACACCTGTCATCATTTCCTGTAACTGCCCCTCCCAAAGGCATAAAAGGCCCTGCCCTGCCTTTGTTCGGGGCTCTGTCTCCACGTGGCCAGCCTGTCGGCTGGAGACTGTGAGCCTGAGCTTAAGCTTGTAATAAAGGCCCTTTGCTTTTGCAGGCGTGACTCGGTCTCCCCAGCAGTCTCTGGTGCTTGTTTTGGGGCGATACGGGGTGATTTTACAAACTTGGGCACAACAAAATCTGAAAAAAATAATGGCAGCTAATATCACAAGCAATATGCCAGTGTCCAAATTTTTTAAAAAATTTCCTGAAAAGAAAAATTGACAAAGTATATAAATTGATAACTTAAAAAATGGAAATACGAGTGGTTCTTAAACATAAAACACTTCTTAATCATAAGAGGAATAACAGTAATAAGTATATTGAGAACAGTTTTCCCTAAAGATTGTAAATACTCAAAAATTTAATAATTCACTGTGTTAATGAGGATGGCATAAGGAAATGGGTGTTCTCACATTTGCTGGTGGCAATGTATATGACAGTGTAACTTAAATAGATGAAAATTTGGAAGCATCTATCAAAATTATAAATGTACATATTTTTACCTTAAGTATACTTGCACATAGACACAGCTATATGCAGAAGGCTGCAACATTGTTTGCAACATTGTTTATAACAGCAAAGTTAGCAAATCAAATGTTACACTAGTTTGTAAACATCCTATGATGAAAAAGGGTTGCTTTCAAAATAAGAAAATACCCAGCAACTGTTTGAGATACACAGACACATCACAAACACATTCACTCACACTAAGAAAGCAGACTTCTGGAAAATGGACATGAAGAATAGTCTGATATCTGCATTTTGGGACAGTAAGTGTGCCTACTCTTCTTAGTGATTTAGCATAAGTTAAAAAAAAAAAAAAGCTTTAACTGAAGAAACTGACTACACAGGACATAGCTTCTTAAAAATTTAGCTACTGGGGCACCTGGGTGGCTCAACTGACTTCGGCTCAGGTCATGATCTCACGGTTCATGGGCTTGAGCCCCGCTTTGGGCTCTGTGCTGACAGCTCAGGACCTGGTGCCTGTTTGGGATTCTGTGTCTCCCTCTCTCTGACCCTCCCCTGCTCACGCTCTCTCTCAATCTCTCTCTCAAAAATAAATAAAACATTAAAAAAATTCAGCTACTAAACCAGTCCAATTGTATCTAGGGCATAAACTTTATAAAGTCTTTGAAAATGTGTGAGGTCTGAAAAATAAATATTTTGACACGCATGAACACTGCATAATAAAAATGAATTAAGTAAATGTCTATATACTTTTTCATGTCAATTAAGACAATAATTTAACTCACTTCACATTTAGGCACAACAATATTTGATTGAGGTATAAGTTCATTTTAACATGTTGACTTCAGTTCAGCTCTGGGTTTCCAAAAGATAGAGGACCTAAAGATCTTTACAGTGATCTGGGACTTAGTTCAATGAAAAGGTCCCAGTTTAAGAAATACAGATACTTTAAAAATAATAATAAAGTGGGAACAATCCAAGTGTCTATCAGCAGTGAATAAACAAAATGCAATATATACATACAATGGAGTATTATTCAGTCATAAGAAGAAGAATGGACCTCAAAAACAGCATGGTAAATGAAATAAGCAAGACTCAAAAGAACATACATTATAAGATTTTACTTACATGAAATATTTAGAATAGGCAAATTCATAGAGACACAAAGTAGATTAGAAACTACCAGGGTCTACTGGGCAGTTATTGCTTGAGTACACAGTTTCTCTTTTTTTTTTTTAATTTTTTTAATGTTTTTTCTTTATTTTTAAGAGACATAGAGAGACAGCACGAGCAGGGGAGGGTCAGAGAGAGAGGGAGACACAGAATCCGAAGCAGGCTCCAGGCTCTGAGCTAGCTGTCAGCACAGAGCCCGACGCAGGGCTTGAACCCACAAACCTCGAGATCACGACCTGAGCTGAAGGTGGAAGCTTAACTGACTGAGCCACCCCGGCGCCCTTCACAGTTTCTCTTTAGAGTGATGAAAAAGGTCTGAAAAACAGTGGTGATGATTACACAACACTGTGAATGTAATTAATTCCACCAAATTGTACACTTCAAGATGGACTATTGTGATATACATGCATATATATACACACACATATATACACACATATTTTTAAATACATAAATATATGTATGTACATTAAACACATATTTATACTTATATATAATATATTTATTAAATATACATATTAATTACACATATGTGCATGTGTGTTTATATATATATACACATATATAACCACACAAAAAATATTTAAACAAGAGTGTACAGAAAGTGTTTTATAACTACTGACTGCCATCTTAAAGATAATTAATTTGTATTTACCAAACTCATTTCTCTACTTGATTGTAAAACGTCCTAAAATGCTTCTTCTGACAGTCTGTAATCTTAAGCATTTCAAGTTTGAGAAAGTGCAATTAAGTTTTTGTTTTCTTTCCTCCAGTTTTAGAACAGGCTTAACTAACAAAAATGATAGAAAATATATTCCACTTGATAATAAAATATAATTTTTAAAATTTTTGCTGTAAATACTAACATACACATACCCACAGAACATGTTAATATCACCAACATATTAATTTTACTAGGCTGTTACAGAAATGAAGTTAGATAAAACACACAATACTACTGTATATGTGTATACAACTTTAACTCAATGTCTAGCACAGAACAAGTACTCAGTACTGCATAGTGATATATAGAGAACATAAACTATAGATAAAACTCTGTTTAGATCTATATTAACTTAAAAAAGTAGTATGCAGAATCAGGATAAAGCTTTAAACACTTTAGACTATGTCAATCTCTTAAACCCTCTTTTACTTTTTTTTTTTTTTAAGAGAGAAGGAGTGAGCAGAGAAGGGGCAGAGAGAGCAAGAAAGAGAGTGAGACAATGAATTCTAAGCAGGCTCTATTCTCAGCATGGAGCCCAAAATGGGGGTCAATCCCATGATCCTGGGATCATGACCTGAGCCAAAATCAAGAGTCGGATGCTCAACTGACTGAGCCACCCAAGTGCCCTTTTTTACATTCTTTGTCCAGACTAATGGCTACTATAAGTGTCAATCTCTTCATTACAAATTCAACTACTGAAAAATATTTCTAATAACTAAGACTTGAGGGGCGCGTGAGTGGCTCAGTTGGTTAAACATCTGACTTCTGTGCTAAGGTCATGATCTCACTCTTGTTGGGTTCGAGCCCCATGTCAAGCTCTGTGCTGAATGTTTGCTCAGAGCCTGGAGTCTGCTTCAGATTCTGTGTCTCCTTCTCTCTCTGACCCTCCTCCCCCATGCTCTCATGCGATCTCTCAAAAAAAAAAAAAATGTAAAAAAAATTTTAAAAAAACAACTAAGACTTGAAACAGCCTTTTCCCCCACTAAAATCATAACTGGAAACTTTAGATATCTAGAATGTCCTACATTCCATTAGCACATAGCAAATCACACCCACAAAAGCCATTTACAAACAAATGTGTATCCTTCCTTCATCTTTATCTCTCTCTATACTACAGAAATAGAAATCTGCTTCACAGTAGAAGTTTCCGAATGCAAAGAAAGATGTGGTTATCACTGTATCAGAGGAGAGAAGATAAGGACAACATTGGTTGAAGAAAATTTTCAACAACAGAGTCACAAAAAAACATTCAGAGGACTTTTATCAAAGAGCCAATTAAATTAGAATACTGTTATCTAGGCATTCTATCTAACCAAGTTTTTCTATATGCAGTTTAGGTATAGAAAATATCTGCACAGTATTTTCCAAGCATTCTATTTCCTAAGATTTTATCTTTTCAGTAATGCCCATTATTGCTTATTTAGTTACCATTCTTTTTTTTTATGTCTTTATTTTATTTTGAAAGACAGAGAGTAAATGGGGGATGGGCAGAGAGAGAAAGAGACAGAATCTGAAGCAGGCTTAAGGCTCTGAGCCGTCAGCACAGAGCCCAACGTGGGGCTCAAACCCACGGACTGTGAGATCATAACCTGAGCCGAAGGAGGCCGCTTAACCAACTGAGCCACCCAGGCGCCCCATTTACGCCCATTTAGTTACCATTCTTTATTGATACTTGAAGGTGCTGGGAGTTTAGTATCAGTAGCCAACCTTAATTAGTTAGGAAAAAACCTAAAATTTTGCAAATTGTTCCTGGCTTCAATTAATACTGTATTAATCTTCTCAGGCTTCTATAACAAAATACCATAGACTGGGCAGCTTAAACAACAGAAATTTACTTCTCACATAGAGACTGGAAGTCCAAGATCCAACTGCGGGCAAATTTGGCTCCTGATAACAGCTCTCTTTCTGGCTTGCAGGGTGTCCAAACGCCTTGTGTTCTCACAGAGAGTTCTGGTCTCTTCCTCTCCTTATACTAATTATACTTAAACAATTCTTATACTTCTTAAATATTTATTTTGAGAGGGAGGGAGACAGAGTGCACATGTGCACAAGAGAGAGAGAGAAAGAGAGCAAGCGAGCACATGCAGGCAGGGGAGGGACAGAGAGAGGGAAAGAGAACCCCAGGCAGGCTCCATACTGTCAGCTCAGAGACTGATGTGAGGCCAGATCTCAGAAACCATGAGATCATGACCTGAGCCTGAAATCAACAGTCTGACTCAACCAACTGAGCCACCCAGGCATGCTAACAATGCTTATACTTCTGATGCTAATCCCATTATGAAGGTTCCACTCACATGGCCTCATCTCAACTTCACCTCCCAAAAGCTCCATCTTCTAATACTTTCACATTTGAAGTTGAGGTTGCAACAACTGAATTGGGGGAATACAGTCAGTCCATAGCACATATTTTGCCACTGTGTTTCATTTCAAGTCAACACAGAACCTTAAACATACTTCTGAAGCATCATCTCATTACATAAAGTGTCACTCTGTGTAATTTTCTTGAATATTTTAGAATGTCCACATAAACTAGTGTGCATCAGACTCATGTTGGGGAGCCTGTGCAACATAAAAATAAGATCCAACTCAAACATGCAAGTGCAGATACAAATTAATGAAACAATTAGCCTATTTTTTATAGATGAAAAAAAATTTCTTCCTGTATTGATAATCTAAGGAAGATACAGGAAAGTTATTTCTTAAAGTCCTTAAATCCAACTCCTTTGTAAATTCATAACTAATTCTTTTTTTTAATGTTTCATTTATTTTTGAGAGTGAGAGAGACAGCATGAGCAAGGGAGGGTCAGAGAGAGAGGGAGATACAGAATTGGAAGTAGGCTCCAGGCTCTGAGCTAGCTGTCAGCACAGAGGCCAGTGTGGGGCTTAAACCCACGAACCATTACATAATGACTTGAGCTGAAGTCAGATGCTTAACTGACTGAGCCACCCAGGTGCCCCCATAACTAATTCTTGATTATTATATTCCTCTGATCTCTTGTGGAAATGCAATGCAATCTTCAAGTCATATTCATCAACTATTAATGGCCCACTATAATCATACATTTGTTTATAAAAATCAGGAATATATGATTTTGAAACAGGATTCATCATTAGGATGAGATGAGGCTCTTAGAAAAGTAATGACAATTAAATATCCACTAAGGGATTTTTGTAACATCCTGCTTTTGTGTTCTTATACTGTCTTATGCTGTTTGTTGCCACAATTTAGAAACACCAAAGAGCAAGGTAGGATTTAAAGAAGGACGATAATAATAATGAACTACAGAACAGATATATAAATGAAGAAAGATAGAAAAAGTCAGAACTATTATATTTCAAAAGACTGAGGCCGAAAACCTGAAGAAACTGTAAACAAAGAAGACATGGAGAAGATGAGCATGAATATTTTCTGAATCCTAGATGCCTAGAACATAAATCTAGGAAACAGTACATTCTTTGAAAATATACCACTGTGGGGTGCCTGGGTGGCTCACTTAGTTAAGCATCTGACTTCGGCTCAGGTCATGATCTCACGGTTCGTGGGTTCGAGCCCTGCATCGGGCTCTGTGCTGACAGCCGAGAGCCTGGAACCTGTCTTCAGATACTGTGACTCCTTCTCTCTCTGACCCTCCCCTGCTCGTGCTGTCTCTCTCTCTCTCTCTCTCTCTCTCTCAAAAATAAATAAAAACATTCAAATGAAATAATAAAAAAAGAAAATATACCACTGTGTTTCTGAAATGAAGCAAACAAGCCTGTCAACCATAAGCAAAATAGTTTCAAGAAAAATTTAGGTGAATTTACATGTTCTAGATAAGCATCAAATTTTGAAGGAGTATTAAAAGATGTTTAGGTTACATCCCTATTCTATGGCATTTGAAATCATGCCAAATAATTATGCTGCCTCAAACATGCAAGTGCAGATACAAATTAATGAAACAATTAGCCTATTTTTTATAGATGAAAAAAAATTTCTTCCTGTATTGGTAATCTAAGGAAGATACAGGAAAGTTATTTCTTACAGTCCTCAAATCCAACTCCTTTGTAAATTCATAACTATTTCTTTTTTTAATGTTTCATTTATTTTTGAGAAAGTAAAAATAACAACAAAAAATCATGAATAAATTAGTTATATGTCTTACATTGACAATAATTTAGAACATCTGTAATATTTTAGGTGATCTAATGTATTTCAGATATAAGATATATAAAATGTACATATATATGTATATACATGCATATATATATGATTTTTTTTTCCAGAAAACCACTGTCAAATCTCATTAGCTGAGGGAGTTCTTATTCCTCATTAGATGAAGAGTACAGAGGGAGTATGGTCACAGAAGCCAAAATACTTGTTATCTATGCTAGCTGTTCTTTGTTATTTCAGGAAGACTGGACTGTCACTGTAAAGTATTTAATTCTCTATCACACCCTGTGGTCATGCGTCAAAACACAATGTGGTCCATTAATCCTGAGTAGAGTAAAAGTATGGAGTATTTTGTGATGGCACAAACATGTCTAGATGCGTTTTTGGTATTTATAGCTTCTCTCAAGTGTGTGGGAGGCTGGAGAGGGTCAGTCCTTATTATTTAAACCTGAATCATTGGCAGGTTTCCTCTCATTCATCTTCTGGGAAAATCCTGCATGTCACAGTTAGAAGAAATGATAATGTACTCAAATTTCTTTCTGTAGCTTATCCTAAGACATGAGAATTCTAAATGGCATTTGGCTCAATCCCAGACATTTTATTCCACACTGATTTTGCCTTTCCTGGAGCTTTTTTTTTTTTTTCATTTTGAAATCTGCACCCAAAAAATTACCTCAAGATCAAACCCTGAAATCAATGCCAATGTCCCTGGACTTTCTTTTTTGAGTCAGGTTCTTGAGCACTTACCGCTTTTCAAAACATCTACTGATTATAATTTTTTGCTTTATTTTAAGACCATTTTCTCATTTTAACTCCTTTGAATCTCTGTCATTTTATAAATAGTGCCCTTATTATGGTCTGCTTCTGGCTTTCCTCACAGAATTTGCCCAGAGTCCTGGAGTAGAACAGACTATTTTTGTGCTCTCTTGAGGAGGCCTGTTCCCTAGCCCTCCCTTATTGTGAGTTTGTTCCAGGCTGTCGGCTGTCTGATGTTTTGATGTCTCTCTCCATTAACTAACTCTTGCCTTTCAACCAGTGAGCTTCAGTTTCTTGTTTACTGCCTTCCTTGTTACAGCTCTTGGCTTACTGCTTCAGTCTGTGTGTCAATAGAATCCTTGGCAGCTTCCTGTGTCATTTCTTGCCTCTCCTTCTCCACAGACTGCTTTTCACCAATTTGATTTTCCAAAGATAGCCTGTCAGCAGTTCATGTGGATTCTGTCTGTGGAATCTTAGACTGTGTTCATTTCAATTATTAGCATGAGGCAGCAAGGCCAACCCATAATAAGTGACCACCTATACTGTGTCACTGAAAAAGCACAAGATTAAGTCCTGTCCAGGGTGCCTAAAATCCCTGATGACAGATTCATTTCTCCAATTTCCAAAACTTTAATATTCTCAGGAGAGCTTAAGCAAATTTCAAATGCTCTTTTCTGTCTACCCTTAGGATTTTCTATATAAACTACTGTGGCACTTACCATGTTATAGAGTCTATCTTATACTATATTATATATTGTAATTAATTTTGCTTCTGTGCCCCAATAAGACTGTAGGCCATCTGCATAGGAATGAGATTCCAATCCTTGTATCTTAGTATCTCAGACAGCACATGGTTACAGGTTTAAACACACAGTTGTGGAGCTGACAAACATGAAATATAGGTGGAAAAGTGAGGAAATGCCAATGTACTTACTTTTTTTTTCTTTTAGTAAACGTTATACTCAATGTGAAGCTTGAACTCACAACCAGGAGATGAAGAGTCACATGTTCTACTGACTGAGCCAGCCAGGTGTCGCTAGAGGCTCTAATGCATTTATTTTAACTGTAATACTAATAAGTATCAGAGAACTGAGTCAGTTGCTGCAACAGAAAATCTAAAGAACAGTGGCTAACACAGCATGGTGAATTTTCCTCATGCAATGAGAATTCCATAAGAAGCACATTACTGGTATAGATTTGAAGTTCAAGGATGTCACATCTAAAATATGAGTAATACTCCTGGTCTTTTAAGGTTACAAAGTGACTGCTCTACTTCCCGTCATCATGTGTACCTTCCATGAATAAGGAAGAATGGGCCAGATGGAAGACAAAGCAACACCTGAATCAAGAAAGCAAAACCTTTCCAGATTATTTAATCAGATTTTTGGTTATATTTCACCAGACAGAATTATAGGAGATTGTTTCTTGAAACACCAAGAAGGATGAGACGATGAGGTACTTGTATTGTTTTCTGATGCTGGGAGCCATTTCTGAAGTAAGGCAGGTTTGCAAGGCCTCCTACCGCCAGACGGCGACCATCGTCTAGACCCACTCAACCCCCACTCAATTTTTACTTGAGTACCGACCACCAAGGCACCTGGCTGAGTGGTAACAGACCGTGTGAAGGAACTTATAGAAGTCTCTTCTTCTGTGATTATGGGAGCAAATATTACATTTCTCAAGAAACCTGTTTTTCTTCCCCTCAGGAAAACAAGCTATTGGCCCCTGCTTACAAAAGAACTAACTCTTGCCTTTGCTATGCTAAAAACATTGCCTTGTATTCGAATGCTAAAGATACCTTCCTTCCCCATGTGACAAGCATCTAGTCACCTACATCAATCAATCACTATTGATAAAGATTATGCATGAGTCTTCTACCAATCTATGTTCTGGGAAATTTTTACATACCAAAGAATTTGTCATCAGAAATCATTGTCTAAGGCAATTGCCACTCCTATTTTGTACCCATATATTTTTTCAATAAATAAATCTGACTCTCTGGTCAGTGCAGAGATGCCTGCCTGGTGAGCACAAAGAAGCCAAGGCTCTCTCACTCCCTTTTGCGGACACTGTCCATCCTTCAGGGAGCCCTGGACCTGCTGGAGCTGGACTCTGGCATTCTTCTTTTATTTCCTGAAATATTGGAACCTCATAAGTAGTGGTGAGAGGAGAATAAATATTGAGTAAGTCACAGGAAATCTCTGTCAGATGGGTATTGATGAGCATATGCGTGCTAAGAGAAGTCAATGTAAATAAAAAGGACAGCATATGAAATCAACTGATGACTGCTTCACCATCCTGCCCAGTAGTGGCTGACAGGAGTCACGCATTTTGATTTATAAGTCCTACACCTACTGAGGCATAAGTTTCATCAGAATCCTAACAAAATGTCTTTCTAGTTTTCATTCAACTCTTCATGGGCTTCATAAATAAAGTTTTCCGGAGTGTTTTCTATATATCTGGCACTGTGGTACATTGAGTAAAATAACTTAATAATTGTCTTCAAGCTACCAACTTTAATTAAAACGAACTTTTCAATATCAGTAGTGAGCACAGGGTCACACAGTGGTCCACTGAAGACGTACTTAACTCAAAATGGGTATGTGCTTGTGAAGTGGGAGTTTAGTCAGAGAAGAACTGCTACAGAAAGATAAAGTGAAGTTCACCAAATGACATGCAGAAGGGAGTTATTAGCGTAGAGTGCATAAGGGCACAGGACAGCAAGACAAGTAACAAGTATTCTGGGATTTACAATTTCTAAGAGGTACAAAGCACAGAAATCAAAGGGCAAAGGCAATGGTGGTGAGAGAAATTAGAAGAGAGATAAGCAAGAAGCAATGGGTCTTTTTATACAACAAGACACTAAACCATTTTAAGCTGATATTAGTTTCATGCTTTAGGAAACTTATCCTGGTCCTACTGAAGACCATTTACTGGATACAGATAACACTGGAAAGAGAGGATTCAGTTAAAGGACTATTCTAATTGTTCAAATGAAAAATATGAAGGCCCATCTCAAAACAATGCCAGAGGAATTGGGGAAAAAAGGAATCGGGGAAAAAAAAGGATACTGCCTCTAAAGATGTTAAACAAGTCAAAGTTAAAAAACACATTCACCAAATGCTATGTGTACATGTGTGCATGGCAAGGGGTGGAAGGCAGGCGGGAAAAACAAGTATAGAGGTAGGAGAGAAATGAGGGTAGAAAAATAAGACAATTTCCATTTCTTCACTCATTCACTAATTCAATAACGATGATTGAGCCAATTTTCCTAAAGATAGCATATGTTTGCAGTCAGACATAATAATATATACACCTGTTCATATTAATGTCTATATATGTGACAAAAGCACAACTTGAGGCAACCTCACCAAGTGAACAGTCATTCAGTCACTGAGAAACCTAACAATGTGCGTTTGAATCATGGATGAACAGCCTACTTCCTAAAGTAAATCTCAAAGGCCAGGGGAATAATATAAGACACCAGGTATTATTAAGCAAAACAGAAGCCTGATCAATACCATATTTCCACAGTGAGTTACTTAGGAGCCTTCAAAAAAACTTACTAAAGAAATGAGAAACTTATTAAACTGGCCTCTGTAGCAATTAAAAATAAAATCTGTTATCTAACACATCAGGTAAAAATTATTAAACCATAAGGAAAATGATGCAGGCTTCATGAAGCCAATCCATACCTAAATAGAACAGCAAGACACACAGGAAGAGATTACAGTCCCAGGTCCTGAGAAAATCAACACAAGTGGGGAGTTGGAAGCATGCAACAGTTTCTAAAATTAGCATTCTATTATCATGCCTTTATATCATGCATACAGGTGCCTTAAGGTTCACTAACCCAATAGGCCTTGTCACTGCTGTTACCAGCTCAACCATGCTATTAACAGGGAATCTCTTAATGCACTCTCTGGTTTCAAAGAAAATATATAGATGAATGAATAATGCCCAAAGTAATTCTGGCTTCCAGACAAAAAGAGCATCCATATTAAAGAATCTATCTCTTCTTTTTCAAAAGATTGGTCTCCTCTATGTTTGTGCATCGGGAGACTATTTGACCTTACAGACAATGAAATCAACAAATTAGCAGAAATGAGTATGATTAAAACAAGTGCATAGCATAATGACTGAAGCTCACTTTGAAGTCAAAAAATTCTGGATTAGAATTTCCTAGCCTCTCTAAGTTTCATTAATAATATAGAAATAATAGCACCTAGTTCACAGAATTACTGTAAGAAATAAATGCTTATGAGGTATCCAGTCCCAAATCTGGCATAAATAAGTTTTAAATAGATATTAATACAAAAGATGGATTAACGACATCTTGTGAAGTAGTGATTTGCATTTTCCTTTTACAGGAGGTGAGACTGAGGCTCTGAGAGGGTCAGTGACTTGTCCAAGGTCACAATGCTAGTAATACATATCGGAACCAGGATTCATGTACAGATCAACTGTGGTAGATAGCAGATTGCTCTGCCTTTTTTTATTCTACATTTTAGAAGACATCCTTTCAAAAAGCCAGGACTTAATACAAATATGGTCCTGAGCTTATGGCTTCAGAATTAAGTGAAAGAGGAACGTACAGAAGAAAATAAAAGCAAAAAGCTTGTACGGCAGTCCTGTACATGATCAAGTTTAGAACACAGAACCGGAGAGAAATGGTTAAAACAATCAAGATAATTTAGTCTGAAGAAGAGAAAATAGGAGGAAATATAATTGCAACTATAAAATTTACAGAAATGTAATTTAAAATATTATGCACACTTTAAGTTTGCAAGGATGGTTTAATTATTTCCAAAAGACTAAAAGTTAAATGTAACAAAAAAAGAGTTTTTTGTTGTCAATTTTGAATAAGAGTTTGTGGGGATAGGAGTGATTTCAAGGCATAGATGAGAGCTCTATTTATGATTCATGGATGAATTACTATGTTTATATTTGCAAGTTATGTAGCTATTGGTGAGCTGCTGGGTTTTAAGGAAATATTAAACCCTGAATTATTTTTCACATGATGTACATTTCAAAAACAAAATGTAATATCTGAAATTTCATGTTTAATTATTAAAATACCCATAAGTTTACCAAAAAGAAACTGCTCATAACAATTTTCCACTTAACAAAGTTATTACCAGCAAAGAATTTTATTAGTATGTAAAAATTTATCTGTATATATAATTTCACACTTACTAAATGATATATTATTTGCTATCATCTTGAGATGAAGTTTAGGGACTAGATATTTCCAAATTCTACTTTCAAACTGACCACTGACTCCAGATATAACCATATTAGGGAAAGAAAAAAATCAAATGCATATTTCTAGATAGTTACACCCCATACTGATCAAATCAACTTACTATAAAAAAAAGGACCAGCAACATATAATAGCAAACAGATAATAAATTTCTCATGAATCCATAATTACAGAACCTCACCAGGGGGCGCTCTTAACACTGAAATGTTTAAATGACATATTTTAAAACACATGGTGGTCTCAGTTGGCCAAAATGAGATTTTTTTCTAGGCATGCAGTACTTGCAACAAGTGCTTATCTCTTGAAAATGTTTGCTGGCAACACACACATTTTCTTTTACAACCAAAATGTTTGTGTTGCTAAGACTATCAAGTTAGTCTACCAAGGAAAACATTTTCTGCTGATAGGAAACATCTTATTTTGGAAACATTTGTCTATTTTACTGGCATCTGTCTCTTACTCTTTCTGTGGTTATGCAGTTCTCAATAGTCAACAAACTGCTTAAGAGTTAATAAAACTTTAGAAATGGTTTCACTGCCCATTTTATTTTTTACAAAATTTCCAACTAAATCTTCGGTTTCCCCCTTCCCATCATGAAAAAACAGGTCACCTAAAATTGACACACATAGCAAAATTCTAATCTGGGCAGTATGGGCATTTTCCATGCTTTTTCATTACCTGGTAAGAACGCTGAAGCCCAGGAGCTCTTCTCAGGAAGTTCAAGATTCAGACTCCTGAAAATATAATTAGAAAATCAGTGTGAGGCTTCGAGAAAATAGAAAAAGGCAAAAGATAAGTTTGGGCTATATTACCCAGAGAAAATCACCATTTACTACTCCATCAATAGTAAACATTTTTATACAAATGGCATCTATTTAAATAAGCTTTAAGAAACAGCTTAAAGTTGAATTGAAAGGATCACAAAGTTTGTGAAGGAAAGAGACATAGCTCCCCCCCAGTCTTCCTATGGTAGTCGAGAGAGGGTTATAGATATTCTCAATCCATGTAGTTGAGATCACCCCCTTTTTCTGCCAGCTGCGTCCATGACTCTACCTGTGCCTCAACTGGAGGAGTTCTGGTCAAAGTTAACCAAGTATGGAGAGCAGGTTGTTGCCTCAAATGTGAATTCAGGGAAACATGAATGGACCCATCTACTGTTTTCGCCCTAAATGAAATTCATCAGGATACTAATATTTCAAATCCTGTTGACAAGAAAAAATTTTTCATTCTAGAACAAAAGTAAGGGTTTAAAGTAAAAATACATCTGAAGAAAAAAGATACATTTATTTATTACTTTGGTTCAAAGTATATGTGAATGATAGAAAGTCCTACCTACCCAGAAGTAGACTTTAATATAATTTTTGAGTATATGGAGGGTATGGAAGAAAAAAAGAACATAGGATTGGGGTGCCTGGGGGACTCAGTAGGTTAAACGTCGACTTCAGCTCAAGTCATAATCTCATAGTTCATGGGTTTGAGCCCCATTTCAAGCTCTCTGCTGTCAGTACAAAACCCACTTCTGATCCTCTGTCCCCATCTCTCTCTGCCCCTTCCCTCCCTTGAAAATAAACAAATGTTAGAAGATTTAAAAAAAAAAAAAAAAACCAGAATACAGGATGAAAAGAGATCAGGCTACTACGGAGGAGAAAACCCTGCAGGAAGAAGTGTGTTTGGAATTGGGTGACTACTTTTACCTACATTATTCCCTCTTTATCTTTGGAGTGAAAGAAACAATAACAAATTGACCAAGGCAAAAGGAAGCCTTATTTGGTAAGAGGGAACATCTGACATGAACCACTCAGGCATACGGTGAAGCCACGAGTTTCCATCAATAGCAAAGTTAGAATGCAGTGGTGTTTGGGGTTCCACATGGTCCATCCTGTTAGAAGTAAGCCTTTAGTTACTAGAAAATGAAGAGTTTACTCCCCACTTAGAACTGGAATGGTTGCCAGAGAGCCCCCAAGTGACCTATAATTTAAATAAGGTTCTAGTGCCACCTGAAGATAAGGATATCAACCAAAAAATAACAAATTTGTAAAATGGTTTGATGAAATGGATGGTAGGTATGAAAACAGAAACAAGTAAGTCACAAAGCTTATTTTATCTAAGCAAATGAAAGGACAGAGTTGCCATTTAATGGGACTGGGAAACAATAAGAAAAGCAGGTTACTAAAGGAAATAATTACTTTGACTTTGGATATGTGAATTGTATACGTCTGTCAGGCAAACAAGGAGCAATATAAAGTAAGCAGTTAGCCAAATCAGTGTAGAGTTTAGAGAAGGAGATCACGCTATAAACTGGAGGTTTCCCACTCACTGATAATATCTAAAGCCATGATATATAAAAGGAAGTGAGTGCAGACAAAGAAGAGAGAGGACAGAGATAAAAACTAGCCTGGAGTTGGTAGACTCAAGTGGCTCCATCATCCGTGCCTCTTGGGGTTCATGCCCTTGCATAATTTTCATCCTTTGGAATGTGGACAGGAACTTTAACTTGCTTCTAACTTAATTGAGTTACTACAACATTTAGAGGTGAGGGAAATATGAAAGAGCCAGGAAAAAAGACCAAATAAAAAAGGCCAGTGAGGTAGGAGGAAAGTGAACAGAAAAGCATTTCTTCAAGACGCTTATCACGAGATTTCTCAGAAAAACCTGAGACAAAGAGCCAAGGGGACAGGTGAGTCTGCTGTCCTGCTGGAGGCTCACAGAGAATCGCCATTGAAAGGGACACAAGGAGTCATGCTACCTCCATTCTATCCTCTTTCTAAGGAGAAAATGGTAAAATGCACTTCTAAATAAATGAAATTCAATCTTAACAGGCTCCCCAGAAGACCCAATTAGTGCCAGAGCTGTGCTACTTCACTCTTTGTAAGGCTCTGAAAGTTGATATTTCAAAACTGGCTAACACTTAATACCAATCAAAGTCAGCTTATTTTAATTACTAAGTAGCTCATATAACCTATTTTTAAACTTTGCATTGTGATTAGACATGCTTAGATTGGTTTGTAATTTATTTTTTTAATCAATACAACCAAATCTAATGAGCAGTATTATGTGCAAGGCCCTGAATTAACAGCTACAGCTCAGTGAAAGGAGCTGCCCTGCTGCATTTGTACAAGTGTCATTTGTACGCACATGCCTACTGCGTACGGGGCACTGGCACACGGTATCATTGGTACGCACATGCCTACTGCATACAGGGCACTGGCACACGGTATCATAGGTATGCACATGCCTACTGTGTATGGAGCACTGGCACACAATCAAAAGCTATGTTGTGTGCCCTAATATGATTAGCTTTCAGCTTTTATCTAGATTTATCTATAGCTAGCATTCCATTTTTCTACAACATTTTGAAAGCAATTTCTTCTCTATTTATTAATTCAATGAAGATGTACTGAGCACTTACTAAGGTACACAGAGGGGCAAACTGGGTTGAAGAGTATTCACAATTCCTGTTCTGTAAGAATGTTACTATGCAAAATGTGTCCCTTTTATGTCCTCAATATACCTTTCTTATGTATATGTGTATCTATCTACATTTACCCTACCTTTTATTTGCCTATATACACCCTGCCTATGATATATACATATACACATATATATGTATGTATATACTATGTTATATATATATAGTATGTGTGTATATGCTATATATTCATAGTATATTTGTTTATATACAGCCTGCCTAACCTAGCAATACAACTCTGACCCTTGCACTATCAGCTTTTCCAAAGGTTTCATTCCATCATCAAGGCTAAAAGATTAAATCACTATGGTCCAGTCTGTTCAATTTAGCAGTCTTCATTATCAATAATATACTTGGCATTCTGTGGCAAGGGGAAATATAAGACACATAGTACATGCTCAATAAGCATTACTTAGTTGATTAGCTACTTTCCAAAATGATTGAGGTGGCCTGAATGAAAACAGAAATATACACTTAGACAAGAAAATGTAAATACACGGTTGATAAACATATACAAACTACAGCTAAATAAAAAAAAGCCTGAAAAATGTTTTCACTTAATAATTTAATATATTAGAGACAATTTTCACTCAATAATTTGATATATTAGAGACAGTTACTATTTTTAAAAATATTCATATATGACTGTATTTAAAACTTAAATCTAGCTCTCTGCTTTCCCACAGCTAAGAGAAATACAGATTTATGTAACCTTATTTCCAACAAAATAAAGTTTTCATTTTATTAAAAAAAAAAACAGCCAACATATTTTTCCTGAGTGGTAAGTTCTAAGAATTTATTACAATGATCATTAAGGAAAAAAATCAGGGCGCATATCTCCCTTAATGGTCATAAGCAAGATGGATAAACTGATTTGAAATTGCTAAAATTAAAGTGCTGTACTGAACAAGATATACAGCTCCATACAGAATTTATACTGTGATTCTACTATCACTTTTTGTGTTATTGATATGTCCATTATATGTATCGATAATTATTTTTAGGATAATTTTCAAGACCAGAAAAAGGCTGCTAATGAACATAATTTTCTTGTACTTTCCAAAATACACAATATATCCACATTGTATTGATAGCTCCCATAAAAAACCTAACAATATTAAATTCTATTTTCCACTTCCCAAAAGGTAAGGCTTTACTTCATTTTCATGAACAGTACCGTATGAAGTTATGTGAACACAATTTTGGTCTGTAAAGCACTGCAAAATGTAAATCAGTTACTAACACTGTAAAGAAGTGTGCGTATTTCCAGTGTCATATGAGTGAGAACAAATCGTTACTCTACACAGGGCTAATACATAGCCTGCCAATACTATAGCAAGTTGCTGAAACCATTATCCCTGATGAATGCAATCATTAGGCAGCTAGATTTTGTGCCATGTGTCCATGCCCCTAGAGGATCAAAACTCAACGGACCTAGGATAGGCATCTAATCCCAGGGCAGTGAATTCATTATGCTGGCTTATGATATTAGATAAGGACTCGTCCAACTAGAAAAAAATTACTCGTGGCAATCTAATTGTTTCTTTTTGAATTTGAAATAAAAAATGCCAAGAAAATTAAGGCGTGACAGAATTGAAGGTGATAGAGGACACAACCTGTCTGAGGATACATGTGCAGGGGACTATAATACAGTTGCCATCAGAGGTGTTTTGGCCCATGACAGGAGGTGGCCTCTGAAGAGCACTGACTTTGCAGTCAATACAGATCAAATTGTGTTCAAGTAAGAAAACTTTATCCTTTTCTCCAGCTTTATTGAGATATAATTGACATATAACACTGTAAGTTAAAGGTATACAAGGTGGTGATTTGATATTCATATGTACTGTGAAAGTGTTACCAAGATAAGGCCAGTTAGCACAAACATGACTTCATATAGTTAGCATTTTGTATGTGTGGGGGGAGGTGGGGGGGACAGAGGGGGAGAACATTTGAGATCCACTTTCTCAGCCAACTTTCAAGCATATAATACAGTATTGTTAACTACAGTCACCATGCTGTGTTTTAGATCTGTAGAATATACTCCCCTTATACCTGGAAGCATGTACCCTTTGACTACCATCACCCACCTATCTTCCCTCAACCCACATCAGCAACAACCAATCCACTCTATCTTTCTATAAGTTCAGGGGTTTTTTTTTGTTTGTTTGTTTTTGGTTTTCTTTCTTAGAATCCACATATAAGTGAGACCATATGGTATTTGTCTTTCTGTCTGACTTACTCAATTTAGCATAATGCCCTCAAGGTCCATCCATGTTGTTGAAATGGCAGGATTTCCTTCCTTTTTATGGGTAAGCAATATTTTATATGTTATACCATATATGTGTGTGTGTGTGTGTGTATAAATACATTTTTCACTATCCATTTATATATCAACAGACACTTAACTTGTTTCCATGTCTTGGCTTTCATAAATAATGCTTCAACAAACATGGAAGTAAAAATATCTTTCCCTATGGAATGATTTCATTCCTTTAGAAATGGGATTGTAGTAAAGTGGATGGACCTTGAGGGTGTCATGCTAAGCAAAATAAGTCAGGCGGAGAAGGACATTTATGTTTGCACTCATAGGTCTAACAGGAGAAACCTAACAGAGGACCATAGGGAGGGGAAGGGGAAACAGTTGGGGAGAGCCAGGGACATAAATCATGAGAGACTACTGAATACTGAAAATGAACCGAGGACTGAAGGGGGAGGGGGCTGGGGGAAGGGGGTGATGGTCACAAGGGGGCACTTGTGGGGAGAAGCACTGAATATTCTATGGAAACCAATCTTGACAATAAACTATTATAAATTTTAAAAAATAAATAAAATAAAATACAAAAAAAAGAAAATGGGGTTGCTTAGAAATGAGATCGCTGAATCACATGGTAGTTCTATTTTTAATTTTTTGAGGAACCTCAATAAAATTTTCCATAGTGGTTAACTGATTGACATTCCCACCAACAGTGCACAAAAGTTCACTTTCCTCCACATCCTCTTGTGATATTATCACTTTATTTTATTTTATTTTTTTGAGAGACAGAGAGACAGCACGAGCAGGGGAGGGTCAGAGAGAGAGGGAGACACAGAATCTGAAGACAGGCTCCAGGCTCTGAGCTAGCTATCAGCACAGAGCCCGACACGGGGCCTGAACCCACGAACCGTGAGATCATGACCTAAGCTGAAGCAAGACGCTTAACTGACTGAGCCACCCAGGCGCCCCGATATTATCACCTTTATTGTGAGCAACAGGCTTGCAAGAACTTACTCCTGTGTTTCTCCTAGGAGCAATGGTTTGGTATTCTCTAGCTCCATGTTTTTGGTGACTTCATAGACCACAATAACTATTGTGAGTAGCAAGAATAGACTGTATTTTTTTTTTAATTTGAGTATAGTGGCCACATAATGTTACACTGGTTCAGGTATACACAACATAGTGAGTTAACAACCCTGTATCTTTCACTATGCTCACCACAGTGGAGCTACCATCTGTCACCACACAACACTATTACAATACCACTGACTATATTCTCTATGCTGTGCATTTTATTCCTGTGAATTATTTATTCCATAATTGGAAATCTGTTTCTCTTACTCCTCTTCACCCATTTTTACTATCCCCCCACACCCCAAATCTATCTGAATATATATTAGAATGACACATTTTTATAATGTGTATGATTGTTAAATCACAATATTGTATACCAATAACTAATATATTGTATATCGACAAAACTTCAAAAAAAAAAAAAAGAAAAAAGGAAGGAAGGACGGACTAGGTTTCTGACTACCAGAAGCTTCTGTTAATAGTTTACATGGTTCCAAGCATGACATGGGTGTTTCCTCAACCCCTGCCTGATTTGCTTCGCTCCTTTTCCATGGTTCTCTCATTGTCTCTAGTATCTTACAAAATCATGTGGTAAAGTTATTTCTATACCTTTTCTGGTTTTTGACATGGCTTTTTGTTCTAAACTTTCTATTTTTTATCCTTCAAAAGTGTTTCACGGTATTATTAAAATGATATATACTGGTTAATGAAAAGAAAAAACACAGTGAGTTTATATTGATACCTTTGATTCCAATCCAATATGAAATTGGATTCATTTTACCCTTCCCCTCTTTCATTATTTAAACTTATTTCTGCAATACTGAGAAAACCCAGCTCTCATTATCTGAAGTTTATTTACTTGTTCAATTCTAGTATATACATAAAAAATCTAGTATATATAATATGTATGTAAAATATATGCTTTGCTATTCTAATGATGTTAGAAACACTAGGGGCGCCTGAGTGGCTCAGTCGGTGAAGCTGCCAACTTTGGTTCAGGTCATGATCTCACGGTTCATGGGTTCGAGCCCCGCATCAGGCTCTGTGCTGACCACTCAGAGCCTGGAGCCTGCTTCTGAATCTGTGTCTCTTTCTCTGCTCCTCCCCACTTTTGCTCTGTCACTCTCTCTCCAAATTAAATAAACATTAAAAAAAATTTTAAAGAAATGCTTTTACTAATTAAACCACAACATTTATATACATTTTTTCTCTTCAGCTATACAATATCCTGTTAAGATTCTTTTTCCACAATAATTTTGGTTCTTTTCTTCCCTGCTCTCTTCAATATGGTTATATTATTCTTTTGTAATATAGTTAGATTTTTTAGTTTATATTCTATTTTGACTTCTCCCTACTTCCTTATTTGTTTTAATTTTATATTTACTTATCTTGGGGATATGTAAAATCTTACTATTATTCCAAGAGCCAGAGTTGTACAAAATGATATGTCGTTTTTGTAGAAGTGTCATTAATGGTGTATTTTAATTCAACGGACTCTAATTTATACATCATGAATTTAAATGTTTTCCACTTCAATTCAAGGACATGTATTTGCTACATGCAGTTCTGTATAACTATAGGTTTTCATACAGGTAGAATGAGAAAATCTAAAAGCAAAAGAATCAGGGCACCTGGGTGGCTCAGTCAGTTGAGTGTCTGACTTCGGCTCAGGTCATTGTCACACTGTTTGTGAGGTCAAGCCCCACATTGGGCTCTGTTCTGACAGCTCAGAGCCTGGTCCTCCTTCAGATTCTGTGTCTCCCTCTCAGCCCCTCCCCCACTTGTGCTCTGTCTCTCTCTCTGTCTCTCTCTCTCTCTCTCTCTAACATAAATAAAACAAAAAAATTTTTTAAAAAGCCAAAGAATCAAATATCTTACTTGTAGATAGTTCAATTGAACTCAGCTTCTTTAAAATTATTTTAATCAAGAAATATTTTAATCATATAAATCGAAACAAAATAACTGAGTAGAGTGTAATTTTTAAGTTACATTTACTAATTAACTTTTTAGTGAATCTTAATCATTTCGAACAAATATAGTACAATCTGTAGTAATACATGCACCAACATATAATAACCTACCACTTTTTAGGGCTTTCACATTTACTTTAGTTAACTGGCTACCTAAAACACTGTGTTCTAAAAAAATGTTACAGAAGTTAGTAAAACCTGTAAAGTAGAATTCTTCAAGGCATTTCTCTTTACAGACTACATGAAAGGAACTCTTAGTATGAATCCCACAAGAGTCAAAACAGTACTCAAAAGTACACAAGAGTCATAACAGTACTTAAAAGACAGACTTGAGAATATGAATAGGTAAATTCTACAATTGCTCTATCCAAGACAGTAGTCACTAGCCATATATGGCTATTGAAACTGAAACTTAAATTCGTTAAAATAACTGCATTTGACAGGTCAGACATTTCCATCATTCCAGAAAGTTCTATTGGACAGCGCTGTTTTTTTTTTTTTAATTTTTTATGGTTTTTTTTTTTCTTTTAATTTTTGAGAGACAGAGACAGCACGAGCAGCGGAGAGTCAGAGAGAGAGGGAGACAGAATCCAAAGCAGGCTCCAGGCTCTGAGCTAGCTGCCAGCACAGAGCCCGACATGGAGCTTGAACCCATGAACTGTGAAATCATGACCTGAGCCAAAGCAGGACATTTAACCAACTGAGCCACCCAGGTGCCCTAGGACAGCTCTGTTCTATTCTTTAAGTTCCATGAGGATACAGGCTAGTTTCCCTGGGCTGGCACATAATAACCACTCAAAACATATCTGCAAAAGCAATGGCTAAATGCAAAATATCAGAAACAAAATAAAACAACATTTAAGAAGAGGTATTTATTACAGAATTAGACATTGAAATGAATATCCTTGCATATCTTGTAAAATTCAGTCATCAAAATAATAGTCTTATAATGGAATATTATAAAGCCATTAAAATGGGTGCTTAGAAAAAATTAATGACTTGGAAAGATAGTCATGTTCTATAGTTAAGCAAAATAAGCCACAGCAACATTTTAATGGGAAATAAATATGAAACTATAAACACTATAGAGCGAAACCTAATTATCAGATTATATTTTTCTTTTGTTTTGTCAATTTACATTTCCTAAAGTTTTTAAAATAATGTGTTTTAATTTGTCATAGGAAAAAATCAAGATTTTTGTTGTTTTTTTTGTAAAGCTTACACATTTAACTTAAGCCTAGATCTAGGATTTATTCCCAAAGAAATTAACAAAATATACTCATCAAAAATAATTATTTAATTTTTACTTCATTATAAAGATTTCTATATAAGTGTCCAATATTTATTTCTAATAAAACATGAAAAGAGAGTAACAAAAATATATGACAATCGTCATAAAAGAAAGCACAATGAAGGCATTAAAACTTGCTTTTGAACAATATTAAACATATAGCAAACTAGACATGCACCCACCATTATGCAACTCTGATTCACGGGCTGAGTGAGAAAAAAATACACTAAAAATGATATAGATAACATGATCCTAAGTTCATTGAACTTAAATAATGTAGAGGCAACAGAAAGGTGTTTAGGCAGTTAAATACATGAACCCATAAGATAGACAATTAACTGTTTTAAACAGATTTCTCTGGGTGTTGGGTAACAATTCTTTTCTTCATACTTTTTTAATAGTTTTGAAGTGCTCACCATTAAGTCCAGTTTTGTTTTATAACAATAAAAATAAAATGATATATATACATCCAAGTTCTGAATTACCTGCTCCTCGAAGTTCCTACAGGTCAGTGAGGGATAAAAGCCAGGGAGAGGATACAACTACAGGCCGGGGATGAGTAAGATTTCCTTCCACAGCCCTTGACTAACATCACCCACCTTAGCCGCACTTCACACCTCACCCAGCTCAGCACCAGCGGACTGGGGCCGTGACCTTCACTTCTCAGGACTGCCTCATAGGGATTTTATTCGCCATGCTGTTTCTATGTTTTAGTCCTAAACTGCAAAATCTAGCTTCTACTCTTTTAGTCTCCTCCAATAGTGCTTCATCTAGCACTGGCCAGAGATTTACCAAAAAAAAAAAAAAAAAAAAAAGACAGTAAAAGTTGACCAGGATATGCTCTCTTGAAGAGAAGATGCACAGAAGTTGAAGACCAAAACTATTCCTAGGGGAAAAGAGAGTTTTTGAGTAACGGAGAAAAGTCTTGGGCAAAGCTATTATGACAATTTTTGTACCCATCCACAGTTATCACAGCCAAAGTTTTTACTTTTGTTATTTATTTATCTTTTATTTTTTAAGGAGGCAAGCCTATTTTCAGTGGAAGAAAATCACAACTATAATGACTTCAAAATTTCACAGATAGGTGAAACGGTGACAAAAGTAGTTGGAACAATGGTGACACGGTTTGATAGAAAGGTACAAATCTTTAAATGTAAAAACTAAAGTTCAAGTGATCACAGGTAGAAAGACTGAACATGCTGTCAATATTACACCCATGGACATGACAAGTAAAGAACAGAACAGAGAGGATAAGCACATGATGACAAGGAAGGTGGCCTAGTGGTTCAGGGCACAGAAGCAGAAGCCTGACAGCAAGTCAAAATATCCCAGCTATAACCAGCTGTCTAACCTTCAACAAGTTACTTAACCTTTCTTATACCTCGGATTTCCCTACTATGGAAGGAAGGCAGTGGCAATACTTAGCCCATACAGCTCTGAAGAGAATAAAGTTATACCACATAGTAAGTTTAATAAGTACTAGCTGATTCAGATTGTGATTTACAGAAAAACCATTTCAGTGGAATCCATTTCATTTGACTTACAAACACCATAAAATGCTAATTTCTATTTAAAATTTAAGTATCAGTTTGAATTGAAGTCATGAATACTGGCCCCTAGTTGTAGTTCTTCCACCTGGAAGTGAACTGTGGGCTCACCATTTTCTTTCTGAAGCCCCAGTGGTGTCATGAGAAGCTGTACTGGGGTAAGCTTTACATTCTCCTGCTGCTTTGAAATTCCTATGATCTATATAGCTGGGAGGGGAAAAAACGTGTTTTAATACTGCTGCTTACAAAATATTTTCACAGTGGGAACTGAAATAGTAGAGCATTTCAACATATTTATGTAACAGCTAAATTAAACAAAGAGCGAGTACAATTTCCCAGTGGGAAAGCTACAGAAGTAAAAACTGATCAAAACAAAGAGTTTTCTGAATGTATGCAGTACTAAAATTTCAGTGCACAAAGAAAAGCCCTGAAAAACCAATGCTGGTGAGAGCAGAGGAGTAAAAAAGAATACACTAAGCATTTTTTTTTCCTTTCCTTCATAGCCTCATAGAGAGGTGAAAGGAATACTGATAACAGATAAAATAAATTCCACTAACAATGATATCTTTCAATATCATAATCTAATTCAACTAGTATGTATTATTTTATAATTAACTTAGGTTGTTAACTACCAAAAGCAGGTGGGGATTTTGAAGAATTTTTAAAAATCTCATATCTGGCCTCTAAGAGCCTATATGCAGATATGTATGTATGTATGTATGTATGTATTCACAGAATAAGCCAGTATATAAAATATGTTATATATAATTGTGTACATTAAAATATATGGCATTTTTATATAACACAGAGTAAGATATATATACACAGTTAAAGATGAAAGGTAGAATGCATTCAAGTACACAAATAAATGACTTAACTCTGGGATCATAAATTCAAATGATTTTTAGGTCCAGGAAGGCCACGTAAATAAGTGCAATGGGCAAATAGATAACTGAGCCACACTGAAGTCTGCTTTCTTAGAAAAGCTGCTCACTAAGGGCCGGTGGCCTGCTGCCAACTGGGAATGGAGGTCCAGGGTTCCCAGATCTTCTCATTTTTTAAACAGAAACAAGAATCTAGAGGTATATGTAAAATCTCTCTCTCTCCTGTGTGTGTGTGTGTGTGTGTGTGTGTGTGTGTGTGTGTGTTGCAAACTAATTTTAAAACATCATATAAATCAAGCAGACACATCTCTGAGGCATATGCAGCCTGTGAGCTGCTAGTCTACAATCGTTGGTTTTATTAAGTACTACAGAAATATATTTGTTGACACTTTATAGTTCTTCAGATGTTTAACATGCTAAAGCATATTTTCTCAAAAAAACTTTATTATACCACTTTATACAATGTTAGGGGGAAATTGAGGATCAAGGAATCTAACTAATGTCTACACAGTCACATATTCAGTGAGCAGTTACATTCCTTATGTTCATCTGAAGATAGCCAGTTCCTCTTAAAATGTCTTACTCTGACATCCCAGAAAACATGATCTACTCCTCAAAGGAGTTAAAAAGCTTCCTTGATCATCGCAAAGAAAAGAGCTTTCTTGATCACTGCAAAGAACGTAATTTACATTCTTAAACAAATAATTGTTTAGTTTCAAACTCACAAGAAGACTGAGTCCTTTAAAAATCTAAATTGTACATTAAAACAGACTTATCTTTAACAGGAAAATCAGAAAATATATACAACATGAGAAAGGAGCTTATCTCAAAATCAACCCTGAAAAACAGACCAGTGTTGCCAAAACCTCTGATGTTTATTTTCTTCAAAAGAAACTAGAAGGATTTTTTTAATGTAAAGTTTTAATTTTCTATTTTTTTAAATTTACAGCTAACTTAGTTAACATATACTATAATGGTGATTTCAGGAATGGAATTTAGTGATTCATCACTTATATATAACACCCAGCGCTCATCCCAACAAGTCCCTCCTTAATGTTCATCAACTATTTAGCCCATCCCCCACCCACCTCCCCTCCATCAGCCCTCAGTTTATTCTCTGTATTTAAGAATCTATTATGTTTTGTCTCCCTGTTTTTATCTTATTATCTTCCCCTCCTCTATGTTCAACTGTTTTGTTTCTTAAATTCCACATGAATGAAATCATACTACTTGTCTTTCTGACTTATTTTGCTTCGCATATTATATTCTAGTTGAATCCATGTTGTTGCAAATGGCAAGATTTCATTCTTTTTTATCTCAGAGTAATATTCCATTGTATAAATGTATGTGTGTATGTATACCACTTCTTCTTTATCTATTCAACACTGGATGAAAATCTGAGCTCTTTCTATTACTTGGCTATTGTTAATAATGCTATAAACACTGGGGTACATGTGCCCCTTCAAATCAGCATTTTTGTATCCTTTGGATAAATACCTAGCAGTGTAATTGTTGGGTCATAGGGTAGCTTTATTTTTACTTTTTTGAGGAGCTTCCACACTGTTCTCCAGAGTGGCTGCATTAGTTTGCATCCTCACCAACAGTGGGAAAGTGGTCCCCTTCTCTGCATCCTTGCCAATAGCTGCTGTTTCCTGAGCTATTCGTTTTAGCCATTCTGAGAGGTGCGTGGTGGTATCTCATTGTGGTTTTGATTTGTATCTCCCTGATGATGAGTGATGTCGAGCCATCTTTTCATGTGTCTGTTAGCCATCTGGAAGACTTCTTTGGAAAAGTGTCTATTCATGTCTTTGTTGATTTCTACACTGGATTATGTGGTTTTTGAGTGTTGAGTTTGGTAAGTTTTATAGACTTTGGATACTAACCCTTTAGCTGATATATCATTTGTAAATATCTTCTCCCATTCCACTGGTTGCCTATTAGTTTTTGTTCATTGTTTCCTTTGCTGTGCAGAAGCTTTTTATTTTGATGAGGTCCCAATAGTTCATTTTTGCTTTTGTTTCCCTTGCCTCTGCTGACATGTCTAGTAAGAAGCTGCTGTGGCTGAGGTCAAAGGGGTTACTGCCTAGGGGTTCCTCTAGGGTTTTGATGGTTTCTGTCTTACATTTAGGCCTTTCATACATTTTGAATTTATTTTCGTGTATGGTATAAGAAAGTGGTCCCATTTCATTCTTCTATATGTCACTGTCCAGTTTCCCAACATCATTTGCTGAAGAGAATTTTTAAAACTTTGGCTGTTCAAAATTATTTTAACATTTAAAAACTACAGACCGGGGCGCCTGGGTGACTCAGTTGGTTAAGCAGCCGACTTGAGCTCAGGTCATGATCTCACAGTTCATAGGTTCGAGCCCCGCTTCAGGCTCTGTGCTGACAGCTCAGAGCCTGGAGCCTGCTTCTGATTCCGTGTCTCCCTCTCTCTCTGACCGTCCCCCGCTCATGCTCTGTGTCCCTCTCTCAAAAATAAATAAACGTTTAAAAAAAAAAACACAGACCTCCCTCCTCCCCCAGCTTATAACCCCTAAAGACTACAATAGTGATACAATAGGATTAAAACATAATGATCTATCCACAAAGACAAAATCTAGTGAAAGATATAGAGATGTCATTAGGCAGTTAAAATAGTGACATGTTAAAACTGTAAGAGATGATTTGAAAACAAGAAATTGGTGGGGTTACTTTCTCAGTCTTAAAGAAGAAGGCAGGCCTTCCAAGTCCATCAACCTGAACACTGAGCCCTAAAGGAAATGTGGAAATTAGCCAGGGTTGAGGACAGAATGGGATATAATTGTGGCAATATTCAAACAGAAGACATGGTTTATACAAATGTGAGGACAAAAGACACTGCTAATTAAGTCAGGGAAACATAAATGTCACTCATTGACTTTCTTTACTGTACACTGTCCCCAAAATTTCCCAACGAAGTGAAGAAAGCACTGTAGCATCACTTATATTTTAATACACTAACTCAAGCAGCAAGTGAGTTTCAGGCAATTTTTCATTCATGAAAAGACTTGCTCTACATTAACTACAAGAGGAAGAGGAGGAAATACATAGAGATTATTCTAGTGCTTTAATAGAGTGCATTTCAAAGTTAACCCTGACTTAATTATTTGGTTTGGTGTACCCTGGCATACTCCAGGGGAATACTTAAGAATTTCTTGAGGGCAAGAGACTCTTTTAAACACTACAGCTCTATCGCCCCAACTCAGATTCTGACAGGTACCTACCGTATGCAAGTGTGAGTGACTGTGTGCATGTGTGTGGGTATGCATGTGTGTATTTGTCTGGGTTCCAGGTGTTTTAAAGATTGTCAACGGCAGCCCTAGCCTTCAGCACCTTAAGTGTCTTATTCTTGAAGAATATAAAGAAAAAAAAAACCCTGGAAATCAAGGTAACTAGTCATAACAGTAACTAACATAAAACAGGGTTGACCACTTTCATAAAGCCATTTCAGGGACACCTGGATGGCTCAGTCAGTTAAGCCTCCAACTTTTGATTTTTGGCTCAGGTCATATCTTATGGCTCATGCGTTTGAGCCCTACAAAGGGCTCTGTACTGGCAGTATGCACCTGCTTGGGATCCATTTTCTCTCTCTCTCTATCTCTCTCTCTCTCTCTCTCCCTCTCTCCCTCTCTCTATCCCTCCTCCGCTTGCATGCCTCCTCTCTCCCTCCGTCCCTCCTCTCTCAAAATAAATAAATAAACTTTTAAAAAAGCCATTTCATAAACATCATTGAATATTCCTTACTACAACCTTGAAGGAGAAATGCTGCTCAAAAAAGTTGTGTGATTTTTCCTCTATTTATCCAGTAGTTGGCAGAACTAAAACCTCAAAGTCTGTTGACTTCCTATATTTTAAAATAGTTATCATCCACATCCAACTCAATAATCCAGAGAACAATCTGAAGACTGTCAGAACTCCACAACCAAATATAAAGAAGCTGCATCTGAAAAAGTAGGAAGTCAGTAAGGCAGAGGGAGGCTGCCCAAAAGAGGGAGGGAGCTATTCATGTGGAAGGGGAAGAGAAATGGGATCTCACCAGGAAGCTCCTATGGGAAAGACTAATCCCCATAATGTCTGGCTTCAAAAACCAGAGGTGCTGAATTCCATGGGTTCCTAAAACCACTGGGACTTGGAATCTGGAACTTTAAAAGTCAGCTGACTCAGCAGTGGGCAAACCAGGAGGGCAAGTGACAGCTGGGTCACAATCCTTAAAGAGACAACAGGCTGCACAGAGAGACAACATGAAAATGCCAAGGTTACACAGTATATACAATTCTGGGAGTTTATACCGTTTATACAAAAAAGGGAGACAGACCTATTCATATTGACGTCTGAGTATTTTCCCTTCTCTGAGAATAAGAGAACTGGCAGGCCCCATTTTTCTTTTCTACCCCTTACCATAAATGCACAGACACCTGAAAGAACCAGGGATGTATAGATACTTGCTACCTAACCCACTAGCAGTGCACCATACACACAAGTTCTGAGGGCTCACCCACTCCAAGCTGGCTAGCCTCGGTGCTAGGCTCAGGGCAATTTTGTGAAAGCCACCTGTGTGCCTCAGCCAGCTACCAGGTACACAGGTGCTACCAGGCACAACCACCATGCTGTGCCTAGCTAGGTGTCCCCAGCCACTGTCCCACGCTACACTCAGCCATGCACCCCCAAGCTGCTATCCGGCACAGTGCCCAGCCACAGGGCCAGACCGCCACACGGCACCTAGCCATGCCCCCAGACGCCATCATGCACAGGGCCCAGCCACCATAGTGCTTCAAAGGGATGGGCATAGTAGCCCAGAGGAAATTCTGCTAACACCACTGCCCTGCTCCCAAGTTCCCTAGTGGGCATATCTCCTCAAAACTGGCTTGCCTGGGTCTCACTAACACCTCACAGCAAGCACAGTTCACAACAGGCAGAGAGTCAGTGCAGACAACTGCACTGAAAGGAAAAGTGACTCGGGCAATAAAGTCACTACTTTCAAGAGCAAAAGACAGAAGAGACTTTCTTAAAACAAAAACAGACATAGAGAGGCAGACAAAAGGAGGAGACAGAGAAATTTATCCCAAATGAAAGAAAGAAGGCCACAGCCATGTCTAAGCAAAACAGATGTAAGTAACAAGCCTGAAAGAGACTTTAAAGCAATGATCATAAGGATACTCACTGGACTTGAGAAAAGAGTTTAAGAGACAAGGAGGCCCGCAACATAGACACAGGGAATAACATAGCCAAGATAAAGGGTAAAATAAACAATTAGAAACATGCTTATTAGTAAAATGAACACCATGAAAAAATTATGCACTGTTTTTAAGTGGGATTCATTCCTGGGTTGCAAGGGCAGTTCAGTGTTCACAAATCCATCAATGTAATACATCACATCAATAAAAGAAAAGGTAAGAACATATAACCATTTCAATAGATGCAGAAAGAGCATTTTAAAAAGTACAACATCCAGTGATAATAAAAACCATCAACAAAGTAGGTTCAGAGGGTATATACTTCAACATAATAAAGGCCATCTATGTAAAACTTTCAGCCATTATCATCCTTAATGGGAAAAAAATGAGAGCTGCTACCCTAAGGTTAGGAATAAGAGAAGAATGTCCACTCTGGCCACTTTCAGTCAACATAGTAATGGAAGTCTTAGCCACAGCAATCAGACAACAAAAATAAATAAAAGACATCCAAATCAATAAGGAAGAAGTAAAACATAAGCAGATGACATGATATTATATATAGAAAACCTAAAAAGCCTACCAAAAACTGCTCAAATTAATAAATGAATTCAGTAAAGCCACAGAATACAAAACTCAATGTACAGATTTCTATATGCAAATAATAAAGCAGAAGAAAATAAGAAAACAATCCCATTTACACCTGAACCAAAAATAATAAGATACCAGAAAAAAGAAACAAAGACGTGAGAAGTCTCTACTCTGAAAACTATAAAACACTGGTAAAAGAAATTGAAGACAACAACAAAGAAATGGAAAAACATTCCATGCTCATGATTTGGAAGAATACTTCTGACATCTCTATGATACCCAAAGCAATATGCACATTTAATGCAATCCCTATCAAAATACCAACAGCATTTAAAAATATTTTTTTTTAATGTTTGTTTATTTTTGAGAAACAGAGAGAGACAGAGAGCAAGCAGGGCAGGGAGAAAGAAAGACACAGAATCCGAGGCAGGCTTCAGGCACTGAGCTGTCAGCACAGAGCCTGATGCGGGGCTCAAACTCACAACCCTCAAGATCATGACCTGAGTCAAAGTAGGATGACCCCAAGAGCATTTTTCAAAAAGCTAGAATAAATAAGTCTAAAATCTGTATGGACCCACAAAAGAACTTGAATAGCCAAAGCAATCTGAGGGGGGGGGGCGGTGGAAGCAAAGCTGGAAGCATCACAATTCTGATCTTAAACTTGTAATACAAAGTTGTAGTCATCAAAACAGTATGACAGTAGCACAAAATCAGACACAC
Organism: Suricata suricatta; assembly: GCF_006229205.1. Classification (NCBI taxonomy): domain Eukaryota; kingdom Metazoa; phylum Chordata; class Mammalia; order Carnivora; family Herpestidae; genus Suricata; species Suricata suricatta. The sequence goes on along the minus strand of NC_043700.1, from coordinate 156,720,724 downwards.
AGATCAATGGAACAGAATAGAAAACCCAGAAACAAAACCACAATTATATGGTTGGTTAATCTTTGACAAAGCAGGAAAGAATATCCAGTGGAAAAAAGACAGTCTCTTCAACAAATGGTGCTGGAAAAACTGGACAGCAATATGCAAAAGAATGAAACTGGACCACTTTCTTACACCATACATAAAAATAAATTCAAAATGGATTAAAGACCTAAATGTAAGTCCTGAAACCATAAAAATCCTACAAAAGAACATAGGCAGTAACTTCTTTGACACTGGTCATAGCAACTTCTTTCTATATGTCTCCCGAGGCAAGGGAAACAAAAGCAAAAATAAACTATTGGGTCTGCATCAAAATAAAAAGCTTCTGTGCAGTGAAAGAAACAATCAACAAAACTAAAAGGCAAGCTACAGAATCAGGAGAAGATATTTGCAAATGATACATCTAATAAAGAACTACTACCCAAAATATATAAAGAACTTATACAACTCAACACCCAAAAAATTAATAATCCAATTAAAAATAAGCAGAAGACATGAACAGACATTTCTCCAAAGAAGACTTATGGATGGCCAATAGACATATACAAAGATTCTCATCATCACTTATTGTCAGGGAAATGTAACTCAAAACTACAATAAGATATCACATCACACCTGTCAGAATGGCTAAAATCAACAGCACAAGAAACAACAGGTGTTCATAAGGACATGGAGAAACGGGAACCCTCTTATATTCTTGGGAATGCAAACTGATGCAGCCTCTGTGGAAAACAGTATGGAAGTTCTCCAAAAAGTTAAATACAGAACTAAAACTTATGATCTAGCAATGGCACTTTGTATTTACCTAAAGAATACAAGAACGCTAAAATCAAAGGAATATATATACTCCCATGTTTATATCAGCATTATTTATAATAGTCAAGATATGGAAGCAGTTCAAGTGCCCAACAATTGATTAATGGATAAAGAAGTGGTATGTGTGTGTGTGTGTATGTACACACACACTGGAATATTATTCAACTATAAAAAAGAGTGAAATCTTGCCATTTATAATGACATAGATGGAGCCAGAGAGTATTATGTTAAGTGAAATAAGTCAGTCAGAGAAAGTCAAATAGCATATGATTTATTTCACTCATTTGTGGAATTTAAGAAACAAATGAGCAAAGGGAAAAAAGAGAGAGAGACAAAGTAAAAAAAACAGACTCTTAACTACAGAGAACAAACTGATGGTTATCAGAGGGGAGGAGCATGAAGGAATGGGTTAAATATGTAATAGATATTTAAGAGTGCACTTGTTGTGATGAATACTGGGTAACTGATGTATGGAAATGCTGAATCACTGTACTGTAATACCTGAAACTAATATATAACATTGTATGTTAACTAACTAGGATTAAAGTTAAAACTTAAAAATAAGTTAATAATAATAATAATAATAATAATGTGCATGGATTTTAGAAGTCAGAGATCTGTGTTCAAATTCTGAATCTGACATTTGCAAGTTCAAGTATAGAGCAGTTCTATAGCATAGCGCTAAGGAAATGAACCAAAGTTGGAATGTTGGACTCTCAGTTCAAGTCTTCACCTCTTCCTAGGTGTGTATCTTTGGACAATTTGCTGACTTACTCTGTGTCTAACTTGGGGATACCAATGCTACCCAATACAGCATTGGTGTTAATTAAATATAAATTAAATGAAGTAGAAAGCACTTAGAGTATGGTAGGAGCGCAATACATTTTGCCATTATTTGTTAGTAAAGGTATTATTATACCCTTCATTTAAAAATTTAACATTTTTATTTTATTTTTGAGAGATAAAGAGACAGAGCACAAGTGGGGGAGGGACAAAGAGAGAAAAGGAAACAGAATCAGAAGCAGGGTCCAGGCTCTGAGTTGTCAACACAGAGCCTGACACAGGGCTTAAACCCACAAACTGTGAGATCATGAACCCAGCTGAAGTCAGACCCTTAACTGACTGAGCCACCCAGGTGCCCCTTATGCCCTTCATTTAAACCATAATTTGCTGGGCAAATTATCAGAGGACTGAAATTGATATCCAGTGAATAAATGGATTAAAATACTATAAATTATAAAGAGAAAAATATATTTCCTCTCAGATTATAATTCACTCTGTGAATTAAAACAAGTTTTCTCTTAGTCAATGTTTTTCTAAAGCATGGACATTTGGCTTAGAATTCTGTGAAAACTAAATCCAATGCATAAAATACAACATATAATCAAAATCCAATATTTAATTGTATGTTATATTCAAATAAAAGTAACAAAGCTGAGAGGGGAGAAAGGTCAGAATTTGCTTATTAAATTCACGATACTTTAAGATTCACAATATACTAAAGTCAAAGCTGAGGTATTCTTAGTTGCAGTAAAGATGCAAGAAGATCTCAAAGGAATGAAGTGGTGAGTAGAATCTCACCCCTGAGATCTTCACTGGGGATATACTTTTTCAATTGCAATACCTAATGTGCAAAACTAAAAACAACAACAACAACAAAACAAAAAAACTGACAAGCTGAAAGCTGTCTTCATTTTATATTTCATTTCTGTAACTACCAAAGAACATATGGCCCATCATATTGATTCTTTTCTGCATTTTTTTCTGTTCCAAGAGCAAAATATATTCTCAGGTATATTAATCATATTTCAAAATCAAGTTTATGCTTTGATATGCAGGTTTTATATAGTCCCTGATGTGTTCCAAAAGTACAGCATTTTTTGTCTGTGTATACCTAAATATATGATGCTTTAAAAATATCTGGAAAATGTAAACTTGGCCAAATAACTGCAAATCTAGCAGATATTTTTTGGAAATTTCTCTCAACACTGACACTTTTGTGTATTGGTAAGACTGGCGTATGAAATTCTGTGCTGTCTGCTTCTCTTCTGTTACGTGTTTGTTTGTACACAGACATAACCTACAGGGCTGTTTAACTAAAAGGCCCCCACCTGAGATCTCTCTGTCTACCTGTTGGTCTATTAAGTATTCTCTGAAAGTTACATGCTCATTTCTGTCTTCCAGAAATGCTTATCAAAAATACTTCACATCTTCCCTTTGTTTCAAGGACTGTGGCTAGGAACTAAGACTGCATACCTTATCTCTAACATGTAACTAACTGCCGATGCACATAAAGATATCTCCTGCACATGTGTTTCTAATCATTTATTACTAATCTTTGTAATTTTTCCTTTTGGATTTTTTAATAGGCATCTTTTAGATTTTCAGGTGTCACAAAAGAATTACTGAACAGAGATCAATGAAAGGCACTTAAAATCCAATGGCAAGAGCAAAATATATTTTATTTAATGTTTCTTTCAGAGAATGCACAGCCCACTCATTTTGCCCACCACCTTCTAGAGTCACTTCTAACCTTTTACTTTTTTTTTTATTTCCTTGTGTCCTCAGGTGTCCTTGGAAAGAGCTCAGACTTGTTCCATATTTTCACTCTTCAGTATATTACCTCAAGTCTAGGCTGTGAACACTTCCAGCTCATTTTTAACTGTGTAAATGACAGTTTTTCCCACCTCCAACCCACACTACAAACATCTCTAGATTAAATTTTCTAAGCAATTTTCATCATGTCACAGTGTTGTTCAAGATCCTTCTGTGGTTCTAGTATCTATGGGGAAAAGCCCACACTTTTTTACACTGACATATTCCCAGTTTAAGGATATAGTATCTCATTTTAGTTATCAATTTAACCTCCTATGACTTCCCAACTTAACTTACTGCTGCTCCCACCAGGATAAATTCCCTTTCATTCCATGTGTCAATGTTTAGTCTGCCTCCATGATTTTCCGAATATTCACCTCTTCTTTTCCCTCCATCTCTATAGCTGTCCAAATCCTACCTATCCTCCAGGATAAACTGAAATGTCATAAATCCTACAAAAAATTTCAACTGCTCCAACCCTCAAGTCATATTATTCTCTGAATTTACACTACACTTACCCTCTAACTATGTAACTCAGTAAAGTTTATATGCTGCACTGTATTGTTTGTTTTGACCTACTGCTAGTCCAAATAGATCATAAGCTGCTTGAGGCCACGGAATTCTCTACTCTATCTTTCCTTCCTATTATCCACTGTGCTTTTTTCATTGCTGGAAACATACTACATACAACAGAACACAAAGTGGACTCAATATGATCATCTTTTTAAAAAAAGTTTACAAAATGCAATTCTACTGCTTGCACTATTACCTATGGGTACATTAATGACTATCTAAGAAATGTGAATGGGAAAAATCTGTGTACTGTGCAAAATATTAAGATCAAAATTTATAACTAAAATAAAAAGTTAAATGTATTAGATAGTGAAATTTAAATAATCTTTTGGTGAGTCTCTTTATAAAGATAAGAGGACCACCTGATTTTCAGAGTTTCAAACATAGATTTCTGTCCTACTCTTTTAAGAAAAAAGCTTTTTGATTCTCTAAAATAGGAATTATAAAAACAGGTAGGGGAGAGCAAAACAGACATATCTGCCAACTACAAGAGGGAACCCAGAGTAACCCAGAACAGAGTATCAAGGTGCAAATTAAAGTAGAAGGGTGTTTACAGAGAAAGTCCCCAAGTCTCCCTGTGACAGAGTGTCAGAGTCTGAATTGGGTGAAAAAGGCATCCTCATGGAAGAGCAAACTGAAGTGTATTCAGAACAAACAGAGGAAGAAGTGATCCCTGTGGAAAGGTGGCTGGACATTAGATGTCAGCATCTAAGCACAGTGAGACCATCTATGCATAGATGTGGTCTGCTTTGAAGTGTCAGAGCTAAAGCAAGTGAGAAGCATCTTCAGGAATGTCGGCTGGTCCATCAGGGAGATCAAGAACTCAAATGGAGTGAAGAGGATATTTATAAGTGAGGAAAGTCTAACAGTGGATGTCACAGTCCAAGCAGGGTGAGGAGGTACTTGGATAGTGTATAGGATTCTGAGTGAACATCCACATGTGAGGAGTGAGGAGTCAGAGCTGGAAAGGATAAGAAGGGCATCTGTGTAGGGGAGGAGCTGGAATGGAGGACAGGTTTCTCAGAATCAGAGATGAAAACTATACATGCAAAAAAAGAAAACTAGAACGAGTCCTATGGTTCTAGACTGCTATTGATTTTACTAATGAGAACTTAGGGTTTTCACAACAGAAATAACTATTGGCATGATTTGTGTGTGTGTGTGTGTATTAAACTTATGTATATTTCTTAAATCTATCCACAATGAGGCCTGGAAGCAGGGACACTCCAAATGCAACTGGTATACCTAATTCCTGGGTTTTAGCTTCTACCATTCTCTATTAAAAGAAATCAGGCCACTTGAAGAAAAAGCTGATTCTAGGCCTAAGGTAGACAAAGTATAAGATAAGCTATCAGTATCTGATACAGGGATATTAATATCCAAAATATGTAAGGAACTTATACAACTCAATAGCAAACTAATAACAGCAGCAGCAGCAAGAACAACTCAACTTAGAAAATGGGCAAAGGACCTGAACAGACATTTTTCTAAAAGACATACAAATGGTCAGTGGACATATGAAAAGGTGCTCAGCATCAATAATCCTCAGAGAATCCATAGAAACACAGTGGAATAGTGGTTACCAGGGCCTAATGGTGGGGAAAATGGGAGATGGTGGTCAAAGGGTATAGGCTTTCAGTTTTAAGAAGAGTAACACATGAGGTATTACCTCTATCATGTTAGAATGGCTATTACCAAAAAGTGAAAAGATAAGTGTTCGTGATTATGTGGAAAAAAAGAATGCTCTAGTGGGAATGTGATTTGGTATATCCAAACAGAAAATTGTATGAAGATTCCTCAAAAAATTAAAAATAGAACCACCTTACCACCCAGCAATTCCACTTCTGGGTATATATCAAAAAGAACTGAAATCAGTATCTCAAAAAGATATCTATCCTCCAATGCTCACTGCAACATTATTTATAATAACCAAGACATAAAAACAATTTAAATGTCATCAATAAAGAATTACATATATATCAAATTTTCTTTACCCATCCATATAAACCTATATTTATATATTACATATATACTATTATTCAAAACCTTATATATAATATATACACACACAATGGAATATTATTTAGCCACAAAAAGATGGAAATTATTTCATTTGTGACAACAAAAATGAACTTGGAGGACACTATGCTAAGGGAAATAAGCCAGACACAGAAAGAGAAATGCTGCATGATCTCACTTACATGTGGAGTTTTAAAAAGTTGAATCCATAGAAACACAGTGGAATAATGGTTACCAGGGCCTAATGGTGGGGGAAATGGGAGATGGTGGTCAAAGGGTGTAGGCTTTCAGTTTTAAGAAGAGTAAGTTCTGGTGACCTAATGTAAAGAACGATGACTATAGTTAATAATAGTGTATTGTATACTTGAAACTTGCTAAGAGAGTAGATCTAAATTTTCTCACAAAGTTAACTGTGAAGTGATGAATATGTTAATTAGCTTGACACTAATAATTGCTTCATAATGTACACACATATCAAATCTTCATATTATACAACCTTAAACATATGAAATTTTTAGTTACCAATCATGCTTCAATAAAGCTGGGGGAAAAAATTAAGGATAAGCCTCAAAGTAAGGAACTGTTCAAATAATGAGACATATCTAAGAACAAACGAGCCAGTTTAAAAGTGGGCAACTGCTTGCCAAATTGGGAAGAATTTGAGCATAAAAATAAAGTAGAAAGCCTTTAGTTTATATAGATAAAATTAACAAAGTAAACATTTTTTTAAAAAATTTTTAATGTTCTTATTTATTTTTGAGAGAGAGAGAGAGACAGAGCATGAGTGTGGGTGGGGCAGAGAGAGAGGGAGACACAGAATCGGAAGCAGCCCCCAGGCTCCAGCTATCAGCACAGAGCCTGATGTGGGGCTTAAAGCCCCGAGCTGTGAGTAAGATCGTGATCTGAGTTGAAGTCAGACACTTAACAGAATGAGCCACTCAGGCACCAAAAATTAAACAGATTTATGAGCAACAGGTATTTACAGAGTTCCAAAGTACTTTCCCACAAAATATTTATTAATTGCAAGAAAGACTTACTTTACAATAAGGAAACAAGAATACTCCACCTTAATCAAGTAATCAAAGTGAGTATCATCAGTAATGGGACAAACTGAAATCGTGCATCACTTCATAGGATGCAATGAGAAGAAAACATTTCTACTGTAGTTTCCTGACAAAGATACCTAATCTGAATGTAATTATGAGGAAATATCAGACAAATTCACACTGAGAAAACATTCTATAAAACAGACTACAATCTTCAAGAGTGTCAAGGTCATATAAATCCAAAGAAAAAAACTGGAAACATTCCAAACTGAAGTGAAAAGAGATAAAACAACTAAATACATTATGTGATTTTGAGCTGGCCCCTTTTTCTATAAAGGATGTATTTAGGATAACTGGCAAAATTTGATTGGAATATGAAATTTCTCCAAATGTATCCAAACTGATTTCTTGGTTTTGACGGTAATTTATGTGGGAGAATTTCCTTGTTTGTAAGGTTTAAACATCAAAATATTTGGGAATTATAAAGAATCAAATCAGTAACTTATTCAACAAATGACTCAGGAGCAAAAAACATTTTTTGCATTGTGCTTCCAATTTCTAAGTTTGTAAGAAAATCATTAATATTTTGAAAATTATTAAAATGTCTTAAAATAGTAATGTAAACCCACATGTATAGAAAGTAAACTAGAGCAGGAAAGGCTGATGCAAGTCCCAAAAAGGAGTATACAGTGTCACATATGCTGAAAATGTATCTGCCACTGTTTGTACTATGAAGAGTTGCTACACCTAATTAGTGCTGAAAACAACTAATGACAATACTAAAACTTTGGTTGTTCCAAATCAATTTCTTAAAAATCATCTCAAATAGGCAGTTAGACTAGCCCAGTAATGACTGGCTGAAGTTCAAATATGGTGGACTGACTGAGTCCTTGCTAACTGTTTAAGTAAATAAAAATACTACCATAAAAATATGCATTCTTGATCTAACAAGAAACATGAGAAAAGATGGATAGTTAAAAAATTTAGGTCAGGGGCACCTGGATGCCTCAGTCAGTTGAGCATCTGGCTTCAGCTCAGGTTATGATCTCATGGTTCGTGGGTTCGAGCCCTGTTTCAGGCTCTGTGCTGACAGCCTGCTTCAGATTCTGTATCTCCCTCTCTCTGACCCTCCCCTGTTTGTGCTGTCTCTCTCTCTCAAAAATAAATAAAACATTAAAAATTTTTTAAATTAAAAAATTGGGGGTCAGCAACCATACATCTTTTTTTTAATAGTTTATTGTCAAGTTGGTTTCCATATAACACCCAGTGCTTCTCCCCACAAGTGCCCCCCACCATGACAATCACTCCCCTCCCTCTCTCCCCCTCCCCCTTCAGTCTTTGGTTCGATTTCAGTATTCAGTAGTCTCCCTTGGTCTGTGTCCCTCACTCTCCCCAGCTCTCTTTCCCCCTTCCTCTTCCCATGGTCCTCTGCCAGGTCTCTCCTGTTAGACCTATGAATGCAAACATATGGTATCTATCCTTCTCTGCCTGACTTATTTCGCTTAGCAGGACACCCTCAAGGTCCATCCACTTTGCTACCAATGGCCTCTCTTAACAGATTCCACTCTACTATATATAAAGTTCCTCTCCTCTCCTTCAGTATCATGGGTATCATTGATCAAAAGACATTCTGAAGAAGTGGCTAGTACAACTGACTAAAAGCTGTGTAAAAATATTTCACTGAAAGTTCTAGAATTTTTGATGCCTTCATCCCAAAACAGCAAAAATACCTCTTAGATAACCAAAGTTCTCTTCTTTCTAAACTCTGTATATTATAAATATCATCTATGTGAACACAGAGTTCTTATCTCAAATCTAAGACAAAGAATGGATTCCAGCTTGCTTTGCTTTTATTCTCTACTACTTCTGTCACATCTCAAAGACAAAAGATATTAAGGAATGACAAGGATAGATATTTTTTCTCAACTGCTACATCTGTATGTGGTCTATATGACACTACAAATTATGTCAGTAGATATGTAAATATATTACTCTGAACCATAAACAATTTTTAACAGGTCCAGCTGAAGGTGGGCTATTATTAAAATTTCAGTTTAGTAAACTTTTACATTAATATCTCAAAAGGAGTCCTGACAAAGACAAAGAGTCTGAGGCTGCTACTTCCTCTGCTTTTGTAAGAACAGGACATTTTATAAGCTGAGGCTTTTCCAATGCAGCATGCAGATTTGCAAAGGCCCAAAGGATATTAGAAAGCAATCCTCTGAATGCCATTTGATATAGTGGCCTGCAGGGTAGGGTAAAAATCAAATAGAATCAACAAACTGGTCATTTTCTTCAATACTACTGTAGCAACAATTCTTAATTCTCTTTCGGTCTGCAACCATCATTATTACTATATACTTGTACTATTCCTCATTACCTGTGATGAATTTTGGAATGGGGAAGAGGCATTTAATTAATATCCTTCACTTGGGCTCTTGGGTAACTTAATTTAAAGGTTCAATTTCTTACATATAATAAAGTCAAGTTCTTCTTATTTTGATAGACATGGTAGTAAAATCTCCAAACATTTTTTACTTTGGGTTTGCTTTGGTTTTGTTTGGGGGTAAACTAGATGTCTAATACTACATAAGTTTCAGGTATACTGTAATTCGATATCCACATAAAATGATCACCACTTTAAGTCTAGTTACCTTCTGTCACCATACAGTTGACTCTCATCCATTTTGCCCTGCCTCTGGTAATCCCTTCCCACTCCACTCTGTTTTCTGTATCCATGAGTTTGGTTTTATTCTGTTTTGTTCATTCATTTGTTACTTAGATTCCATATACGAGTGGAATCATATGGTATCTTTGTCCTTCTAGCTTATTTTACTTAGCTTAATACCTTCTTTTTTTTAATGTTTATTTATTTTGGGGAGGGGGGGAAGAGAAAGTGAGTGAGAGTGAGAGAGAGAGAGAGAGAGAGAGAGAGAGAGAAATATGAGTTGGGGAGGGGCAGAGCAAGAAAGGGATACAGTATCTGAAGCAGGCTCCAGGCTCCGAGCTGTCAGCACAGAACCTGATGCAGGGCTTGAACTCAGGAGCCGTGAGATCATGACCTGATCCAAAGTTGGATACTTAACCGAATGAGCAACCCAGGCGCCCCTTAGCTTATTTCTTCAAGGTCCATCCATGTTGCCATAAAATATCAAGATTTCATTCTTTTTTGTGGCTGAGCAGTATTCCACTGTATGTGTATGCCAGATCTTCTCTATCTGTTCCTCAATGGATATTTAGGTTGTTTCCATTTCCTAGGTATTGTAAATGATGCTGCAATGAGCACAAGAGTGCATATATCTTTTAATATTAGCAGTTTTATACTCTTCAGATAAATATCCAGAAGTGGAATAGTTAGATCAAAGGGTAGCTTTACCCTTAATTTTTTGAGGAATCTCCATACTGTTGTCTTTCATGGCTGCACTAGTTGACATTCCCATCAACAGTATATGAGGGTTCCCTTTTCTCCACATCATCTCCAACACTTACCATTTGCCTTTTCAAGAACAGCCATTCTAACCAGGGAGGTGATCTCACTATGATTTTGATTTGCATTTCCCTAATCATTAATGATGCTGAACACCTTTTAATGTTTATTTCTTTATTTTGAGACAGAGAGAGCAGGGGAGGCGCAGAAAGAGAGAGAAAGAATCCTAAGTAGGCTCTGCTTACGAATCATGAGGCAAACACTTAACCAAGTGAGTAACTAGGTGCCTGATGTTGAACATTTTTCACGTGCCTTGTTCTACCCTAAACTTTTGATTAAAAAAAAAAATCAATTTGCATACTTAAGGTTGAATCTTAGGTAAGGCTAGTACCAATCTTGGGTATAATTAAATTAAAATCACATCTGGATTAATTTTTTCTATTCCAGAAGAAAATATTTAACCATGTGAAGAACGTTATCAGTTCCTTTTAACTGCTTTAAGAAATCCTATTACTTTTTACAAATTCCAGTTGTTTATTTTCCTCATGTTTCTTAAATTACTTTGTAAATTTGGTATTATCATGTACGGCTTGATAATTTATTTGACTTAATTTAGAAAATAATCTCTCCAATTGGTACTTCTTTCCACATTATTTTTGGCACTAAAATTTTCTCTAAAATTAATTCTTATCTACCAACTTATATGGTATTAAACATTTAATTACATTTCCTGAATATCAATTTCAAATTCTGATCAGGGTGTATCTTAATCCATTCAGGCTGCTCTAACAAAACACCATAAATACTGGGTGGTTTATAAATAAGAAACATTTATTTCTCACAGTTCTGGAAGCTGGAAGTCTAAGATCAGAGTGCCAGCATAGTTAGGTGGAAGCTGTCTTCTGGGTTGCAGACTTCATTGTATCTTTATGTGATACAAGGGGCCAGAGGACTCCCTGGTATCTCTTGTATAAAAGCAATTAATCTCATTCATGAAGGTTCCACCCTCATGACCTAAGCATCCTCCAAAGGCCCTAACTGCTAATACCTTCACATTGGGCATTAGGATTTTAACATACAAATTTGGAAAGGATGATTTAAAAAGTTTCAAAATTTAAATCTGCTTTCAAAATGAAGTTTCTCAGCACACTTTTTTCTTTTCCCTATTTCATTCTGGAACAGGATGGAGAGTTCTAATTCCTGTCCTTGTTTTCTAAGTACCAAAAGTATAGAATAGCAATTTCCGTGTTATACAGTAGAAATCAAAAGAGATGGGTTTGAGTCTGTAGTTTTCGTAACATATTACTGGATAAAAAAAAAGTAACTAAAGATGAAATTATTTCTCAAATAGCAATAGGCAGTATTCCAGAAACTATTTTCAGCCTCAGATAATAATCTGGTGAAACTAAAAGTTCAGTATGAGGAAAAGCCTTTTCACAGATTTAAGGAACCCTTGATTAAACCATAAAGAAAACTCCTATGTGAACATGAAGGAGTCCACCTACTGGACAGAACTGTTAATTGATAAGGAAAAAAAATCACGAACAGGTATTTTATACTGCAGGCAGAAATCTCAGCAACATGAAAACATATTTTTTAACAATTAGCATTACTGCCATTAAGTATGTCCCACATCTAGGACTTCACACAAATACAATAGAAGGCAAAGAAGCGAGGGAAAGAGTGGAGGGAAGGAATGAATCCCAGCTTTTTTTTCCTGACAAGAATTTTAAGGGATAGATTTTCAAGTGTATTTTCCAAAGAAAGATACTCTGTCCTCCTAGCCAAAAGAAAAAAGGCTGATAGATTCATTTAAGATGCAAAACTTCATTCTACTCCTAGACAGTCTGACGTCTGTGAAAACCAGGAACGGGTGCCTTTAGTCCCTAGCCTTAGGTGCACACTACCTACTATATAGGGCCCAAAGGTTTCATCTATCATGTGTGCAAGACTTTACAAAGTAAATATCCCATAAGATGTAAGACAATGAAGCCTTACTTGACAATTCATACCAAGCAGTCAAGCAGTCTTACTATCTGACTCTTCTCCAACTGCCTCACCCTCACCCCCATAGAATTAGGAGACTGCACCCTGCAGCCAGCTTGGCGAATGAAAACAAAGACAGGACTTAGCCTAGTCCAGGGATTCCTTTGCCACCTCTTGGACATGCCTCACTCCCACTTGGTGCTATTAATCAGGCCAGAACCAGTAGGCTGCCAATCCCTGCTGAAGGCATTGATGCCCAAAATGGAAAGCCTGCTTGCTGTGCTGACACTACTCTTAATGACTCAAACATCTGGAAAACAACATTTCACAGTGACTATCAGAACTTCCCTGAGAAGCAATAACTCACATGCTGTGTACTATGCATTAGAAGCACAACAGGAGTAACAAAGTGATGTCCCTTAAAGGTGCCACAAGAACTTAGTGCTTTCCTTTGAGGCAAAGACTTTAGTTCTCAGAGGGGTGCCGTTAGGTAACAGACACTGCATCCTACCATAACTTCAAGGATTCCTTTAGAATTATAGGAAAACACACCACATTTAAATCTTGGTATATTTTTAGCTTGTTAACGCCAATTTAAGAATTTAAGTATTATTTTTTTAATTTTAATATTTATTTATTTTTGGGAGGGAGAGAGACAGAGCCTGAACAGGGGAGGGACAGAGAGAGAGAGAGAGAGAGAGAGAGAGAGGGATACAGAATCCAAAGTTGGCTCCAGGCTCCAAGCTATCAGCTCAGAGCCCGACACGGGGCTCAAAGTCAGACTGCAAGATCATGACCTGAGCTGAAGTCAGACGCATAACCAACTAAGCCACCCAGGTGCCCCTAAGTATTATTTTTAAATAATAAATTTGTTCAAATCACAAAAGTAATACATAACAAGTAACAGTAATGGACAGGTACTATATTTCTAAAGAGGACAGATTACTACATTTCTCCTTGAATAATAATTCTACTGCAAAGACAGATCATCCTCATTCATCTCATTTATACGTTCTCCAGTTCCCAGTTGTATCTTTCTCTAATCCCCCATTCTATATACCACCAACACCACAAAGCAAGCACCAAAAGGTTTCCTTAAGTGTTTTGTTTTCTATTTTTGGTTTTGTTTGTCTTATTTTGATCACAGAGAGAAAAAGAGCAGGAATGGGGCAGAGACAAGAGAGAAAGCATCCCAATTAAGCTCCTCACTGTCAGTGTGGAGGCCAATACAGGGGTTGATCCCATGAATCATGAGATCATGATCTGAGCTGAAATCAAGAGTCGGATGCTTAACTGACTCAACCACCTGGGCACCCCACCAAAATGGTTTTTTAAGGTAAGTGGACAGCTACTTACTTGTACTTCCTAGTGTTCCTATAATGATCATGTATTAATTAATTCAACAAACCCAGGAAGAAAGTCCATTTGATAGAACTAGTTAAACTACCCTTATAAAAATTTCTCATATTTCCATTACCAACTATGCTTATAATCTGCATTCTCACTGGCAAGGACTTACCATCTTCCTTGGTAGGTCTGGCCTTCGATCTAAAAGTATAGTCCTATTAGGGATTTGCCACCTGGTCCCCAGATTTAGGTTCTATCAGAAACAGTCTCTGCATTGAATTCTTCTCATATTCACCAGGCTTACCTCACTCTTCTTCAAGTCAGAGATACTCTCATACACTTTACTCTCATTTTATGGACTGAATTCTGTTCTCCAATGTTGCTTTTATACATCCAAGCACTCTGGGTATACAGGTGTCTGTGTGTGTGTATGACAGGGGTGGGGGAGAGGGAAAACAGAGACAGACTAGACAGGTATGACAAAAGGACGAATGTACATTCAACTACATGGAAATAGTGAAATCTAATTTCAGGTGAAAAGAATGCCTTCTAAGGAGTAGTTAATGAGGACAAAAAGTCAAATCCCCTCATTTTGTTGTTGCTGTTGTTGTTTATTGGAGGGAGGTGCAGAGAGAGGAGAGAGAATCCCAAGCAGGCTCACTGATGGGACACAGCCAATGCAAGGCTCCATCCCATGAACCATGACATCATGACCTGAGCCAAAAATCAAGAACTGGACACTTAACTGACTGAGCCACTCAGGTGCCCCTTGCCCTCATCTATTTTTATTAAGAAATTTAAGAACAAAGGGCTCTGAATACAAATACTGCTCAATAAATACTGTTGGCTTACCCAAACTATGTAAGCACATACACATATACAACCACACAAAAATAAAACTGATAATAATATCAAAATCTTAATAATGGATGTTTCTGAGAAGTGGAATTTTAAAAAAACTACTTTTCTGCTTTTTTCTGCAATTGTTGTTTTTCCAATGTTTCCTCATTAATCTAGTATATGTTACTAGAAAAAAATGATTTATACAAATGAGTAAATGCCAGCAGCATGAATACTTGGATGCTAGTATGCACCTCAGCATTAAAACCTCTAACCTGCACAGACAGCTGAGTTCAGCTCTAGAAATAATGAATCTAGCTGAAGGCAACAGGACAGCAGACTTAAGCCCCTCCTACATAGAACCTGGAATGAGTCCTGAAGCTTTATGTCACTCTGGTGTGTTTGAACAGAAAAGCAGCCTAAGTCTAGGCCTTCCTTAGTACACGGCATATTTTCATAATCACAGGGATTTGGCTTCTGTTCTTGTATAGATGAGCTGCTAAACGCTGGGTCTGGCAGCTGGCTGGGAACTATAATGAATCCGACGATGGATATACTCCCTATACCTATCACAACAGAAGGATGCTGCTCTAAAGCAAATGGAGCCCCTAGGACATTAATGATGCCTTATTCATTCATTCACTAAATATTTACTCAGTGCCTACCAAGCATTTTAGACTCAGGGAAGGAAGGAAGGAAGGAAGGAAGGCAGGAAGGAAGGGGGGGTGCTACTTTGAGGACAGGCAAGAAAGCTTTCTCTCAAGATGATACTTAAACATAGACTGAAAGAAGTACAACAGTAAATCATGAGAACATCTGGGTGAAGATCACTCTGAACAGAGGGAACAGAAGTTCAAGGACTGAGGTAGAGTCCTTCCCATATTGAACAGCAAAGCACCTGGAGAATAGTGACCAGGAACAGAAACTAGTTAGCCTGGAATCAGGTAATATATGGCCTTTGGGCCATAGTAAATATTTTTAATTTTATTGACTGTGAGAAGAAATCATTAGAGGGTTTTATTTAGAGAGTAACTGCATATTTACACTTTAAATGGATCTTTCTGACCATATGTGAGTTATAGCTAAATGGAAGCAAGAACAGATACAAGGGGTAGGAGAATAAAATACTGGAATAAGCTAAGCAATAAATGATGAGAACATCTAATTTAATTTTGGCCTTTGCAACAGAGGATTTAAAAAATGAATCAACAGTTTTTCTAGACTTAGTTTATGAATGAAAGGAAGAGGCAATTTCAAGGTAACTTCAGGATTGGGAAAAAGAACATAGATTTGAAAAGGAAAGCAGCAAATTAATTTTTATACATAATTGGGTCCAGGCTAGAAATGATGGCTTGAATGAAAGCTGATGACAACAGAAATGGAGAAGAAGTAGTCAGATTAAGAATTCAGATTCAGGGGGTGCCTGGGTGGCTCAGTCAATTAAGTGTCCAACTTCGGCTTAGGTCATGATCTCGCAGTCCGTGGCTTCGAGCGCTGCATCTGGTTCTGTGCTGACAGCTCAGAGCCTGGAGCCTGTCTTCAGATTCTGTTATCTCCCTCTCTCTCTGACCCTCCCCTGCTCACACTCGCTCACTCGCTCTTACGTGCTCGCGTGCGCTCTCTCTCTCTCCCAGAAGTAAATAAAACATTAAAAAGACAAAAAAAAAATCCAGATTCAGTTTTGCTGATGTGGATGTGAAACGAGGATTGACAGGATGACATCAAAATCTTTGACCTGTTACCATTTACTTGAAGGGGAATACTATAGGAAAAAGAGTTGGTACAGAAAAATCAAGAATCCAAAATGGATATATCAGATTTAGGTACAAAGTTGAATATGGGTCTGAAGTTCAGTGGAAAGATTCAAGTCACTGATAGTACCTGGGGAATCTTTAACATAAGGACAGTAATTTAAAGACCACCTAGAAATTGAATGCATCTCAAAAAAAAAAAAAAGGAAGTATCCAGGGACCAGGTCAGAATGAGGCAAGGGACCAGCAGAGAGGACTGAAAGGGAGTAGCAATGAGACAATGAAATCAGAAAAAAGGTGCTCCCAAAGCCAAATGAATGAAGCGTTTAAGAGAATACACTGTAAATAACACAACTATGTAGTTTCCTTGTCTTCTCTCTGATCTCAATGCCTTGCAGAAAAAACATTAGTTTATGTCAAATTTAAGTATTCCCCCATGCCTTTGAAATGTATGTAGCAGACTAGTGAATACCATGCCATCTCATTATGGCTTAGTTTGTTTAGCCTTCTTGGTTCTTCCCCTTCTTCTCCAGCCTGTACCACTAGAGAATGACATTGGATTAAGCACAAGCTAAAGAGAACACAGATTTTTCAAAAATCACACATCCTGAAAGCTAAGTTTGTGAGCATTATAAAGCAAAGTTAAATTGCAGGCAGGCTCTTTGGATGCAGTGAAGAGAAAATGAGTCCTAGATGTAAGTAGGTTTCTTTTGTGCCAGCTCTGCAACAGACCTCTTCCGTATTTGTTTATTTTCTTATTCTTTCAACCTATTCTGTTAAATTTATTTTTAGCTTTGTTGGGATCCTTCAGGAAAGGCAAATACGAAGGACTATAATTGAGTGCAACCCAAAGTTTCCAAATAGCAGCCTCCTTAACACATCAATGTCAAAGATAAAGCACCTTTCCTCCCAGGGGAATCAGATTCCCTCTTGTTAACTCCAGTAGCTTGTTGAGTCTTTCTTTGATATTAATTGCAGGGATTACTGGTGTTACTGTTATAGGTTATAGTACAGGCTAAAGAGAACAATATCACAAGTGTTCTTTATCAGACATCAGTGTTGTTGTTAATATTAGTGTGACAAATCTATCAGGAATGTCACATGAGTTAATACAGGTAGACAGGAGAAGTGTAAATCTTTTAGGCTAATATCATGTGTCTTTATTTCTATTATCCACTATTTTACAATAGTTATTTACTGGCCTGGTCATGATAGAGAAACTGAGGCACACAAGGGCATGCCTTGTCTAAGAGTTACTCTGGTGACTTGCCATCAGTTTTTACACAAAGTAGAGCTCAGTGCACATGAAGAGATGATTTACTCAATGAGGCCTGACTCCTTCACCCCAAACTTTGTCCTTCTCCACATCAAATTTCCTTAGAAAAAATGACTCGTTACAAGGAAATAATATCAAAGTAGCCCCCACATCTTCAGAAAATAAGAACCAAACTAGGTCATTGTATTCCCAGACCACTAGCTATTTTGGGAAGATTTTATTATTGTTGTGGAAATAAATTTTTTATGAATAAATAAGGTTGAGGAATAACTAAATTTATTTTTCTAAATTTTGTTCCATTTGTCATTTTAATACATAATTATAAATATTTACTTTCCTAAACTTATATATATGGTTTTATATGTCTCCCAAATTATGTAAGCTCCAGTCTGCACCAAACCCTCAGCTCCCTGAGGTAAAATGTATTCATTAAAGTCACATAGCTGGAAATGATTATAATTATAGCAGATTTTGAAGCTAGGGCTGTTTGGTCTCAGAGAGTTCTTTCTATAGCACCATTACCACCTTCATCATTTAAACCTCAGTGTTAATGAATTTCATCTTCTTTTGAGAATAAATAATTGTGAAGAGGAGAGAAAAATCAATGAGGATTTTAGAGAAAAGAATATTATTAAACACACAAAGAAGAGGCTAGAGGTACCTAAAGACAACCTATTCCTTTTTGACAACTTTGCCTAGACTTGTGCTACTGGTCTCCTGCTCTATAGTGCTGGCTAAAAAAAATTACTTGTTAAGTGTACATGAGTGTAAACTTTTATTTTGTCCTTACCCTTGCATTTCTAAAAATTTGACTATGGTTTCACAATTGGCATGCCCATGAGATAGACTGATGGAAAAACAAAAATCTGCAGTACACTCTTTGTTTACGGAAATCTTTATCTCAGAGGTACCAACCTACTTTTAATTTTGGATGGCTTGGATTATTATGGTGGTTGTGCTATTGGTAAATGTACCCAACAGCAATTTCATGACTTACACACCCAATTAATAAAATAAATAACTGAAACTAGCATTAAGCATGCTAATAAACCTACAGGATTATTTCCTAAGACAATTACACCAATAAAACAAAGGTTAAAATGGGCAGATAGACAAGCCAATTACACTTGGAGATTTGATTTTTTTTTTTAGAAGATTCATAGTTGCTCTGCTATTAAAGCTGGTGGAAAAGCCTTCCTCTGGAGACTACTTTCCTAATTCATTTGGTACCATGCTAGCACTGACAAAGAAAAAATGGACTAAAAGCACAAAGGTTCTGTAATAGGAATAAACTTCAACACACCTAATCCACACTTAGGACAATTGAACATTATATTTTTTTTTGCCAATAGCAAGCAACAGGCACCTTTTTGCTTTTATTAATACAGCTCAGCTGATATGAACAGACAGAATTGAAAGAATTGAAAGTGCTTTATCATTTGCAGCCAAATTTCAATTTTCTCTTTCAAGTAGAGTTGAATGCATTTTCTTTCCAACCCAAAGACAGAAGATCTTGATTACTATTGCAAGAATAATCTCAGCCTTTGTGTGAATATAGGGAAAATAAATAGTCTCTCTGAATGATGTGTCAGCTTGTGAACTTACAAAATAATATATATTCTTAGAGTAGGAAAATTAAATTAAGGTGAAATGGTACACCCATTAAAATGACAAATGAAGGCTTATTTTTGTAGGCTATAGCTGACTTCCCAATTGTCCTTTGTCCTTAGCTTCACCCTAGGGGCACAGACAACAGAACCAGAAACAAACAGGGTCAAGTTCGGGGCAAGTGTCTGGAAATACAGGTCACTCAGGCCATCAGCCCCATCATGAATTACTAGCTCTATTGTAAAATTAAGGTTCCAACCCCTTTATCCCCTGCCTTCCCCTATCACCGCTCTTATTTCAAATCTTTAGGCAGGAATAAAGTTGGTACCTTTCCAGAGTTCTCGTTTTTATGTGGATAAATATGATCAATCCAACATCATCTCAGCTGGATTCTTTATAACAGGAGAATGCCAAGTATTCATCCTCTTGAGTATTAGGAAAAGCTGTATTTTTCGGTGTTCCCTCTATTTGATCCCCACTCAACAGATAAACATCACCTGGGCTTCTGATACGAAACAGAACAGTCACTGCCTGCAGGAACAGAAGACACAATTCAGGAGCCAGACCATTGCTGTCCCCTGTACTCTGTTTCATCAAACACCCGTAAGGATAACATCTACGGCTGTCAACTCTGTACTGCTCTTGCATCCACTCACACTCTGACCTCTCCTCTCTCCAACTGCTCAAATTTAATGGCTTATTCACAATTTATCTGACAAATCTTTCCGCAATAATGGGTGACAGTGGTTTAACGTACAAATTTACATGAATATAAGAGTTCAGTCCTCCGCCCATTTGATACCCCACTTCATCCTGGATAATACTTTAAA
Source organism: Suricata suricatta (assembly GCF_006229205.1). Classification (NCBI taxonomy): domain Eukaryota; kingdom Metazoa; phylum Chordata; class Mammalia; order Carnivora; family Herpestidae; genus Suricata; species Suricata suricatta. The sequence continues at coordinate 156,700,568 of NC_043700.1, read as the reverse complement.
CCAAGAAATTAATGACGATTTCTCAGACTTCCTTTTCTTTTACCTCACTTCAAAATTTGATGTAGCTAACTACAAGTTGTATAAGCCCTAACAGTTAGGTTTCCTGTTTTTTGGTAATTCAAGTGCCTGACTTAAGTTTTTACTGGTGAAGCACTGGCTTCAAACAGGGATCCCCTTCAAAGATGGCTCTCCTGAATAAACACATTGTCAGGGGCGCCTGGGTGGCTCAGTCTGTTAAACGTCCAACTCTTGATTTTGGCTCATGTCTGATCTCAGGGTTCATGAATTAGGCTCCTGAGTTCAAGCCCCATGTTGGGCTCTATACTAACACTGCAGAGCCTGCTTGGGATTCTCTATCTCCACCCCTCTCTCCCTCTGCCCCTGCCCTGCTCATGCTCTCTCTCTCCAACTCTCTCTCTCTCTCCCTCTCTCCATCTTGAGACGGGAGGGGAGGCAGAGAGAGAGATGGAGAGAGAGACATAGAGCAAGCTAGCAAGTGAGGGGCAGAGAGAGAGAGAGAGAGGGAGACAGAATCCTAAGCAGGCTCCAGGCTCTGAGCTCTGTCAGCACAGAGCCCAACACGGGACTCAAACTCACAAACCTCAAGATCATAACCTGAGCCGAAGTCAGATGCTTAACTGACTGAGTGGCCCATGTGCTCTGTAAACTTTAAGAAAAAAAAAAAAAAATAGGGGCTGCTGGGTGGCCCAGTCAGTTAAGCAGCAGACTTCAGCTCAGGCCCCGTGTGGGGTTCTGTGCTGACAGCTCAGAGCCTGGAGCCTGTTTCTGATTCTGTGTCTCCCTCTCTCTCTGACCCTCCCCTGCTCACACTCTGTGTTTTTCGCTCTCAAAAATAAATAAACATTAAAAAATTTTTTAAATAACTAAACACATTGTCAGCCACGAAACTATATAAAGAGCCAGATGATGCCCCATGCTTCTTTGTTTCAGAGATTGTGGTTGATTTCATTAACTGTTCACTTGGGCTGCTTGTTTTTTCTCTTCCTGCACTTTAAATTCCTACTCTTATGTTGTAAATTCACCAATAGACAGCTCCAGACCTTCTACCCTGGATCCCAATGCAAGCAGAACCCCAAGCCCACACCATTTCCCTCCCTCCCTCTCTTCCCTCTCATCTTCTTCTGGACCTCACTGTGTGGCCCCAAGTCTGCCATGTAATTTCTAAGAATTTTAAGTAGTAAACCTTTTTGCAAAGTTTCTTGATGGTTATTCCAGAGAGAATCTTCCAAGCATAAGAACCACAAAGGCCAGTCCAGCCACAATGCTGGTTATCCATAGCTGAGACCAGAACATAACACCACATTAATTTGGTATCACTATTTCTTCGCTTCCTTAAGTACACTGGCTATCTTCTCTGACTCTCACCTCTCTGTTTTTCCTCCTAGCTCTCTTTGAGCTATTTCTCTAAAATCTACTTTTTGGCCTTTTAACTCAGAAGGTTTGCTTACTCGCATAAAAGCTATCACCTTTAGACTGATGTATTCTCCTAACTAGAATTCCAGTAATATATGTTCAATGTCTATATAGAGATTTTTTCTCCTGGATCTAGTCACTGGCTAACACCCAAATATGTATAAAAATTAATTTGCTGCTTTACTTTCCAAATTTACATTCTTTTTTCAGAACCCTGAGGTTACCTTTAAATTATCTCTTTCTTCCATTCATAAATTAAGTCTAGAAAAGCTGTTGATTCTTCTTTTGAATTCTCTGTTCCAAAGGCCAAAATTAAATTAGATGTTCTCATCATTTATTGCTTAGGTTATTCCAGTACTTCTCTAACTGGTCTTCCTGACACAAATCTCTTTCCATTCAATCTACCAATGAAAAATTTTCCTAAAATACTGTTTCTCATTCTTTTGCCTTCCTGTTTAAAACCTGTGATGACCCTACATTGCCCATAGCATTTTATCTTAAAGTCTTTGGTCTAACCTGATAGGTTCACTGCTAATAGCATATCTCCTTCTGTTCCCTAACCACAAAGGTAACCAATAATGAATCACAGTGTACTTTAAAATTATCCTATAAAATCATGAAGAAAGGGATTGTTTCATCACTCTCGTTTACCACTGTATGTCACTAGAAGAAAAAAATTAACATGCATTCAGAAAATGGCCTTAGTTCTCATTAGTATCCATACCTGATATGCTGTCTTCTTTCTTTACTTCTTATAAAAAGCAAAGCTCAACTCATATACCATAACCTCCACTAAACGTTTTCAATATTTCAACCTATACTGATCTTTCTTTATCAATTCCTACAATTTCACATCATCCTATATTATACTTCATGTGAAATAGCTTTGTCTTTCCAGCTAGGTATTACAGTACTCTATATGAAAAACCATCAGAGTATTAAACAGAAATTTAAAAGAATTTGAATCTGTATAATTAGAATCTAAAAGATAAGAAATGCAGCAAATAACAGATTATCTTCTATACTGGATTTAGCTACTAGTAAAGCTGTTGATTCTTCTTTTGAATTTGAATAACACACAGAGAATGAAGTCTCTGTGTGTTAGCAGGCATAAAATCCATTCTTAGAAAACTCCTGAGAGAATCTTCAAGGAGGGCATATATGTAAGTGATATATGTCCATATACATAATGGGGAGGTGGCGGGGGGACTCTTTCACCAAGGAAGGTAACTGAGTTGTGAGCTAAATAGACCTCCATGAGGAAAATACAGACTCCTCTCTGCAGATTTCAAGGCTCTTGAGACACCATCCAACCTAAATTTCAGCCACAAATTTATTTCATACATGAATAAATAAAAAGTAATTTCTATTTCACTGATTCTTTCTGCAACATGAATATAGGCATTTTTAATAACTTAAAATAATAAGGATTAATTATCATTACAATGTCAACCATTTGTAGAGTATTTTCTATGCCCCAGGTACAGTATTAACATCATTATCCAGCAGATATGATAAAAGTGATATAACATACATATAGGAAAATAAAACATTCCTGGATTTCTGATTGTTCCAATGTATTTAGTATAAAGTTAGAGAATCTTTTCATTTCTCCTTGAAAATATTTTCATATATTACAAGATTAAATCTGTAGCCATTTCTTCCCCCAAATTACGGTGTTAATTACTCTAATCTAAAAGGATAATAAAACTTATCTTCCATAAAGACAAAAGGTTACATCCTGGGACAGGTACCTAGGTACTGGGTAAAAGTGCTCGGGTGACTTAGATATTTACATTTCAGGCAGGAATGAGACCCAGGACTTAGAGACCTCTCTAGGTCTGAGACACACAGTGCTATCTGGCTTTTGGGGAGATTTTACTTACAGACCAACGTGTTATATATAGTTAGCAATCAAACTCATAATGTTTCCAAGGAGACTCTTTCAGTAGGGGAGAAAGACAGCTTACTACTTAAGTGGAGAAAAATTGTTTTTTCGTGTTCTTCACCTGTGGACAGTTTTGAACTTAAGTTGCAACATAGCATTATGTCACTACAAATGTAAGGTCAGAGCCAGGGTGCTTTTGTTATTTAGGGAAATCTGTCACAGATACAGAATACATTCAAAATAAAATAAATATTAAAAACCTGAAACTCAACACAATGTGAACTTTACAGTCTTGGAAGTTCTGAAAATTCACATGTACAATATATAACTTACTTTATTTCCACATCTCATTATAATTTCTGCCTCTGATAATTTAGCCTAATACAAAACTTCAAACATGGCTTTTAAATTTAGACCTGTCCTGTGATTTCTCACTCTGGTTTCAGAAAACCGTATATAACACAAAGGCATCAAGAGTGGTATGCACATGACCCTTGTTCATTTTTCTGCATTTTTATGGCAATATAACTTGTCACATATTCCCTCCACATAGACATTAAACACAGGCTGTTATTGGAGTGTGTAGTGAAATCATGATGTCCTTGCTGATTTGATTCCCACCTCAGTTAGGAGGCAGAAACAAGCCTCTAAAATTTCGATTGAATCACCCTATTGTCCATACTATTGACTTCTTATCTTGATAAAAGGAGGAGTGGGAAAGGTCAATAACTAGCACTCCTGTTCAGCTTCTGAACAATTATGAGATACAAGGAAGTTGGCTTATTGAGAGACCAAAAATTTACCTCTGTATCTGATGAAAGCAGATAAGGAAAACTGTGGTTTATCTATTAACGTGTTTTCTAATACTGAATCCAAAATTAGATAGACTTTCTCATTCAGTTATCAGCAGGATAGTATGGGGACAGCCATTCTCCCATCCCTGTAAAGATGGTAAAATGGGAGAGCAGAAACACCTTCCTGAGGACAGCTCAATTCCCAACAAGGGGAGAAGAGACCCCAGCCTCTTCTCAATTCACCAGATAACTCCTTGAACTATTCAAGTAGAAGTTAGAGGCCTAATGTGTTAGGACAATGTAGGACATACACATAAAAGGAAACATGAGAAGTGGGAAGAAAACATTCACCATTCCCTCCTACATATCAATATTCTATAGCTTTACATTCTCCTAAACCACTGGGCTCAATCATGAAGCTTCAGCTGAACCAAGAAACTGTCTCCCCAGGGAAAAGAATCAGCAAGCTATCAAGACATTACTCCTCCCACTATCTTTCTGAGTAGGCTACCCCCCCCACTGTGATTTTGGGTATCCTGCTGGGACCACTATTAGCAGTGCAGATTTCTGAGCCCAGAATCCTTCAAAACAGGCCAAAAACACATTAATTCAATGTGTAACCATTCTATATCCAAAGCTGAAAATGTCTTCTCAATTCTATTTGCCATCCCAAATTATGAACAGCACATTATTATCTAGGATTTCGATCAAAGGTGCTACAATTAGATCAAATGGCTTACATTTTAAGAATAAAAGTCTAACATTATAGATATCCCAAATTTGAAAATGACCTCCTTAAGAATAAAAATCTAACATTATAGATATCCCAAATTTGAAAATGACTTCCTTAACCTATAAAATTTCCAAAGAGAAATTAAAGTCCAAAGATTAAATTACCTTGACAGTTTAAATACAAATTAAGGTTCAAATTGATGTCTACAAATTCTCATGCCCCTGTAAGCTACAACTCCACGAAGTTAAAATCATACTACTTAGTTGAAAGTCGAAGACAAATCTCTTTCTCACAAATTTCTTCTACGTCCTCTCAGACAGTCATTCTCAATATCTAAGGTAAGTATAGTTCTTTCAGGGATTCATAAATTGCATCAGTTCAAAGACAAGTTTTTACTAACTACATTTTAAGGAATCTTAAAAACAGTCATCTGGAAAAAAGATGCAGGTGAATCCTATATCATATGCCATGACCATTGATAAACTCAAAAGGAATCAAAGATTTAAATGCAAAAAGGAAAAAAAAAAGTAACCATGAAAGTACTAGAAGAAAACAGAAAAATTCCTTTATAAATTTGAAAGACATTTCTAAATATGACTCAAAACCATAAAAGAAATACTTCTATATTACACAACATTAAAAAAAATAAACAGGATCAAAAAACAAATGATCCACTTGGTAAGAACTGAAACTCGTATCATAGGCAAAAAGTTCATTTCCCTCAATATATAAAGAGCAGGTAGCTATCTAACAGAAATAAAACACTAAAAGCTCCCTAGAAAATGAGCAAAGAAATGACAGCCAATTCACACACAAAAAAATTCAAATGGCCTTTCAACAAATGAAAACACATTCAACTCATTCATATCTTATTAATAAATAAATAAAAATTAAAATAACCCTGAAAACACATTTTTCACCTATTAGACTGGCCAAAATGTGAACATTTCTGTTGATAAGTCTACGATGAAGCAGAATGAGAAATGGTCAAGACTAATGGGATTTGGTAATAGAAAAGATATTACATATGCATTTATCTCTGGTTCAGCAGTTCAACTTCTAAGAATTTACATTACAGATACATCTGTCAAGAATGACAAGTATATACCACACTATCTGTAATTGCAGAAAAGTAGAAATCACCCAAATGTCCACCAAGAGACATATAATGACTATATATGTATATGTAAAATAAAACTTAAAAAATATACTGTGACAAATTCACAGATACAATATTAATACTATGCAGCAGTAAAAATGAATGAGAAGCTCTCTATATACTGATAAGGAAGTATTTCCAGAACATGCAGTTAAGTGAAGAAAAAGGGGGAAAAAAAAAACCCAAAGTGCAGATAGTGCTTTCTTTTGTAGAGAAAAGGAAAAATTCAGAAAATATATTAAGAAAATATATTCATATTTGCATTCCTTTGCATTTTTAAAAATGACCCAAGAGGCATATATATAGTACAGGACCTAATAAATCATTTACCTAACAAGTCTAACTTGAGCCAGACTGCCTGCGGGCCTATCTATAAAATAGGAAATATAGGAATTCTTACATAATAAGGTTGATAGACTATATAAATGAGCTAACATTTGCAAAATACACAGGTCAGCATTGGGCACTTAATAAGTATTATAGACTTGTTTGTTAAACTAGGTAAGTAAAATGCAAAGTGGATAAAAGATTTGTCAATGTATACTTTACTTTAGATCACTTTGGTTTTTGAATGACTAGTTTGAGTGTTGTATGGTTCAAAAACAGTAAATGGATATATAAACTTAACAAAACTGGCCCCATACGCATAAAGTTTAAATACAAGCCATTCTCAGATCAGATTACTCCCCAAACCACTGTGTTCCTAGAAACCAGAAGAGAATGATATCTAAAGAAGGGAACTGGAAATATTCTTGGTTTCAGTCAACTAGGATACCTGTCAGTTTGTGTGAGTAGCAGATTCCAGAAAACCTCTTTTAAAGCTTTAATTCTGACAACAGATTCATCATATCTATAGTATAGCATACTATTGTCTCTCACAGAATGGTATTTCAGACATTCTTGCTTTCCAGAAAACTTTAAAAATTTTCAACCAGAATCACCAAATTGTGTATTTTTCCACTGCAACCTATTTTAAAAGCCTCTTCCTTCCCGTTCCTTCCTTTAACCTCCTGTTTCTGGCACTCTGGTACTGCTGGAAGTGGACTCTATTGTGAAACAGGGGCTACTACCTTCAGTAAACAGGTATCTTCAAACCTATACTATAAGTGCCTCTTCCCACCACCTCTTGTTATGGATTTGCAAAGCTAGTGAGGCCTGCCTCTTAGAGAGGGGTGCTCCTTTCCCGTTTGTTTTGGCCAGCAAATCACTCTCAACAGATTCCTGAACTGAGGCTTCAACTGATGCTTCTGAAGCCTGAGCCCCTAGAGGCCCAATAAGGACTTCTACCTCTTCCATGTGCTCCTCCAGGCACTGTCTTTCATCACTGAATTGTTCAGACCTTGAACAGCATTTTTTCTGCTACATATTTTCCTGCAGCAATGAAATATGCCTCTAGTGTTCATTTTCTTCCATTCTCTTCTACATTTTTCAGACAATTTAAATTTTTTTTAAATGTTTTATTTATTTTGATACAAAGAGAGACAGAGCATGAGAGGGGGAGGGGCAGAGAGAGAGAAGGAAACACAGAACCAGAAGCAGGCTCCAGGCTCTGAGCTAGCCATCAGCACAGAGCCCGATGCGGGGCTTGAACCCACGAATGTGAGATCTGACCTGAGCCAAAGTCGGAGGCTTAACCAACTGAGCCACCCAGGCGCCCAATTTAAATTTTTTAACTATTTAATCTGTTTAGAAAGTTGAGTTATCTAACTGCTTAATCTATTTGGTCTCTTCAAAATATATAGGATTACTACTGATTACTGGAAATGAATATTTGGCTTCTTTTTTTATCTTTTTTAGACATTAGGGTTTTTTTTTCCCCTAACATATTCCTCTATTTATAACATTCCAAAATCATCTCTAAAAAAATGAAGTTATTCAATTCTGAGTTTACTAAAAGCACCTACTCTTAAATAATTTCGTTTTTTCTCCTCCACTTCCCTGGGATGCATAACTCTACAGAGCAACTTTTCTCCCACCAATGTGAATCGCCCCCATCCAAGCTTGGATCTGTCTTAGTCTCTTGCCTGGCTCCTTTCAATATGCCCATTCTTGCTGAGTCTTGTCTTGAGTCCTAACGCTTGGCCATGTTCCTTCTGAGCACAAACTGTGCTTCTTCTGAGCACAAACTGTGCTTCTTCTATACAAACCTACAATCACTAGATTACCTTAAAAATCACCTAATGGTACTTTGTGCATTCTACAGGTCTTCTTAGTCTTTCCCAATCTTTAAGATGCTGTTCTAATACTATTTTTTTACATCATCCCTTATCTGAGACCTCAGCATTTTTCTCTTTCTGAAGGAGTCATTGCATGTGAGATCTTTCCTTTCTTTTTGATTAACATGACACCTAATCCCCTATTTCAATCTAATAACAACTGAACACCTTTCCCTTTTCCAATACTCTGTTGAAAAGAATTTAGATCCCCCCCACCCCGACTCACCATTTCTCTCTCACAGATGTCTACTTGAACGTCAAATTATTTTCTGTGTCACCTTTGTCAAATTCATCCCTTAATTTCTCTAGTTTTTCCTGTAGCCGATGTTTTTCTTTTGTTTCCAATTCTTTCTTTACTCTACATTAACCCTGAAGCACAAGTGACTATAACACCTTAAACTCATGAGCAAGGTCAATTATTAGAGCCAGGGCATTCCAAGCACAACCCTTTTTTTTCTCGCTTTCTAAGCCACCTTTTTTGAAACACTTTATTTTCACTCTCAATTTAAGGAGAAGGTATATGCTCTTTACAGTAAGGGCCTCCATTCTTCTTTAATTTGATATCCATCAACCTCCTATGAATGGAGTCCCAAGGTCGAATCTCAGCAATCAAAAGTCATAGTCAAACTGAATGGACTTATCAACTTCAGAGCCAACTGAAATCAAGAGGTAAGAGCAACTTCTAAACCTATAGACAAGTCATATGATTCCAAGATTTGTTCTTCCAACATTCCTTCCCTTGACTCTGAAGAGGAGCCGAAACATAAAAGTGGATGAGAATCTGAGGAGACCTCCTATGCCACCAGCCTAGGCCTGGCACTAAACATTTCCAGCAGGTACACCTGATGCTGATGCCTAAAAAAGGTTGGCACATGAAAAGGGCTTGCTTTATTACCAAAACTTTGTCTCAGACAAGGCTGCTTTGAAAAACATATATCAGAGTGTAATGGCAAGCAGCAGTAACAATTTGACTAGGATGCATTGAGAAACGACGTTTCCGCACTTAAGAGTCAGAATTTGCTCGCTGAGCACCCCCAAAGCTTGCCTGCCTTTGCTGACAGGCGAAGGCATGCAGATTGGCCTCCAAACCAACCGGTGTTTACTTTTACATAGTCAGCCACTCCCCAGTGGAAAAAAACTGCCCTAAGCCGAACAACCCACCACCACGGAAAATACGTGGTCAGTGCCTACCTAGTTCAATATCATCAAAGTTTAATCCCTCCCATGTTAGCCAAGCCAGAAGCAAGCCCGAAGCTCTATTCCGTCCACTACATGGCAGAATTCCTCTTTTTCTCATTTTCTCTTGACTCCCACTCCGTATGTTGGATGTTGGGGTGTGAGGAGAGTCCGACATGTAAACGTTTCTCTTTCAGAAACAAAAGTAAAGCGGCAAGAAAACCAAACTATTCCTTTATAACTGCCAGGGAAAATATTGAAGACGGTGGCTTATAAACCGCAGGTGTACAGACTCCGAACGCCAGCATTCGACTTACCAACGATGCCACAGACAGGGCCCAACCGACGATGGCGACGATGGCGCCGAGGCAGAGCCGTGCGCGGCCACCTCACAGCCTGGAGGGGCGGAGCTAAGGGCGCATTTCCTGTGGGCAGCTCCGCCCCAAGAGGAAAGCAAGAGGCGGGTCACAACGCCAACGCTCTCTTTCGAAATTGACCAATCAGACCACCGGAAGAAGCAAAAAACACATCCGTAGGCGTGTTGTTCTGAATCCCTCCATAGTAGAGGGAACGGCTTTGGGAGTTGAGTGTTCCCGCTCTTCAACGTAATGCAGTCTCTCTTGGAGGATTTAACTTGCCTGTCACAGCAATCTTTCGAGAAGATTACATCTTGATCCGGCTTGGCCACGAGGGAACTTTGAGATTGCCTGCAACCGCAAAGCGAGCTACAAGTCCACTGTGTATCTCACATCTCCTAAACATGCCAGGTTATTAATTATGGTAACCACATAATATATTGTCCAAACTAAGACACTTAAAAGGAGAAAATAAGACTAAAATTACAAAATTTAAAATTATAAATATGGGGGATGCCTGAGTGGCTCAGTCAGTTACACCACCGTCTCTTCCTCTCGCCGCGCACCAGTGAGGACCCTGCTTGGGAGTCTTTCTGCCTCCCTTTGTAGTTCTATCTAATTGCATATATTTTGTTTTGTTCATTCACAGAGCTTAATCTCAGAAGTGAGAAGGGACACAGTGTGCTTACCACTCTTCCTTTCTCATAACCCTGTCTCCTGTATTTCTAAATAGTGACTACTACACCCCACTTCTTAGTTTAGATCCCACTCATATATCCAAGTTGGAAAGAAGGGGAGATTGGAACATTCAAAAGAAGATTTTGTCAGTTGCCAGATTGGTTCTTTTTTCCATAATGGAAAATGATGAAAAATTTAACTTGTGAAGAGGAACAGCAGTGAGGGGAAAAAGATGAGAGGCACATGGAATAGGTTTCAGGGAGTCATTTATGGAGACTTTTGGAGGCATAGATATGGAGGTGGACAATGGAATATGGGAAATGGACAGGACGTAAAAGGGTATTTTAAGAAGTGTTTATTTGTATTATATTAATATACTTCATAGTGTTTACATTAATTATCTGCCTGGAAGTTGACTTTTTATTGCTGTTATTATTCTATGATCATCATACTGTAACCCTATGATTTAAATAGGATAAATATAGAACCAATGGAATTTAGGATAAAATTTCATAAAATTATATGTCCTGATCAAAAAATGGTTCAAGTCTAAAATAATTATCTAGCTACATTAGCACTTATACGATGTGTTTAATCTGTGATACCAGGCTGCACATTCCTGTAGCTTGACCATCTTCATGATTCTTCGAGAGGCTCTGCTTCATGTTTCCTGAAAAGGTTTTGGTTTTGATTTTTTTTATTTAAACTAATGTTTTGCAAGTTATTTGACAGAGCTGACATCTCCATGTATGTATATCATGAGAATTTCTCATTTATATAGATTCTCTAAAGTTGTGAGATTGCACCCCAAAAACTAAAATTTTCTTGTTTCAAATTTCCACTTAATTGGCTCAGTAGCCAGCCTACTATCAGGCCTGAAGTACATTAGCTAACTAAAGGGACAGTTAAGAGGATGCTGTAAAATTAGCAGGACACAGTATCTTTATTGTCACAACCCCAAAATTCAGAGTCCCTTTACTTAATTGTGTTGCTATCTTTAGCTAACTTTTAGGAAGAAGCTGCTTTACCCTGGTCATTCTTTTCCCTAGAACCTGAATGACCTCTAATTTTTACACTCTGCTGACAGAAACATATGTGACCCACTTTTCTCAGAGTCTTGTTTCATATGTTCTAAACATAGAGATATGTATTCTCTATAGGTTTTATTGAAAGATAAATGATTCTTCTATATCTTCTCGTCTGGACTGGTGTTTGACTATTAGGTAGTGACAGTGGACACAAAAGCATACCAAATGAAAGGGCAATAATAGCTTGAACCATTTTTCATAAACTGAAACTCAGTACTGATTATAAAGCTAATTGCTCAAAGACCTTTTTTAATATCTTGATGTGGACAGTCAAGGGTCAATATATCTAAATTCCACAGTGGTTTTCAACTACCAAAAGGCATGAAAGGCTGACATTCACTAAATAGGCCACTAGTAATGCTAATACATTGTAAAGATGGCTACAATTCTTCGATATTCCTCCCATTGAGAGATAAGGTCTGTGTTACCTCTGCTTGAAACTGAGAGGACTCTGTAACTACTCTGACCTGTAGAATATGGTGCCAGTGCCATATTTCTGCCAATTTGTAGGATAGGCATTAAAAGACTTACTATTTCCACTTCCTGCCTCTTGAAATGCTTGCGCTAGGGAAAACCAGCTGTCCTGTAAAAAATATGAACTATGAAACTTTATGTCATGAGAAAGCCCAAGATAGCCACATAAAGAGAAAAATCCACAAGAAGCCACCAAGATTGTGGCCCTCTCAGTCCTGACATTAGGCCTTTAGGTGAAAAACACCTTCCTATGATTCCATCCTCACCTGCTATTTGATTGCAACTGCATAAGTGACTCCAACTGCAAGCCACCTAGATGAGCTGACGGAAAAATGAAATAAATAAATAAATGGTTGTTTTAAGCCACCCAAATTTGAGGAAGTTTGTCAGGCAGCAATAGATAACCAGAATAACACCCAGCATTGATAGAGCACTTAACTATGCGCCAGGTACTTTTCAAAACATATTCACATGAGGGGCGCCTGGATGGCTCACTCAGTTTAGCGTCTGACTTTGGCTCAGGTCATGATCTCACAGTTTGTGAGTTAGAGCCCTGCATCGGGTTCTGTGCTGACAGCTAAGAGCGTGGAGCCTGCTTCAGACTCATGCACTCTCTCTCTCTTTCTCTCTCTCTCTCTCTCAAAAATAAATAAACATTAAAAAAATTAAAAAACCATATTCACAAGAATTAATTTAAATATTAAAACCAATCACTTGAGATAATTATCCTTATTTGACTAATGAGAAAACTGAGCAGCAGTGAGATTAAATAATATGCCTAAAGTCAGACACTATTAAAATGACACAAGAATCTAGAGCCCTTGGACCACCAAACTCCCCTAATCTACCCTCTCGGTAGTAAGTGAGGCACTATATTGTCATCTTACATGTCTCAATTTGTAGTCTCCCATTTACAGAACCATGCGTTTGCTCACCTAATAATTTATGCCAACATCCATTAAACTCATCAAAAATATTTTCAGCTTCATCATACCAGATGGCAAGATGTGTGAACACTAGGAAGACACTATAAAGAAAGATTAAATTTAAAAGTAAAATCAATACCATTAATATAAAAATATGTCTATCATATATATATGATTTGATCACTTATATAATATCAGACAGGCTTCCTCCATCAAAAGAGAAAAATTAAGAAATAATAATTATAAAATAAGATTCAGCTTGTATATAATCTCCTACCCATACCATATTTCCAGCATACATCATGTAGTTTTAAGAGCAACAATGGGGACACCTGAGTGGCTCAGTAGATTAAGAATCTGACTTTGGCTCAGGTCACGATCTCACAGTTCATGAGTTCAAGCCTCATATCAGGCTCTGGGCTGACAGCTCAGGGCCTAGAGCCTGCATTGGATTCTGTGTCTCCATCTTTCTCTCTGCCCCTCCCCCACTCAGACTCTGTCTGTGTCTCTCAAAAATAAATAAACATTAAAAAAATTAAGAATAACAATGAAACATCAAAGGTAAAATAAAACACTAGATTACCTGTATTCTGTTTATAGCCAGGAATAGTTAGGAATTCCCCAAGAGGAAAGCATATTAATATGAGGGACACACAATTAAAACTGTTAATTTTGCTTTTACACACTTTATATCCTCAGAGTATTTCTGTCCTTACTCTATTTTTCCTTCCACAGCCTCCTTTCTATCTTTAAATTATTCTTATAATATAAAGATCAATTTGTATTAATGGAAGTCATTTCTTACCAATCAGGCATCAGATAGATAAGAGAAATGGTTTTAGTTTTTTATTTATCTCCACAAAACCAACAGCACTCAATAAGGCTAGTTAGAGCAGCAATGGCAATTAGTGTGCATAGTAGTATTATACTCAGTATCTATTTTCTGTAAAAAAATAATTCAAGAATGAGGACAACAAGTTTAAATATATATCACATTATATTAACTGAAAAAGACTCCTTATTCTGTCCTCTCCATTATCTAAACTTATTTTCTGTGCCCCAAGGTTAACTATTAGTTGTACAAGACTTGAAAATTGATCTAGAAATCGTAGAATGGCATCCCGGCCTTTTAACGTATTTCATTTCATTATATCCCTACCAACTTGAAAAACCATTGTGGCTTTTCCATTATGGAACTTTGCTAAAAATACTTTTTACTGGTGTTTCACTGTTTCTCACTGGTTCTCACCCTTTTACGTCTTTGAGACCATACTTTTCTTCTACTCTCACTACAGGAAGGAATTTGGTACATGGTAGCATGCCATTAGCAATGCAGTACTATACTATTACTAAAGTAAGTTTTCATAAGACAACAATGTAATGTCAATTCTGAAGCCAGTGAGCCCAATTCTATCCTACAGTTACTTATCTGAACTTTTATTTCAAAACAATTTGTATTGTCTGAGGAAGGCATGTTTTGTAATTAAAAGCGTGATTATTGTCACAGAATGACAAATTTATTTGAGCACCTAAATGACAAACAAAAATTCTCAGGGGTATAAAGAGGGGTTTTCAACCATGATATAGTGTGAAATTGATCCTTTATATTTTCTATATACATTCTCATACCAAGTGATATGGGAGGAAAATACAGGCAAGAAATGTAAAATTATATTTATTATTGGGGTGCCTGGATGGCTTAGTCAGTTGAGTGTCTGACTTTAGCTCAGGTCTTGATCTTCGTGAGTTTGAGCCCCGTGTTGGGCTCTGTGTTGACAGCTCAAAACCTGAAGCCTATTTGGAATTCTGTGTCTTCTTCTCTCTCTGTCCCTCCTCCACTCACACTCTGTCTCTGTCTCTTAAAAATAAACATTAAAAAAGTTAACAGACATTTATTATTTTAAAAAAAGAAGATATACAAGCTTACAACTTTGAAATATGTACGTTTGAATCCCTCTCCGATTTCTGTCAAGTAAATATCATTTTATGGTTATAGAGCTATAATAATGCCTTTGGTTGAGAACATTAAAAATGGTTGTTTTGGCCACACTACACAATCTTAAATCAAAATTATATGAAGTAATTTGTTTTGCCTGCTTCTTTTAAGTAATTAAGCATTATTTTATCAAGATGCATGAATAAACTGAAAAGTACTATTGGCATACTGTCCTCTTCAGCAATCAACTAAATTCAAATTACACAGTAAACTAAACCTACAAATTGACAAACACTGTTAGGAACCTCAGTTTGTCATCAGATAATGAGCTTATTGATTTTAATCTTGTCAAACTTATAAAACTGTAAACTTTTGATCATGGCCTATTCATTTTTTGCCCAAACACAGTCAGCACATATTTTGACTTATTTTACGAATAAAAAACAGATCTGTTACCAAAAATTATAATTTCATATGAAACATACTACAAAAACGTAGTAGGAGAAATGGATTAATTCCACTAAGAAGAATCAGAGATGGCCTCAGTTAGTGGAAATCTTAGTGTTGTGGTTTATAGGAGGTTGTCAACAAGAGCAGGAAAAA
The DNA here is from genome assembly GCF_006229205.1 of Suricata suricatta. NCBI lineage: Eukaryota > Metazoa > Chordata > Mammalia > Carnivora > Herpestidae > Suricata > Suricata suricatta. The sequence goes on along the minus strand of NC_043700.1, from coordinate 156,685,107 downwards.
GGCAACTGAGGCAAAGGATTTAGCTTGAAAAGGTGCAAAGAGAATTTCAGAGAATGTTTGTTTGGAGAATTTCATATAGTCCTGGTTGGCTGGATCATAGAACAGGTAGAAGGAGAGGATGAAGGTGACATTAGAGTTGGGTTGTGTTAGGCCCTGAATGTCATGGTAAGGAATTCCTTTTATCCCAAAGGTGATGAGAGCCAATAGAAACACTAAGGCAAGTGTGAAATGAACAGAAATACCCTGACATCTGCATGCAAAATGGGTGGAGCTGAAGAGAAGAGCCCAAGGAGCCAGAAATAAGGCTACCATTGAGCAGAAATGCAAGAGTAATTGTGCAATGGAAAATGAATTACATATCACTCAACCTTTTTGAGGGATGCCAGCATTTTAGGTCTGCTCTTTGATGGAGTATTTGAATAATTCAGTTAGCACAATATCTACAAGGCATTTTCAATTCTATGTATGGTTTATTCTTAGAGTGGCCAGAGGTATTATTCTATTCACAATGCAACCTTTTCCAAAATAAAGAGTAATAGCTTTTTACTTCATATTTTTTTCTACTAAAAGAAAAATTAGACTTAGTCTTACTTATGAGTGAAAAAAACTTTATTCTCATTTATGGTAGAGTGTTATATATTATATGGTATATTGCTTAGAAAAGTGCACACTTGAAAATATACAAGAATGGAATGATGCCTTTACCTTTTCCATTTTGCATGCAGAAGTAAAGGGGTTTTTGTTCTCTCCATGGCACTGCTAGGGATACCATAACCTATGAGGGAACGAGTTTTGTTACAATGCTATGTTATGTTTACACTATGAACTAGTAGGCAAAATGCATGAAACTGAAGTCAAGGAAGAAATAAAAATGTATCAGAATGTTGGAATAATGTGCCAATGTAGATATCATCCCATTAAGAGTACACATGTATCAGTCTATCAAGTTTCCAAATGAGACATGCACATGGAGCATCTTGACAATAATATTATTCCACAAGCAGACATATGGTCCTTACTTAATAAATGATGTCACTGATTAGCATTTATCTTAACACTAATAATACAAATTCATGAATCCATTCGCCTGGAATACCAAGCTGATGAATGTTACCCTGAAGAGTTTTCAAATGAGAACACTATCCAGACCAGTGTGAAATAATGACAATATTTGACATTTTCTAGACTAAAAAAGAGAGGGATAGGATCTAGGTACTCACACAAGGGAATGTATATTTGACTTCAAGAAATCATGCTAGAATATAGGTCAGACTTTCATGTCATTTTTCTTGTCAGAGAAATTGATTTTCAGAATGCACAGAGGGTGATAATATAGGTTAGGTAACATGGCAACCAAGTTCATGATTACTGAATCACCGCAGTGTTTTTCATAATCAAGCAGCCAGGAGTGATCTCCAACTTCCAATTAGTCAGAAAGAAAATTAACTTTTAACTATTCTGTTTCAAAAATGAACTGTGTATAAATTATTCACAGATAATTAAAACAAATGAAATTAGTATAATTTAAACAACTGAAGTCATCCAGTTTGAAAAGTCACAATACCTCTACATGTATTTCATTAATTTCATTAATTTATTTGTCCTACATCTCTATTTATACTTGTGTTTGAAAATAGTTCTGTTTGATTTTGACTTTCTCTTTTTTCTACATTATTCTACATTCTCTATTATCAACATTGAATATTATATAATAATATTATATTGAAAATAAAAGGCAGGTACTTTCTATCTAGTATCCATTTCCATTGGAAACAGGATCTAGTGATCACTATGACCTATAAGGGGGGGAAAAAAAAGCATTGCACAAATCACTACACAATAAAGATGCTACATGCCTTAAATATTTAAATTTTAATAGAAATGTCCTCTAGGAGTAGAGAATTTCCTTTAGTTTGGGCTGATATAACCAAACACCATAGCCTAGGTGGTTTAAACAAGAGAAATGTATTTCTCACAGTTCAGACGCTGGAAGTCTCAACATCTGGGTGCCAGTAGGTCCAAGTTCTTCCAGGCTGCATACTCTCAACTTCTCAGGGTATCTTCACATGGCAGAGAGCAGAGAGGAAGCAGGATCAAGTGACTCTCTTAAGGTCATTAGTCCTCTTCATGAGGACTCCACCCTCATGACTTCATCTAATTCTGATTACCTCTCAAAGGCCTTATTTCCTAATACCTTCATATGGGAATAAAGTTCAACATATGCAGTGCTGGGGAGACATAAGCATTTAGTCCACAAATGAACAAATACAATTAAATATGGAAGGGATTTAATTAATATGTCATAGAAGTGAACAACAAAAGAATACTACATGTACTATGTATTTTATTAGTTATGTATCCATACAGGAATGTGTGTGTCTTTGTATGTGTTGTGGAAAATCTGGGGTCATTTTTTTCTCTCAGGTACAAATCAAAAAGCCTGAATTTTTCTTCAGAAAACAATTGTTTCAGAACAAGGAGGGTTATGTTCAAAATATTTCATGATACATTATAAAATATAGACACAAAACTAAAACTCTCATTAAGAGCATGGGAGTGTTCAAAGCATTTCATCTTATCAAAATAATTATAGCTACTCTTCTGAGCTAGATATTGAAAAGCATAAACTCACATAGTTTCCTATACATTAACCTCATCCAGTTTCTTAGAAATTTACTTTGGTTTCATGAGTTAGAATTAAGTCATAGATCGCTATACTTTATTTATTTTGCTGCATCAGAATAAAAGAAGACATGTAGATAGATTTGATATCCCTTTAATCAATCAAAACCACATACGTAAGGTTTTTATTACACCACATCAGATATCAAGGGCCCCGTAACTTTTCTTCAGGTCCATATCACCCACAAATAATTTTCCTGACCATGAAAACTTGGCAAAACTACAATCTAGACACACTGGTATTGGTCACGCTGGGAATGAGAGGTAAGTGAAAACTGGGAATACTCACAAATGAGGCAAGACTTCAAAAGTGAAATATCATGTCCAAAACAATACTGTGACTAATTTAAAAGAAGTATATTTATATACAGAAAAAAGTTCTTAAACAAAAAAACAATTCCAAAGATGTTTATTGTTTTAAATTTAAATAGAAAAAAAATGCATTAGATACAATATTTGCATTTTAATGCTCCCAGAGTTTAGCTCCAACACATTTATCTTAAAATATAAATATCTCTGATCAAATTTTATAGAAATTTAAATCCTTACTCTTTTAAATACTCATTCTCTAGTGGAAAATCAAAACCTGAATTATTCCAGAATATTATGCTCACATATAAATTTTGTTTTAAGAAGCAAAGGAAGTTTATTACCATGAATAGTAAGTTTAGCTCTGAAAAGTAAGAGAAGTTTGCTTTTAAGTTCATTAAAAAAATCATTTCCTAATGAATTATTTTAAAATACCAAATCAATATCTCCCTCTTTTTAAAACAAAGTTTTAAAAACCTGGGGATTAATGAGTATACATATTGTGATGAAAAATAAATAAATAAAATGATAAAAAAAAAACAAATTTGCAAAAATAAAACCATAAAGACTATGTGTTCTTCACTATATCATGGTAATACTCTCACATAAAATAAAATAATCAATTTCACAGGGTCAAATGTGATTTCTATAAGCTCAAAAAGTGTGTACTTTGTAAGAAAACCATCTTCCCATGTAATCAAAACACCAGTATCTCTTGACAAATTTTAAACTGTTTAAACTATTGCAGTTTATTATTTACTATTCTGATTGAACAAGAATAATGAAGCTCAAAGGATAACAAGCTTAGTTTTCATGATATGTTAAAATATGCATTATTATTTTCCTATACTCCCATAATGAGGAATATTTTTAATTGTGCAATTACACAAACAATTTAAAATTATTCAAAGAGCAGGCAGATAAGATTTTATTCCTCAGTTTGTGCAACACTGCAATTGAAAAACCAGAGTATTTTTTTCTTCTTCAGTTCTCAACATTTTTAGCATAAAATTGTTAAGGAGCTTTCATCATTAAAGGTTAAACAAGCGGACAACTTAACCTCCTATCTATTATGGCCATTCGATGTCTTATTGCACAAAGTATGGCTTTACCTAAAGACTGGATTTAGATTCATGTTCCAGTAAAACTCCCTTAAAAATATCAAACTCTATCTCATCAACCAACAACATTTTACATATCTAGAAATACGAAAATTCTGATTGATTGTATATTTGAACCAGGAAATGGTATACATAATCAGTAAAAGGAAAGCATACATGCTCCACTTTATCAGCTCACATCCTGCATGGATGGAATACCACATACTGTCCACAAATACAAAAGACTGAAAGAGAATATGTCAGTCAAAGGTTAACTGTAATAATATTTATTTCTTACCATTATAATTTCTTTTCCTTCCCTTAAAAGGAAGTGTTTTCTATTGACTGTGTTATCACAGATTTAACCCTGATTTCTTATCTGATTCCAGTGACATCTGATATACAAAAGGGAAAAACCACATAGCTCTGGTTGCCAGCAAAAAATACCAGTAAAAATACTCTGGCCAACCGCTGGCCTAATGGAAATATAAATGATAGATGGTGATTCAGTTTAAGATGGTGAAATAAAAGCATTTATAATTTACTGCTCTTCTATGAAATCTTTTCAAAAATAACATAAATAAAAAATTGAAAAAAGAACAAAATGAAACCACATGTGTAATTATAAGTAACTGACGACAAACTATGATAAATAGCTTTCAAACAGGGATATATTTTGCACTAACAGGAGAAAAGACATTTATTGGCACATATCTTGGATAGGATATAGATTACACTAAGTATCATGGTTCTGAGACATTCTTCAAAGACTGTTGAAGCCACCGTGAGACGAAAAGTGGACAGGCAAGAGAAAAACAAAATCTGTCTTCAGAGAATTCTAGTTATATATCCCCAAATGGTGGAATATGGGGATAAAGAAAAAAATGCTGACAGACTACATTTGATAGTTGTGGAACAGCCTGCTGAATAATAGAGCTGACTAGCACTTAAAGTGTGAGGCGGGAGGAAGAGGAGACAATCGCTAGAGGGCCAACAACACAGAGAAAGAAAAACTGAGGGAGTTTTACATTGTGAGCCACGTGGAGCACCAAATGTCAAAAATAGAGAAAAATATGGTCCCTGGGCAGGAACTAAAACAGATTTGGGGAGGTGGGCTTGAAACCTGAAATTTAACTAGCTACTGTGGGCTGCTCTGATTCATTCTCCTACCACTGCCCACATAGAGTTCAGTAAATAGCTGGCTTCATTCAGTGATTAATAGAAAGAAATCAGCCTGAAACATAGGCAAAGGAAGCAAAAACACAATGAAAAAGCAAAGGAAGTTCATACCAGAGAATTTTTTTTTCAGGAAACAGAGGAAAAGTTTATATAAGTAGTTATTTATAGGGTCAAATAAGTTGTAGGCAAAATCTCATTAGTAGAAGAATGAAAAGCTCAAAGAAAATATACAATGTTTTAATAGATTGTAAAAATAGTGGAAAGAAATGAAAAAATGAAATGGCACAGACAAAGGAATGGGGAAAAAAAGCATTATGAAGTTAAAAATTACATAAAAGGTTACAAAACAGAATAAACACAACTGAAAACTCACTTGGGTTATGGTTGACAAAAGTTGACAACAAATTTAAAAATACAAAAATGATTATAAAGAATATAGAGGCAAAAAATATTTAACACAATAGCACTTGGAAAGAAAAATTATTTAGACAAACTATAGGAAAATAAACTTTCCTGAAATAAAGACTGAAATGTGGAATAAAAAGACATAGAGTCTCCAGAATCCCTTGCCTGATTCAACACCAAGGTACAAAAATCTCTCCAGTTTTACCCTATTTTTAAAATCTTAAATTTAGATAACATAAATTTAATGGTTTTTAAAAAATTATCTAACAACATTCATATATGAAATATTTGACTCCTAAATTTATGAAATTCTGTCTTTTAATTACTCACTCTATTCTTCTATATAAATACATATCTCTACAGAGGTAGCTGGCATGATATTGATGAAATATTAACACTTTCTTGGTGGTGGAATGTTGAGATTGTAAATTCCTGCGATGCCTGCCTTCATTTTTAACAATTATGTATCTTTTCATAAATGACAATGAAGTCATTTGGATTTAAAAAAAGAAATGAAGTGCAAAGATGAACTGAGAGAAAAAAGAAAAATGAGACTTCTCAATTCTTGTACTATCGCCAGATTCATGGCCCTTCATTCCATAGCTCATACAGCAATCAAGTGATTTCTCTAAAATAGAAGCATAGCATATTCATTTTCATCTTATTATACTGCCAGATTTTCAATAGACTGACACTAATCCAGGATCAAATCCAATCTCTTTAATTTATACAAAACTCTCTAATCCAGCTCCAGCAGGTCTTTCCAACATCAACGTCTTTCGCTTCCCTTCACTTGTCTTCCTCCTACTACCTGGAACAACTTGTAGTAAGGGTTCCTCATGCATCAGACAATGGAAAGAAATGTCCTCTTGTCTGTTTGTTTGCAGAAGGAGGCAAAGGGGCTGGAGCTCCAAATTATTCCACACAATTCAGTTCAATATCATCTCTGTGAAGCCTTCCCTAACAGCACCTAATTTATAAAATTACATGCATCCTTTTCTACCCTCCGTATCAGCACTGTGCTGAACAATAATAAAGCCTGATGCAAAAGAAAAAATAGTAATACTGATCGTATATTGTTTAAAATTGGGGTATTTTGTTAATTATAGATTTTGCATGAATTGTGAATACTCTTTCAAAATATTATACATCTTATTGTTTTCTATACATATGTATGTTTATATGTTATAAACTTTTTTTTTGTGCTTCAGATGAGGGCTAACCCATATCGCCCTAGTCTTAGCCCTCCTCTATACTACTGAAGCACTTACTATAGTCCATAGCCACTCATCTACACATCTATTATCACTACCAGACTGGGGCCACATAAAAGAAAAGGAACCAGTTTCATTACTATGTATATCTAAAAATCAGCATAGTCTCTAAGATGGAGCAGGAACCCATTTAGCAAAGATGAATAAAAATCCAGAAAATAGAAATAACCAAATTTTTTAGTCTTTAAGACTAAAATCTTTCACAGGGAAGAAAATTTCTAATCTAAATGGAGAGGGTTTTGTTTGTTTTGTTTTTGTTCTTTTTTTAAGGTAAGGGAACTGTAGCTTATTTCGAGTCATGAACTTAATTAAGCAGGGAAACTAAAATCGGGTTCTTTTCCCCCCAAAACATCTGTTTGTGGCACAAAGTATTGAATAAGTCTATTCTTAAGATATGGAGTATCTATTCTAAGAATATGCCTGTATTTAGTCTACTATGAAAAAACAGAAAATATTAGAGTTAAAGAAAGCTTAGATATTATTTAATCCTCCCATTCTCTTATTAATAAGGAATCAAGTCTAGCAAGGTTAAGTAACTTATTTAAAACCACAGTAGAATCAGAACTTGAAATTAGGTTATCCTTTTCTCCACCTGGGGCTTTTTCACTGGAGGTTTTTTCCCACAAATCTAGAAGAGAAGACCACTGAATAGTGGGAGAGTGGGGAGTGGAGATTTTTCTCTAGATCAGGCAGAATTGGCCAGTTCATGGGTAAACTAAGCCACAAACAAATGCTATAGTTACTGCTTGAAACATGGTCACTACTAAGGTGTGGTGATTGAAGAGTGACCTTTCAAAGTTAATTCCAGCACCTTGCTTTTGTCTTTGTCACTGGCTTCTCTATGATTCATTTCCATTGGTAAGAGAGTGACTCTACTTTCTGCCTACTCTAATTTAAGGTTTGTGGGGTCCGGTTGAAAATATACACTATTCAAATACTCTGTATATGAACAATGCAAGTCATTTTTAGCTACAGATTAATCATATAAATACATTATTATGCCTAGTCATGCCTGGAGTAAACTGGAAGTAATTATGTAGGAGTTAGGAGCCAACTTGGAGTTGAAAGCTAGAGTATAGATACCTGTTCTGAATAAGACAATTCTGAATTTCATCTTTAAAATATAGAGACCTACAAAGTCACCATCCTCAGCCAGAATTCTTCACAAATTACCAAGACTCTGAGCTTTCCTAATGACTCTCGTAATGTTTGCTAATGGTGAAAAGTAATAGGTCCTTCACAAAAGTGTTTCGTTTAATGTAGCTATGAGTTATTGGAGAAATAGTAATGATGACCAAAATAAAATATTTAGCCATGACTTTATTTGATGAAATTCAGTTAGGGAAAATAAAATTTGCATTATTATTATTATTATTATTATTATATATTTTTATCATTGTATAAAAATGAAATAATCCCTTTTTGTACTAATCATTACACTTTCTTTCTGGTCAATTTATTCTTCACATTAACAATTGAGAATCTTTGGTTAGGGGTGCCTGGGTAGCTCAGTCAGTTAAGCATCCAACTTCCGCTCAGGCCATGATCTCACAGTTTATGGGTTCGAGCCCTGCATTGGGCTCTGTCTGTGCTGACAGCTCAGAGCCTGGACCCTGCTTTGGATTCTGTGTCTTCCTTTCTGTCTGCCCCTCCGCTACTCCTGTTCTGTCTCTCTCTGTTTCTCAAAAATAAATAAACGTTAAAAAAATTTTTTTTTAAAAAAGGAATCCTTGGTTAATTTTGCCCTTTCTCTTTGTTGGGCCACCTGACTTGTTGTAAAGTTTTCTTCATAAACAAAGAAAAAAAAACATAGGCCTACCTGGATACCTTGTCTACAAATCTAATATCACTGATTTTTATTCCTTTAAAATCTGTAAAATTTATGGGAGATTTTCTTTTTTTAAAAAAGAAGCCAATAAGATACTTCTTAAGAATAGGCCAATGAATAAGAAAAGAGGATACTCTTCACTAAAGAAATAAAGTCCTTTCATTGGAATAATAAACAATCATTGCTTCCAACCACAATTTCAAGCATTATCCTGAAGGCTAGAAATCTACTCACATTCATAAAATAACCTGTGATAAACTTTTTATACAAGTACTCTTTATTAAGTATTTACATATATACAATTTTTATTTGGCCTCATATTACTGGCATCAATTTATAAATGAGGGCTTGGATTGGATGAATTCTAAAGCATCTTTCAGCCTTAAAATTGTTAGTGATTCTAGGATGTACCTAGAGTGATAGCAAAAAAAAAAAAAAGGAATCCTCAGATATGACTCACAATATCTGGTATTTGCACATTTTACAGTTCTCATATACAACCATCCCAAGGGAATGTAATAATTGAAAGACTACTGTCAACTAATTAATATTTTCTTTTCTAAAAAAATAAGAAATTCTGCTTAGAAAGTGGCCATTTTAATCAAAATGTTCCCCCAAACATCCAGAATACATTCATTCACACAACCCAGATCAAGAGGAAAGAAGTATAGAAGAGAAATCTGGAAGCAACACAACAAAAAAATAGACCTAGATTTAGTGTCATAAGACAGTTGTAAGAAATTTAATTAAGTTGTTAAGCCTACCTAATGAAAAAAGAAAAGTCAGTACATGAAAATCCTGATAAATTGCATAACAGAGTCCGCAGAATCCTACCCCTTGGCTATGTGTTTTCTTCTTTACTCCATTCCTTTGCTACTCTTTTAATTTTAAAATACTCACCTTAGTTATGATACTGTACAAAAACTGCCCCCCCAACACTAAGCTTCCCAGAAATACAAAACTACAGACACAAAAACTTCCCAGAAGATTAGCATTTCACCAGCCAAAATAGATCTATATTTGGAAAAGCATCTAAAAGGCCTTGTATTGAGTTCCTAATTCTGATGATTCTGTGATTCTGATCAAATTCTATTCTACTATTCTGATCAAATTTGAGACAGATAATTTATATGATCATACAGTGCCCAGATTTTTACTCTCCAATAGGCAGTGCTTCTTAGAGAACCATTTGTACACATTTTCATATATTTTGAAGTCAATTGCTAAGGTTGTGTTAACGTGTTACCCTCTATCAGTATAGGAGAAACAAATGTTTTCAATATGTTGTCAGACTCTAAATAAATTTCTTCCATTAAAGAATGTAATGTTCTCTGCTAGTTTATGGTTCGTTAGCATGCATTGACTGTTCTACTATTCAAGTAATATCATAGGTTAAGGTGAAAGAGCTTTCCTAGAGAGACAGTGTCTAGCATAGTGCCTGGAACACAGTAGGCTCTGAATAACTATATGTTGAAAGAATACATAACTGAATAAACTACTGTCAAAAAGAATTCATACAATGAGTTAAACTTTGGCTCAAAGCACAGATTTTTCAAGTCAAGTGTTTTAAGTCCTGTTTGATTAACATAAGACAGGGAACACATCTTCCCTGGCCTCTATTTTTGTTTTTTGACGCAGCAGAGGTTTCACTCTATTGGTCAGTATTTGTTTTGTTCCATTTTCCCTTTTTAAAAAGGTTTCATTAAACAGAGAAAGTCCTTTTCTTGCTGATACTAGAAGAATCTCCAAAGGTCACCGCATATGATATCCAATAAACAATTCTGATTAAGGGCAGCGCCACTGGGAAATTTAGGGTTGTTGGTTGGTATTCATAGTGTATATTTAAAAATGTCATAGTCTATTTTCAAATTCCAGTGCATAAATATGAGCCATGTATCGCTAATAGCCCTATTTCTCTTGTCCCAACTTTCCAGGATGGTCTGTATTTCATCTAATTTGAATGCTGAATTGATTCTATTCAAATCTTTTTTCCAAAATGAAAGATAGCTCACTCTCTCTTCACTGAGGAATGCATTAACTCTCCCAGTAACTGGCTTAGATTTTTTTTGAATGTAAAAATTACATAGACTTTTTATTTTAATAAAGAACAATGTTTATCTTTAAAAACATGTAAAAAGGCATTCTGCATTATGTTCATCATCTTTTAGGAAACTATCTAGCAACAAAATTACATTAGACTTTCTGATTTCTCCATAGTGTCTTTAGATAAATAAACAACCCAATAGACCATGTTAAATGCCCCAAATGTTACTGGGAAGAGAATACGGGCATACTTGTCAATTTTGCTTGTGCCAGACCCCGAGGGCGGTGGGGCAGAAGGAGGAGGAGTTGCTGACAACTTCCCAGAAGCCCCTGTGGTATTAACAGTGGTCTTAATTCGCTCCAGTCTTGATCCAGACACACGCTGGGTAGGAGCAGATCTGGCGGAAGCCTGCTGGGGCACGTAGCCAGTCCTCCCAGGAGTAGAGGGAGGAGCAGAGAGAGGTGCTCTTGCAGCAGAGATTGTTTCAGCTGCATTCGCATGGCTGAATGGGTTTGGACTGGAAGCTAAGTGAGACTGCGATGTGGCTTCAGAAGATCCTGGAATCGTTGTGGAGGATTTGCTTGAATGGTTCCTCGCCTCAGTTCTGTTGCCAACATCAGATTCAGAGTGAACCAACGCGTTTGTTCTTTTTCTCATATTCAGATTGGCATTTGTGTTCTGAAAAGGCATATGAAAAATTACATTGATTATGTCATTCTATGTAGAGTGATACAAAGTTAAAGGGGACAAATAATTAAAATTAGTTGTTTCTAGGAAATAAACTTTTATTGATAAGCTATAGCCATTCAGCTCAGTGTAAAAACTTAAAAATACTTAACTAAAAAAACCAGAAACAAACAAAAAAAAATGAGTACATTTGAAACTCAAATCAAAAATCTATTTCAAAATATTGTCCATTCTTATAAATGATCAGAAATTAAACTATAGAAAGATTTGGCTTTTAGAACTCTAAACTAGAATTTTGCTTGATTTTATTTAAGAAGTTCATGATAATAGTTGTACAGCTTCTTTGTTCAGTTTTATTGTAAATGATATTCTGCGATGGGTTGTATATACTTTGATGAGTTTTATATGTTTGTTTTATAAACAGCATGAACTGTACTTAGTCCTGTGCACAGAATAACAATAATAACCATATATATGTGCATGACATTCCTTGAAAAAAGGGAACTCCAAAAGTTTAAATTTCCAAATCCCTGGGATTTATTTTCATAATCTTACAGGGTCACATACACATTATTATAAAATCTGGAAAGCCTAATGCATCTTATTTTTTCACCACAATAATGAAAATACAAAGGAATATTAATTTTAAACAAAATGTTATATGAGACACTTAAACAGCATCACCATATTGTTGCCTAGATATCCAAATTCAAACTATTTACCAATAGAGTATTTAAATCAAAATGGATCTCACTGTTTTCCATCAAATTATTTTATGTGTAGAACAAGACTATATTTGAATTCAGATGCACAATAAAGTTTAAAATTAATTCTCCTTATAGTCTGACAGGCACGATAAATAACTGCATAGCCAACTTTAGATTGTCCATGCTAATGAAGGAAAGCAATTGCTCAAGTGATTCCCAAAATAGTCATGTCTGTCTTTAGAATATACCATGAGTTTTTTGCAAAAATGTTTCCTCCTTAGTTATGTTTATTCTAAGCTACGTTAGGGTATATTGTAATTAATTTCCATACCCTCTCCCCTTACCAACTTGTGAACTAGGCAGTGAGTGAGGAGATGAGGAAGGAGAGATGAGGGAGAGAGAAAGAAGACGAGCTCACAGGTGGGTGATTAGAAGGAGACAGCACACAAGAAAAGCCACAGATAATATTACATACAATTAACAGAGAGCTCATTTTACAGAGAAATGTTTGTTCTACAAATAGAATCCTTCTTCAACGCCAGATCCATCACGTAGTTTGAAAGTGTTTAAGCCATAGGTTATGTATTTGTGAATTATGACTGCAAGTTTGCTAAGTAGAGAAAGAGTAAAAGCCTCACAAAATGTAGAGCCAAAGTAGGATCTGAGAGGTTTACAAAGTATTCTTCATGTCAGTCTGGAGTATTCTCCTAAGCACGTTGCAGTTGAATTCATAAGAAATTGTAGTCTAACATTTGGCACCTACTTTTGGTGGATTAAATTGAAACCAAAATTGACATCAACATAAAAGCTAAAGATACCAGGGGTGCCTGTGTGGCTCTTAGTTTCAGCTCAAGTCATGATCCCAAGGTTTCATGAATTTGAACCCTGCATCAGGCTCTGCGCTGACAGTGTGGAGTCTCCTTGGATTCTCTAAATCTCCTCTTTCTCTGCCCCTCCCCTGCTATGCTGTCTGTTTCTCTTTCAAAAGCAAGTAAACTTAAAAAAAGCTAAAAATATCATTGATTACCCTATACTTTTACACTTTTCCTCTACAAAGCACATTGTAAATGTCAATTAATCCTCAGATTTTGAGTTCCTTTTCACATAAAGTAATAATAGTTAATTAACATTAATTTTGAAATGTCATACACACAGTGAAGAATATATACAGAAGGATAAGGTATATTCACAACATTTAAAGAGCTAACACTGTCATTGACACGATGCATACCCACATACATGATACAATAAAAAATATAATAAAAAGTAAAATATAATGAAGGTCAAACTGTAGTAAAATGCTGAATATATTAAGAAGAGAAGGAAAGAGAGTAAGAAAGGATCAATTAAACAAGCAGGAAAGAAACATATAGTTTCAAATATAATCTATTAATTTGCCTAATGCCTTCTTCCACCACAAGTTAGGTTACCCAAAGTCTTGAGAAACCCATGATAATCCCAAAACTAAGTTTTAAAAATTAGAGACTTTTACTTCTGGTCAAATGGAGTAAAAGGGACTGAATTTACTGAATTTACTCCCCTGTATAAATGACAAAAAAAAAAAAGAAAAACTAGACAAAATATGTGAAACAAGTGTTTTTTTTTTGAAGACACCAACCTTTAGACAACATAGGATCATAATCATCGAGAGAGAAGAAACAAACTTGAAATTTTTTCCATGCTCTAGTATAGGAGAGAAGAATCCAGGAGAAATCTGAAAAATTCCCTAAACTGAGGAGGTGGAGCTGAAAATCTGGGGAAATAAAGATGGCTAGATTCACAAGACAAAGTAAGAGAGATGTCTATCTAAATAAATTGATAAATTGATAAATCAATAAAAAGTAAGTAACAAGAGAGAGAGAAAGAACTCCAAAAATTGGAGAGTACCCATTGACTCTTTTGCCAGCATAGATCAGTTTATAAGTGTGAAGTACTACCTGGCCATAAAAAATAACCCCCCAAAAAAGTACCTAACACACAAAGCCAGGAATAAGGCATGTTCCCACTGGCCAGATTGCAAAATCTCACTATTTTGGAGTGTTTGGTAGAGTACTAAGAATGACCGTGCCTCAGTAGTATGGAGTAATTAGCACCAAACGCACACAACACTAGTCCTGCTGAATGAATTTTAAAAGTAAGACCTGAAAGAATGAAGCTTGCTGTAAGTGACTCAGCTGGGCCCCAGAAGAAAGTGCAAGAACATTTATAGGATTCTGTCTTCTCTCCCTCTAGATCAGTATCTTCCTGGAACTTTCTGAAATCCCAACTGTGAATCATGGTCTGTATCTTTGATTAAATGCAAAAATTGCACCAATTTTTCCTACTTCTCTATATTCATGCTCCATGTGATATGAATTTCCCACTTCTCCACCATCAAGATACGGAGTTTATTTCCTCCACAGTCTTCCTTATAACTATTTCTGGCTAACAGTATGTGGTAAAAACGATGGTGTGTCATTTCTGTCTTGCTAGCTTCCACTCTCTCTCAAAACACTGTCATCAACACCACTAGAACACTCTAGAACTAGACTGCTGAAAAGATCCTTTGGAGAAGAGCCAGTCACCCCAGTGAGGCTACTCCAGGTCCCCCAACAGCTAGCTGATCACTAGACACGTGAATTTGCCCTAGCTAAGAGAGGATGAACTGCCCAACCGAGCCTAATCAATATCAACTGAACTTCCCAGTTAACTCACAGGCCTGAGAGCAAAAGATAATGTTAATGCATCCCAATGACACTTTGTACTTATTTGTTAGGCAGTATTATTGTGCCACTAGAAGACATGTTTGGACTAATTAAACAAGGGTCTTCCCATAAAATATTGCCAAACTTCTAGAGAGGAGAACCTCCTCAGACTTTCTGGGAGTAGAAGGCCAACATACCCAGAATTCATCAAAGGCCATTAGGGGGCCCTGTTGCCTAACTCCACACACTAGCTAAAGGACCAAGATATTCTGCCCTATATAATCCCATTCTTAAAAAAAATCAACTGTATTTTAAAACTGGGGAGAAATTCCAATATTCCAGTTCCTTATTTTACAGTAGAGGATAGTAAGAGCAGAGAGGTTGTTTCTTGATGGAAGTCATACAGTAAGTTACTTACTGAAATGTTTTTACCATGTTGTACAGCCTCTCAATAAACAAATGTGGAGGCATTAAAAACTTAATAAACTACACCTATCTGAGTCAGTTAAGTACTTGGGATAGTCAATAACATTGTTAAAAATTTATTCAAGACTTAGGGGTGCCTGTTGGCTCAGTTGGTTGAGCATCTGACTCTTGGTTTCAGCTCAGGTCATGATCTCACAGTTCGTAGGTCATGATCTCACAGTTCGTGGGTCAAGTGCTGTGTCAGGCCCCACACTGACAGTGCAGAGCCTGCTTGGGATTCTCTCTCTCTCCCTCTCTCTGCCCTTTCCTGGCTCTCTAATTAAATAAATAAATAAACTCTAAAAAAGATTTATTCAAGTCTTGGGATTAAGAAAGGAGTATAGCATATTCTTTCAATATTATAGTGGAGCACTGCTTATTAAATCTACCCAAGGATTATTAAGCATGTGAGGGAATTTACTTGAGTTTGATTTCACTATTTAATATTGGATTCAAGTGCAAACATTCTGAAGTTACGTGTTAACTTGTAGATTCCTGTCCAGTAGAAAATATCACTGAAGGTTATGGTTTTGTTGCTCTGCAGGATATTAAGCACTTCTATATCTAACCTGGTACTTATCCTAATACTCTTCTTCTTAAAAACGGCTACTTTTAATCCTTTAAAAGATTTCAAACCAATTTTATCACTTATGTGGCTCCCTCATTAATTAATGAGTTGGGCAAAACTTTGACAGATGTCCATTTCATATTTATATGAGTTCTATTTCTGATGGTTTAAAAATTATATTCGGACCACATATACCATTATATTCTCACGACATCTACTATCATGACGTTCACTATAAATATCACAGAAATTGAGCAGAGACTTGAAGAATACCCCTGGAGGAAAAAGAAACTGATCCAGAGCCAGAGAGATAGGATTGGTCTGAGGTGGTTGGAAAAAAGAATCACAAACACAAGTAGGCATTTGACTGACACCACCACTCACCAATCTGGTTGTTCACCTACATTCAAAACCACCTTGTTGCAGGAGAAGCTAAGAGTATTGTATTATTCCTCACCCAAGTCTAGGTATTTATCCAAAAGATACAAAATGCTGATTTGAAGTGGCATATGCACCCCAATGTTTATAGCAGCATTATCAACAATAGCCAAATTATGGAAATAGCCCAAAAGTCCAGCAACTGATAAATGGATAAAGAAGATGTGATACACACACACACACACACACACACACACACACACACACAATGAAATACTACTTGATGAGGAAAAAGAATGAAATCTTGCCATTGGCAACAACCTGGATGGAACTAGAGGGTATTATGCCAAGCAAAATAAGCCAGTTAGAGACTGTTATCATATGAAGTCATATCATATGATTTCACTCATATGTGGAACAAACAGATGAACATAGGGGAAGGGGAGGAAAAATAAGAATAAGAGAGAGAGGCAGACTATAAGAGACTCTTAAACTGCTGGCTGGCAGGTGGGTGGCGGGATGGGCTAAATGGGTGATGGGCTTTAAGGAGGGCAATTTTCAGGATGAGCACTGGATGTCATAATGAAGAGATGAATCACTGGGTTCTACTCCTGAAGCCAAAATGACACTGTATATTAACTAACTTGAATTTAAATTTCAAAAATATAGAAAAAAAAGAAGCAAGAGACTATGAAAACTGAGGGAGCAGTAAGAAGTCTGCCACTAGAATTACTACTCCAAAACAAAGATCCAATCATTTTACTCTTGGTTTAAAAGTATTAGTGAGCTTTTAGAGTATAAAGACTATCTTATTATACTAATCACTGTAGGCAAATGCACACAGCAGGCACCTACTTCATTTTTTAATACATTTTATCAAAATGGATATATTACAGAATCAAGATTCTTTTTCAAATTTAAAATAATTGAAGAAAAAGTATCAAAAATGTTCTGACCTGTAGATTATCATTCCTTTGTTTACGGGGCAGATTTCTGAAATACTGCTGGAACTACCTAAGGTGCATGTTACCCTGATGCAACCCTAAGTCTGACTAAGAGTGCCTGAGGAGTCTCGATACTCATATATCAGAACGCACACATGGGAAACTAGAATTAGACTGATTTGGGGCTTAAATCTTCGCTTTCTGCCAAGCACCCAAACGATACTCAAAGTCATTTTTTACTGGTTCTCATGGTCTACTATGTAAAAAGTAGTTGTCATTTTCCATGATGACAAACCACAGAAAGAGTGAGAAGTCAGCTGACCTACCTGGCACCGGGTTCACCAGGAATACTATTCACACAGTCTTCGAACTTTGGAACAACTAATGTGTCAGAGTGATGTAATGTTGAGACTTGAGTGCCATCATCAGTATTCAGTATTCAGCAGACACACAGTGGTTACAAACAAGAAAAGCACCTAAGCTTCGTCTGAATCTTAAAAAAAATGATTTAGCTTGAAATCATTTTATGATTAGTCACAATAGCCCAAAGCAAGGAAACTGGTAGGATAGAGATGCGAGGTGGCAGACTCAAACGTCACCAACAGATTCAAGCAGCAACAGGCAAACAGGAGCAAATCCAAGCCATTCCTCAATCACGACTGTGATCTGACACGATTTCTAGAGAAGGATTATCAACTGCAAAAAGAAAATTCATCTCAATTTATTACTCTAGCAGCAATGAGATAAAGCGGCTAAGGCGAGCTTTGCAGAACACATACTACATCTCATATTGCTCGCTTCAGAAGCTGATGAAGTTTAATAAAATGTAATTTAACCCTTCTAAATTAAAAACAAACAAGGCTAGTAATGAACAGGTTTATCTTCCAGAATATCAATGAGTCAAATATTTTAAAAAATCCAATAATGTAAAGACAGTTATTCCAGGCCATTCTGACAGGGCTGCAGGGGTGAGCTACGTATCTTATTTAATAGGGAAATAAACAAGTACGGTAGAGCAGCTGAAACTAAGCTCCAAGGTAATGATTTGCTAAGGACTATCATTAGTGTTTTTAGAAAATGCTACTGTGTAGAAATGAAAAGCATCCCCTCCAAACATGCTAAATATTTCATAAATAGTTACCAGGGGACTCCATCAGACATTGAACAGCAAAACGTAGAAATGAAAATGCTGAGTACGCTATTTATTGTATTTCATTTTCTCCCAATGTTAGCATTTAATTCAATGTTTGTATTTCCATATGTTATGGAAAGACTACTTTCAATATCAGGCACTAGGATAAAAAAAAATTATGTCTTCAATTTGAAATTACCAGAGAACAAGAACTTAAAGGATTCATTCATTTTGTCTTTATATGTTTAGAAGTTGAAAGTACAAAATATTAGGATTTCTTGAAGACATGCAATGTGGTGGCTAGTTTTATTCCATAGTGATCCCTAGTGCTTCTTCCTATTTGTCAAGATTTGTCTACTAAATATATCGCTCTAGCAGAGGAAATCTCTTTGCTGGAGATTTCACTTGTCAGAGCCGAAGTTCTCAGCTTGATCAAGTGAACTTGACCAAAATGCTTCTAGAATTGCTCCAGGAGATGCATCCACCAATGTTCCCAACCTCACCCTGGAGAGGGTAGAGGGTAAAGGACACTCCACTCATTTTATCCAAATGCAAACACTAGCCTGAATGAGTCTTTTCTTGCTCATTAGCGAGAAGCAGCATTATAGTCATTCTAAATGTTTTTAAGAATAATCGGGGAGCTAGTTAAAAATTCAGTCTCAGATCATATTTGCAGGGAGTCTTATCCATTAGTTATGTTATTGCCAATCATCGAGATCAGAAATTGGGAAACAGACCTGGACACAAGCACTGAATTTGCCATTTGCTACTGGTGAGATATCTGGCAAATTATTTAACCTCTTGAAACCTCAAGATCTTTGCCAAAACGGGAGTAAGAATGGTACCTTCCTTATAATAACAAGTAAAATAATACCTGTAAGGCACTTACAATGTCCAGCGCCTAGTAGGCATCAAATGAACATTACATAGAAATAGTCCAGCAGAAGGCAGATAATGAGATTCTGGTCCACACAAGAAGGGATATCACTCATAAATAAATCACCACAGTAAATAAACTTTTAGAAGATATTATCTGTATTTCTATAAAAATATGACCACCATTTCTAATTACTAGAAAGGTGGGGGAACACTAGAGCAAAGGGCAGTCTGTGGTGTAGGAGAAAGTCAGTGATGAAAAGCATGCTGCTGGCTGAAATGAGAAATAAATGTGAGGAAATAAAAAATACAGTACAAAGTTAAAATACATATTGGACACAGTAAATGTGGAATTTTAACACTATAGTAAATTTCATAATGTATGATGTAAGACAAATATAGAAAGCTCTTCTAGGAAGTAAATGGCAATAATTAGAACAGAAACAATGGTGAACTTTTGCTGAGTGGTTCTTTTGCACATGGCACATAGCTGACATGCTTTAAATTAGCTACTACAATCAAGCATCATGCTCTCTGTAGGAAAAACTATAGCCACAACTATTTCAGTGTCCAAAAGTGATGTGGGTTCTATAAAAGTATTTCATCTATTATATCGGATCACTGGTCTCTTTTTGGAACTTTCCAAGTATTAGTGGGGTCTACTAGAAACTAGTAGGGAAACAGCAAAGACTACAGGATCCATTGTATTCCAACCTAGAGGAGGATATTCCTATCACACCCATAAAAAGACATACACAGAACATTGGCTCAAAATTAGAACTCTGGCAACCTCTTTGGCTGGCCCACTTTCTAAGTATAATGGAATATTAAAAAGCATTGTGTCTGTGAATATATTGGTCAGGCGTTATAGTATCACTCTCTTTTATCTCTTATTTTAATTACAGAAGTCAAAAGGACTTTCTTCCACATTTAAATTGGATGCAAGAAATGGGGCAGTGAAGGCACTAGATTTGGGATAATAGAATAAAATAATCAAACTATTAAGAGGTTATAATCATTACTGTAGACTGAACCATGTCCCCTCAAAATTCATATGTTGAAGTCCTAACCACCCACTGTGTGACTGTATTAGAGACTGGATCTTCTTTTTTTAATTTTTTTTTTTTTTTAGAGAGACAGAGTGAGTGGGGGAGGGTCAGCGAGAGAGGGAGACACAGAATCCGAAGCAGGCTCCAGGCTCTGAGCTGTCAGCACGGAGCCCGACGTGGGGCTGGAACCCACAAACTGTGAGATCATGACCTGAGCCGAAGGTGGTCGCTTAACCGACTGAGCCACCCAGGCGCCCCTGGAGACTGAATCTTTAACAAAGTGACGAAGGCTGTCTCGGGTCATAAGGATAGAGCCCTGATCTGATAAAACTGGTATGGTCACAGAAGAAGAGCACTGGAGAGCTCTTTCCCTGTGTCAGAAGAGGGTACGACAAGAAGGCAGTCCTCTACAAGCCAGAAAGAGAGCTCTCACCAGAAACCAAACCTGCCGAAATCTGGATCTTGGGTTTTCTAGCCTTTAGAACTGTAAGAAAACACCTTTCTGTTGTGTAAGCCATCCAAGCTATGTTTTTGTTATGGTGGCCTGAGCAGGCTAAAACAATTATCTAGCTTCGACAAAATTTAATTTGAGGCACATTCATTTTAAGATTTTTTTTAAATAGTGAATATGAACTAACCTTCTCATAAGAAAGGAAGAAACAAGACTAAACAAACTTGCAGCTCTCTCCTTTCAGATACTTTCTTTGTTTCTACTCTGTTCTCTTCTCTCTTCTATGCTGAATATAACTTTCTGATAACCCTAAATTTTGAACAGAGTAAAGATACAAGACATGCAAAGAAATTGAGATGCCTTTGACAGGAATGAAGCATTGATTTCTTTGTAATAGTCTTAATTTTTCTTGATGAATTAAAAATACTGACGTATCTACCAGGGGGCATCTACATTCTCTTCCCAAACTGTCCTAATTGCCTACACATATGATTCCTCCAGCTTCTCTTCCTTCACATCTTCACTCACATCTGAGGAATTTGGTAGTTAAGTGAGGTTTTTAACCTTCTAGTTGGGACTTAGCGCCACATCCTTCTTAAATATTTTCATTTATTTGTTTGTTTTTGAGTGAGAGAAAGACAGAGTGCAAGCAGGGGAAGGGCAGAGAGAGAGGGAGACACAGAATCCAGGCTCCAGCACAGAGCCCAATGCGGGCCTTGAACCCACGCAAGATCATGACCTGAGATGAAGTCAGACGCTTAACTGACTGAGTCACCCAGGCGCCTCAGCTCCCGATCCTTCTTAGCCACCCAATACTTCTTCCTAGATATTTTTGTCTCTTTCCATATTATAACTTGAATCTATGACCCTGACCACCCTTCCACCACTGTTGTGGATTTCAGAGTAATTATTTGTTTAAATATTGAAAAAGTGCCATCAGTAACATAACTTATAACCTTTCTTTTCTATATTTCCAGATGTTTTTAGCCTTAAAAGTAGAGTTAATAAACACAGATATCCAATGAAACATTGCAAAAGAAATGTTACTACAGTTTTAAGTCCCTAACTTGGGTGGCCAAATCAATTTATTTTTTAAAGCATGCTCATCATTCTGTGGAAATGATCTGCTTGAGTTTCAAAATGTTCAGAAAATTACATGTGATCTTTGAAATCATTCAGACAATGCTTTTTTAAAAAAAATATAGATTTATTATGATTTGATCATAACAAAATTGTCCTTTGAGAAATAGCCACCCAGATGGATTCAGGTTCATGCCAACCCTCCATGAGGCTGATATCCCAAGTAGTTTGAGTCACAATTTTATCTGCATTAGCAAAGGCAACAGGAGAACTGCCCAAAAAGCAGTGATTTATCAAGACCAGATTTTCAGGATAGTTTCACTGGAAGGAAACATTTCAAAGCTCAAGCATTATCAGTCACATCCCTTTGTAAAATCATAGCTCTGCAGTGTAAGAAAGCCTTTGATGAGCCAAAAACCTTACCTAAAACAGGCTGAGTTATTTTGCAATATTAGACAATGTTTGCCTATTAAATCTAAACATTTATAATAGCTCCAATAGATTTATTTTTAGGAAAAAGAGCTCAAGTGCCATGCTTCATCTCTTGTTGGAAGTGGGTATAGAAGATCCACAATTAAGCACATAAGCAATAAAAGACTTATTAAAGGCATTGATTTGCCTAGTATTAATTTGTCTAACACATATGTATTGAGTGTATTGTGTGTCCAATTTTTCCAGTTATTTTGCTGAGCACTGGGAGTACAGAGGTGAAAAAAAAATACAGTCCTGGCAACTTCTCTCAGGAATAAAAAATTATAATAATCAGTGAGGGCTATCAAGGAAAATTAAAGATATTAGGGAGTACATTACCTAGCCTGACTGCTGAGAAAGTGTCTTTTAGAAAGTGACATGTAAACTGAAACTTCAGGAATCAGTGAGGATTAATCAGGTAAAGAAGGAAGGGGAAAGGAAGTACCTTATGGCAGCTGGGACAAATTCTGAAGACTTTTCTCAGTAGCATAAAGATAAGGAAGGCTAAGAAACTTCCTAGTCTGTTAAAATGTGAGATCTTTTGAGGATGTTCTAAAACCTTCTTGTTCTTTTCTTATTTTTATATTGTTTTGAAATGGTCAATTAAGTCAATGCTTTACATTCAGGGCTAATCTAACATAATTAATGTTTGATACTAGCATTTGCCACACAGAAACCATGAATCTCCACCAACATCTCTACAATGTATTGAGTGCTTACTAAGGACCAAGCACTACATTAAATGTTTTCCACAAATAACCTCACATATTTCCTGCAACCACCTGTGAGATAGTATTAATATTCTCATTTTCCCCAATGAGGACATTAAAGACTAGGAAAGTTAAGTACTTCACCTAAGGTCAGACAATTAAAATAAGGTAGAGGGGCGCCTGGGTGGCACAGCTGGTTAAGTGTCCGACTTCGGCTCAGGTTATGATCTCACTGTTTGTGAGTTCGAGCCCCACGTTGGGCTCTGTGCTGACAGCTCAGAGCCTAGAGCCTGCTTCAGATTCTGTGTCTTTAACTCTCTCTGCCCCTCCCCCCCTTGTGCTGTCTCTCTCTCTTAAAAATAAATAAATGTAAAAAAAAAATAAATAAATAAATAAATAAATAAAATAAAATGGGGTAGAGTCATGATGTGAATCCCAAACCCACCCACCCTTTTAACCACTTCTGGACAATAGCAAATGCATATGTTAATGGGACTGAAGGAAAACAGAAAACAATTTACCTGAAATATGTACACAACAACCCAAACCATTATAAATGACTTGGTTTTTGAGAATTGATTTTATTTACATTTATTTGGTTTCCATCATAAAGTAAACACTGTACTATGTTTTGAATCACAAAAAAGAATCTCTCTCTGATTAGTCCTGCCTTTCCAGTTTACGTGAAAATTGTTTTTACAGATTACTGTCTTAGAGTTTTTACAGATTACTGTCTCTCCCATTCTTCCTTATATTCTTCCTACTCCTTTGGTGCTTCATGATTGTAGATATTACTTTGTATCTCTACATTTTGATTTTTCTTAATGTTTATTTCTGAGAGAGAGAGAGACAAACAGACAGACAGACAGAGTATGAGTGGGGAGGGGAAGAGAGAGAGGGAGACACAGAATCCAAAGCAGGCTCCTGGCTCTGAGCTATCAGCACAGAGTCCAACATAGGGCTCAAACTCATGAGTGGTGAGATCATGACCTGAGCCGAAGAAGTCAGACACTTAACTGACTGAGCCACCCAGATGCCCCTGTATATTTTGACCTGTTTTAAAATGAACTGTTTTAAAAATGAATCAACACTCAAAATCTGCATCTTCTCTATGATGATCTTCTGCAAGAGAGAAGCTGGGCCCCAACCTTCTTTGACACACTTTCTCTTAAGTTGGAATATAGCACTTTGAAAAGACATTTAAAAATATACTGCTTGAATATATGATATGGTAAAATTGAAACATTTTTCCCTCTAGCATATAAGACATTGCAATTGTAACTTTAATTGTAACCCAGAGAAGGTATGAACATAAGCAGTAGCTCTAGTTCCTGATTTGAGAATGATTTTTTCAAACACATAATTATTTACAAGTAATTAAAGTTAATGAAGTTCAGCAATGCATGTGCCAAATTATGCATAAAGCTAATGTGTATACATATGTGTATGTATTAGTAAAGGACTCATTAAGTCACCTATTGTGTATGCTCTTATATTTTCAAAATCAATCCCTTTCTCTAGTCTTTACAATTGGACACACAGCCAATGGGTCATAAAGCAGATGTTGAGTTATCCTTTTAACACAAATCATTACAAATCTAGTCCATCTACAGTAAAACAGCACATTAGGTCAGAACAAATTGATATTCCAGAATGCCCCTAGTTGGTAGCTCTTACGTTGTCAAACAGATGACAATTTCCCCCCAAATAGCTGAAGCCATTCAGATATTCTCCAGAAATAATCTGGCTTGTCCTAAAGAGTAAGTGCCATGTATGGTTTCCAACAGGGCATTAGCAAAACCATTCAACATTGACCAAGGCTCTCATGCTGAAACAGCTGTTCATCCAAAGTGAACATCGAAACTTTTGTGAAGCTCAGATAATCTTACTTGAGCTAGAAAATAAGGTATTAGACTATTTTGCATGTTCTACCACTTTATGACAAGAAAGACAATTTTGCACTTCAGTAAAGGCAGATTGCAAATTTAGCATGAATTGAATCAGTAGCTGAGTTGCAATTTATGGTAAATGGCTCATCAGCACATTAATGTATGCCACCAAGATAACCACTACAGCCAAGCAGGCCAGAAACTACACGACCTGGTAGGCAGCAAGAAGAATGTGCCCTCCACAAACATCTGTAAAATGAATCTTAAAACCAAAAGCTACTAAATATCTATATCCATTATCATTCTTATCGGCCGGATGTTAGCTGTTAAAAACCAAAGTCAGAACCATAGGCTCTAAATCAGGTAGATTCAAGTTTTAGAGTCTGCCAAATACTGGTTATGTGACCTTGGAAGAGCTATTTAGTTTCTCTGGGCTTTAGATTTCTCCTGAGGAAAATGAGGATAATAACAATTAGTAGAATTACTGGTGCATAGTACTGTAAAGCCCTTGATACACTATCTAGAACATAGTAAGCAATCAGTAATTGTTAAGTATCAATATTATACTTTTATCATTTCATATTCTAAGACTGAAATGGGGATAGTCCCTATGAGGGAAAATTATTACAACAGAAGTTTCCATTATTTCTATCTTCAGTATATTTTCAATAGAACTAAAGATTTAATGAATGTTGTAACTAAACACCTCAGAAAGTGTTAAAAATATATGGGAACACTACATTTTGTGCTTTGTTCAAAATTCATTGTATTTCCTATTTCCAGATGGAGACAATCAGCTCCATTCCTTGGAGCAGCGCTAAGAATTGGCAAAAACCCAACTTGCCCAGATCTGCCAATTGCAGGAAGAGATAATTAAAGGCTCCTGTTTTAAAAGGTTTCCTTCTGGGTTGATGGCTGCTTGAAGAGACACATAAAATCAGGAATCCTGTGATTTTGTTCTATGTAATTATATTAGCAATTTAAAAAATATTTGCACTTTCTCAACATACAACATACTAAAATTTCTCTCACATTATAAAGAAGTAAACACTATCAGCATACACAATTCCTCAAGCTTTTGACCCCTGCTATTGTTCCTTTTACCACTGCCAGTTTGGGGGAAATTATCTACATTTACTATTCCTGTTTCTCCACTTGTCATTTACTCTTCAACCCATTGTTATTTTATATCCCCTCCTTTCTTTCCCTGAGACTGTGGCACTGTTTAAAGTACACGTCTTACCTACTGTCTCAGCAGCATCTAAAACTGTTGCTCACTTCTACCTTCTTTAAATTTTTCCTGTAAACTCCATAATCTAGTCATGTTCCCTTTTCCTTTCTCAGTATCCAGTCTCTCCTGCTTAATTCTGAAATGCGGTATTTCCATACAGTTCCACTCCCAGACATCTTAGTTTTCTCAATCTTTGGGTAACTAAACCTGTCCAGTGGCTTGGATTACCATCTTTATATCAATATTATAAAATCGACGTCTACATCCCAAAGTTTTCTCCCATATATCTAGGTGGCTATCAATCAGCTATACTAAAAGCATACCAAAATTTTAACTTAGTCATTCATATATCCACTCACTTATTCATATGTGAATTATGTATATGGCAGACACTGTTATTTATATGTCAGGCACAGTTCTGAGCTCTGGTGATACAAAAGTGGAGGAAAGGCCCCAAATTCTTGCACTTATGAACCTACAATTTTGACCAAAGTCTAATCTATATAGCAATTTGTTCATATCCAATGAATCCAATGTATTTATCCTAACAAATACATCCCTCATGCTGTCTTCTAGATCTTAAAGAATGGTACACTGTCCAGCTAGCTATACAAGCCACAAACATCTACTATTCTTATTTCTTTGCATCCAATATCATCAATATTTTTCCAATCTCTCTAGTTTCCTTCACAGCCTTTATAAAGTAAATCAACATTTCTCACTTGGCTACTGCCCAGGCTATTAACATTCTCGGGCCCAACATGCTTATCAATCTTCCCTCTCTCTACTCCCCAGTAAAAGAATATTTATGCACTATAAATCTGATCACATTACTTCCATGCTTATGTTCTTTCAGTTGGCACTCTACTGTTTTCAGGAAAAAAAAAAATTAAAATACTTACATGGCAGCATAGCACTCTATATGATCTGGGCCCTGCCTCCCGGTCATTCTCATCTCCCTATTATTCTCAAATCTTCCGCTTAGCTACTCTGGGTACCCTAGCGTAGCATACGCTATTGGTGACTGGTCTGTATTTATTTGGTCTATCCAGAGTATCATTCCAGACAAGATAATGACTTGCTGCCTTTCTCTAAGGGGCACTCTGTCTACAGAAGCTTGATGTAGCTAGTCCAGAGGGCTAGACCAGAAGTTCAAGAAAGTTAACATCCTTTGAGTGACCCTAGTTAACAAGAACCAAGACTTGGTAAATAAGTATCCTGACTTCTTTGTCAACCGGTAGAACAATTCTGAAGTGTGTTCCTCACATACTCTGAGAGGATCTCTAGAATGATGAGTACACAGTGGTAACTCTGCTCATTAATCATACTTTATGCATTATCATCCTTTCCATCTTACTTTCCTCACAGTGCTTCTTGGTATCACCTCAAAAATAAAGTGCGTGGATATAAATCTTTGCAGCAGAGCTCTGCTTTGGGGGAAACCAAATTAAAACACCTAGAACCTAGCAGGATGCCACCATTTAGTTCTACAAGTATCAGCTTTATTGTCTTGCTTCTGGATCTTTGCACATACTCTTCACTACCTTCTCTCCCCCATCTTCTTTGCCTCCCTTTTATGCTTTCAAAGGCAGTACTCAGCTATTGGTTTCTCTGAGAAATTTAATGTGACCCACCCACCACCATCATCAAAATACTCCACCGCAGACCTGCTAATCTGAATTGCTGTATCTTTACACAGCATTTTATCACTTTTCCCAGCCTAGCATGTAGCATACTGTGTGAATGCTCTTCCCAAATATGGGTTCCTTAGGGCTGCAAGGCTCTTAGGTATTCATTTCCCCGCTCACTAGCACAGTACCAAGCACTAAGAGATATTCAATAAAAGTAAGTCAAATGAAGAATAAATAAAAGATGAGCAAATGGTATTGAAATAAATCAACAACAAAATCATTCCCTCCTGTATGCTCAGAACAGCAAAAATGAGTCTCACACAATGTGTCTCAGGAGATAAGTAGTTGGCAAAGCTATATAGCCAAAAGCAGAGCATTTAAATCCACTTGAAAACCAGATGACAGTCATTTATTCTATCCAGATGATACTTCCTGGGCTACTACAGTAGTTAATGAACTGCTTAATGAGTCAATCCTGGAATATTAACAGATAACTGGAATTAAACACCTTTCCTCTCGTATTTCAGACATCTGCTTGTTTAAAAGTATGACTGAATGATTGCTACTGAGTAGAAGGTCATCACCTCTTAGATCAACGTCTGCCTTCCGTTTGCCCTCTGCTATTACACCAGAAAAGTATGAGGCACTTGAGCACCAACTTGCCTCTATAGGAGCAAAGCAGTGGGAAATGGGAGTCTCTCCTTGAAACCACATGAAACATGTAGCCAGCAGCTGAAATAGCTTGTTTAACAAGGACTGGATTTTTCCTCTCAATCATAGTTCTAAAGCTATCAGTTATTGAAAAGCTGATTTTCAAAGCACACACTAGAACAGCTTTTCTGTACAGCTGCAATGCTATTTAAATCTTCCATGAATATATCCACAAACCCAAGAAAATTCTAAGCTGAAATATTGCTCTTAGAGAGGACACACTAAAATAAAACCCTATGGGGGAAAAATCCAGAAGTGAAATATGGTCATTAATTTTAATATTGAAATGAAAAAATCAAGCATATGGCTTCTACTCCTCCAAACCAGAAGAGCACTTGAAATCACTATCTGGAAGGTCAGCCTATATAAGGTTCTTTTGTGAGACTCTTTGATGGACATTAGCAGTCTGACTCACATCCATTCTTTAATACACCTCAGAAATGTGGATAAATGTCCCACCTTATGCTGTGGTGAGGTTAGAAGTAGATGTAGAATATGCAGTAAAGGCAATGCTTTGGAGACACAAAACTGATCAATAGGAGGCAAGATCATCCTTGGAAAGAAACGACTCTTGAACTCAACTTCCTGCTCCACAGTAAATCTCAAGTCCTTGCCTGCCACACCATTGTGAAAGAACTCCCAGTACTCCACCTGTGATCCTGGTAACACTGATGTCATACTTGAATTTCACATTACCAGCCATATCATTCTTCTGCTGTGATCAAATGGTCCCACTGCCGCCATTCAGGCTGCCTTTACCGTATTTTATAATGTTGATACTTCTTTGAATTTCCCATAGTGGAAACTATTAGACTTGAGCCAGCTATGTTGCAATCTGAGTTTCCTTCATTTAAAACATTCAGTTTCATCAGATTGCCTACCAAATGAAATATTGAGCACCAGTCACTATGATAAATATTTTGGAGCCATTCGTTTGGAGGCTGTTGATGAGAACAAGCTGACACTATACCTTTAAAAAGTTCATTGAAATCACTGACCAAAGAGAAGCCATGATAAGGATTGTTCTGTGCCCCATCAAGTATTGTGTGGCCCTGAGGGTCACATCTGCTATCTCCTAACTCCCAATGTAACGGACTTTCCAGGCCAGGGTCAAAGGAATGTATGTAATTACTGATTCACTTCAAATAAAGAAATGATACACATCCCATGAATATGCCAGGATGATTATAAGACATAAAGTAAGGAGTGTAGACAGACTCAATGCCTAGCACAATTTCTGGCACAGATTAACACTCAACAACTACTGGCTGAATGAACAGACAAACAAACGTGCATAAACTGAGATCCTGATGTCTAAGACTTAACAAACACCAGTGTATTGAAAGTTCCACTCAAATGTCTTGAATCATCATTTGACCATAAAGCATGAATATAAAGCTCAGCAGGACCAAAAAAATTTGGATCTAATCCACATTCTAAAGCATTATGAAATTAATAAGTAAAAAGCTAATGCCATTTTGAGTTTTTGTTATGCTATGGAAACCTGCGGGTCCCTTGGTTTTAAAGTAATTTTCCAGCATACTAAAATCAGAACTTCTTTCTCATGTTGTTCTTTCCTTTGTTTCCATAGGAAACAGTGACTTCCAGGCATCTGAGATGACACAACATAGATTGCCAAATTGCATGCCACCCTGCAGTTGCCAAGGAGATAATGTATGTCATTCCTACAAATAACATGTTGCTCACGCCTTCGTTTCCTTTATCTAGCTTTTAAAGATATTCTTCGCCTGAACTGAATTCAGATAACGTTCACTGTGAACTGATGGAAACATTCCTTTTTTAAAAATGTGTTTACCCCATTCCCCCAAGACACTTGATAGCATCACACATGCTGTCTGTGGAAGGTCTGGGATATTTTATGCTGATTTTGGAACCAGTGATTCAGCAGTTTTCACTGGAAAAAAAATGCATCCTGAATTCTGTCTGCTTGCATTCTAAGTAAAGGTTCAATTAAATCGACACCTGGCACTAACATATTCCAGTTTGAAATGGCCTCCCACAAAAGCAGCTGCACTCAGTTGAATTTACATAGGAAGGAAAAGAAGGAAAAGAGTTCTAGCAAGCAAAGGAGGGAAAAGATGGATGGAAGGAAGGAAGAAAGGAAAGGAAGGAGGGAAGGTTGAAGAGTGGGAGGAAAGTAGGAAATCATATTTACTGAGCACTCACAGTATTCCAGATTAAACATCTGTGAGATGAACCAACAGAATTAGAGAAATTAAAGATCTTGGCTGACATTATCCCACTTGCAAAAGGTAGAGTCAGTATTTGAACTCGAGTATTCTGACTTTTTAAAAAGCACTTATCTCGTGCATAACAAATCACCCCAAACAGTCCCTTTCAGCGCTTCGGAGGTTGTCGGGACTCAGCGAGGCAGCTCTTACTCAGTGTCTCTCTGGTGGTTTCAGTCGGAGTGGCTGGGACTGGAGTCACCTTGAAGGTGTCCTCACATTTCTGGCAGTTGATCACGGGCCTGTCAGCCAAAATACCCTACCTGTGGTCTCTCCATGTGGCATGGGCTTTCTTACAGCACAATGGCTGGGTCCCAGTAAGGAGTCTCAAGAGAGCCAGCCTCAATGTCACATAGCATGTCTCCTAGTAGGCTCAGAGCCTACCTACCCCCCTGCCAACTATATTTAAGGTTGAGGTGACACAGACTCTGACTCACATTGTAAGAAATACATGTCAGATGACCAGTGGAGGAAGGGGGTCTTATTACAACCTTGAAAAATGTGTAGTACACCCTTAGTACTGCCTTGAAAAATGTTTCCTGTCACAATGTATGTTTTGCAAGGCCCCAAATGCCTTACACAGCCTGAGATCCAGGCCTCACAGGCTCTATCTGGTTGGTAGAGTTCAGTGGGGGAGGGAACAGTTAAAATGATCAGTTTTCAAAGAGGAATGGAGCAACTTTTAATATCAGCTTGATGAATTGTGGGGGGTGAGGAAACCCTGAACACTGAAATTAAACTTTGGAATGAGTTCCTGATTATTTTTGTGTGTGGTTAGCAGAATCTCTTTTTACTCATATATTGTCAATTTTCAAAGCATTTGGTTAACATAAAAACTAACTCTATACTAAAATTATATTGTGGCGCATTCATACATATGTTCGCACTATATAATATTACCAAAAAGTGCTTTCATCTAATTTAGCTTTTTGGTACTTTTTATCCCCAGATAAATGGGCGTTTCCTAGGTGAATTATAGGTTATATCTACTCACATGGGGCATGCATATGTGGAAATAGTAGCACCAAATGAATGGCTGTTAAAAAGGCTAACATAGTCTATGTGGAGCTATGTTCTCGTCATTTTAATCACCAACCATGAATTTATCAGGAGCCTTCTGGTTAATGTCTTTATCTTCTCCGCACTCCTTCAGATTGTTCTAATAGTGAACCTAGCTAGGCCGACACTATGAGACTGATCAGAAACAGCCATAAGCTCTCCATTGAACATCCAGTTTGTATTTTAACCATTAAAATAATCTAATTTGTTTATTCTCCAGAAATCTATGACACAATTATCATAAATAAAGAGAACCTCAGCCAGAAAATAAGATATTAATGACATGAAGAAAGAACACCGTGGAGTAAACACAATAATCAGACGGTAGAGAGCTTTCCAACTGAGGAACATTATGGTGAGCTAGTGAAGAAGCAAAAAATTCTGTCTCGTTGCTTGCATTGCTGAGAGTGTATGATTGTGCTTACTCTATTCTGCTAGCAGATTGAT
The DNA here is from genome assembly GCF_006229205.1 of Suricata suricatta. NCBI lineage: Eukaryota > Metazoa > Chordata > Mammalia > Carnivora > Herpestidae > Suricata > Suricata suricatta. The sequence continues at coordinate 156,652,867 of NC_043700.1, read as the reverse complement.
CTGGAATACACATGTATAATGTACATATTTAATGTAGCTACTTCTGAACTGACCAGCTCTATCATGAGTCAGGCTGCAGCATGCGATGCCAAATTAGGTCTAACAAGCAGAGTGCCACAATGCCCCACTAACAGCAGAGTTCTTTCTTCCCCATTTAAGTCTGGCATATTCTCTCATTCAGACCAACATGTATGATGAAATCTTAAGATATCCTCAATTAGGGCTTGACAGAAAAACCAAAATTGAAGTTTTTGGGTAACACACAAGGTAACATACAAGAAGGCAATGCGAGCAACTACATGGAAAAAAAGACATTTCATTCAGTATTTCTCTTCTCATTTTCATACTTCAGATTTCACCCCAATGTTTCAGCTCCCAATTTTACATCTTTCTGTATCTTGGTTTTGTTTTGTTTTCCCACCATGAGGAAGGGCATCTAATAACAAAATCCTTGAAAGTAAAGCAACACTCTTGATCTATCTTCCATTACAGAACAATTGGCCCATACCTTGTACCAACACTGCAGCCCAATAAAGACTTAAGATCCTTTTTACTCCTGTTTTCTTCTATCTCATGTGCCTTTCTAATACTGTGAGTAGTGTAGCTGCAACTGACTGGATAATAACCAGGAAGTTAATTGTAGCCAATAATTATCTTAAATTGTCTCATGAGGTTCTGAAATCCCCTATTGATTATAATTTTAACCTTTAATCCCATTATACAATGCCTATTAAAGTAATAAATATCTAGATTATAATTTTAAATAATTAACTTAAATCCTTTTGCAAATTTTCATTACTAGAAAACTGCTTTTTACATTTGCTCTGTTGTTAGGGTGGTTATCTAGTCTCTTAGTCAAGCCAGGATATTTTTGTCCTAAACAAATGCTAAATTAGATAGATCACAAGGACAAAGTCAACTTATACATTATACATTAAGTAAAAAAAAAAACAATAAAAATTTCCAATTTGCTAGGAATTTGAAGACCACAGAGGAAAAAAATATGTATGTTTCATTCAAAATATGATTTTAAGTCTTTCCATATTCTATCTCAATATGCTTTGAAGCCCTTCTTTAAAGTATTTTTAGTAATGAATTTGATAAAATAAATTTGGCTATGGTACAAAGGATATTACCCATTGCAAATGTGCAAAAAATGAATGATTTACATAATTTTGAAAGATGAGTGCAATTCATAAGGAAACACTGTGGGGGAAAAAAGCTGAAGAGAAAAAGAACTTAAATACTGAAAGTACTAAAAGAGAGATTCATTTTGTTTAATTAACCAAAAAACAAAAAGGATTTACCACATAAAATCTACTTCTATTTTTATGAATTGCTCAGAGATACTAATATAACTTTCTGTCAGCAGATCAAGTCCCCATTGACCATAATCTATTTCAGTCCCAAAATGTATTCTTGCTTTGTGGATAATAGGTAACCTCCTTGGTGGCATTTTTAGATCAGCCCATCGGCAAACATTAAGCAGAAAGCATGTTAACATTTTTTAGGATCAGCTAAGCCTTTAGCAAAGTGGGCTTCTTGCTCACAGAAGCAGCAAAAGTGAGCTAACCACAGGGGACAGTGCCTGTTGATGCTCTGCGTCTGTATAAGCCTCAACTGCTTCAACTCAAAATAAAATAAATAAACTAACAAAACAACCCTCCTGAGAGTATGAGTATGCCCGCAGAGGATATGTTCCCATCAGCCCCAGGCACACTGAGTACAGGTCCAAGGTTTTGACATTCTCAGCTCCAACCTAAATTTTTGTCTTGAAAACAAACAAATAAATTCAAAAAGGCTAATCACTGTAATCATTAGGACAATTTCTAATTACCTATTTTGCTGTCAAAGAGAAAAAGTTGATAAAGGAAATCGTTAAGTCAGATCTAGGCCTCGTCTTCACTTCAAAAAACTGTTTTTGACTTGTTTAAACCATTTTTAACCAGTACAAATGGTATTTTCATATAGTTCAACCTAATAAAAAGCGGCTTTTGTCAAAACAAACTGCAGGCCCATTTGGTCATGGAAGGGGAAGCCATAAAGACCAAGTACTCAGCCCACACTTTCTCCATACATCACTGCTGTCCATGTTTGTTTGTTTGTTTGTTTGTTTGTTTATCTATTTATTTTGAGAAAAAGAGAGAAAGAAAGGTGGGGGGGGAGCAGAGAAAGAGAGAGAGAATCTCATGCAGGATCTGCACTGTCAGCAGTGCATGAACCGTTGACATCATGACCTGAGCTGAAACCAAGAGTCAGATGCTGAACCAACTGAGCCACTTGGGCACCCCAGTCCACATTTTTTAATGGCAGATCTGCCCTAAGAATATACCTATCAAGTTACCAAATGGTTGTCCAGCTCTTGCTTACTTTCTGTGGAAGCATCTTTGAAGCTCCACGAGGCCTCTCCTCACCTTCCAAGCAGGATGCCTTTCTAAGAGCTTCTCCATTCAAGCCTGCTCTCAGGAGGGCATCAGTTATACCCTTCTCCCACATCCAATCAGAGAACATTTCCTTGTGTTCCAGATACAGCCTGAACAGCACAGTTGAGCAGCACTTCCCATCTGGTAGTCTGTCTGTATCAGTAGCCAGAGGAACCCAAACATGACTAAGAGTCAAAGGCACTGACCATAAAAAAGGCAGAGATAGTAGTTGCTTCATATGAGAGATTTCCAAAGAAACCCGGTAGTTTTGGGTCAAGAAATGAGTCATGCAGATTTCCTTCAGTAATCCCCAAACTTGGTGTGGGCCTCAAAAAGTAAAAAAGCAATACTGGAATGGGAATCTGGGGGTTTTCTTTATTATTGTGGTCATCTAGGACTTCTCTTTCCTGTCACTATTATTATTATTAATACATTGCAGAGACCACATTGCTTTCATTCATTCTTTTATCCATGGACTCAGTCAGCAAATATTGGATGACCATTTACTGGGTGCCAGGCTCTGTGCTAAACATTGGTCCAAAAGATTGTATTCTTAAAGACTTTTTAAAAAATCTATCCAGATGTTCACATATGTTCATAGCTAATTAACCTAGAAACAATACTATACCTATTTTCTATGTGAAGAGTTGACTTTCAACCCTGGTTACAGAGTCCATACCATCTTTTGCCAAGTTCTCTTTGAAAATGTTAATCCTCAAGTGCCAAACATGTGGCTGAAGAGAAAGTACAGATGTGTTAAGTGATGGGGATCCCTCTTCCTTCATATGCCCTCCTTTTATTTTAATGGTACAATTTTTCACTTTCAGAGGACCCCTTGATGTCCCCAGTAAACTGATTAGGTTTAGACAATCCTTTCATAGAGACAAAAATAGAAAGTGTTATCAGAGAAACTAAACTACACCCTCCTCCTCACACCTCTATTCCTTTCTTTGAATCTCTTAAAGATAGCCCTTTCTCTGACACTGGAGTTCACAGTTGTTTACTCTTTTCTTTTCTTTTCCTTTCCTTTCTTTTCTTACCTTTTATTTTCTTTTTTCTTATGTTTATTTTTCACAGAGAGAAAGAGATACCATGAGTGGGGGGAGGGCAGAGAGAGAGAGGGAGATAAAGACTCTAAAGCAGGCTCCAGGCTCCAAGCTCTCAGCAAAGAGCCTGATACAGGACTTAAACTTGTGAACTGCAAGATCATGACCTGAGCCAAAGTTGAGGGCTTAGCCAACTGGGCCATCCAGGCATCCCACAACTGTTTTCAATTAGTCAAACCAAAAGCAAGTAAAAGTAATTTTTTAAGCTTTTAATTTCTTTTTATATTAGAAAGAAAGAGACCACACGAGTGGGTGGAGAAGGGCAGAAAAGATAGAGAATCTTAAGCAGATTCCATCCTCAGCACAGAACCCAACACAGGGCTGGATCCCATGACCCCTGGATCATGACCTAAGCTGAAGTCCGAAGTCAGACGCTCAATCCATTGAAACACCTGGGTATCCCTAAAATTTTGTTTTAGCCAAACTTCCCCCAAAAGAGAGAAAGAGCTTGAGAGAGAAGCCAAATGCACTGGACAACATGGTTGGGAGTCATGAGCCTGGGGAGAATAAATAAGACTCCATACTAGTCATCTATATGAAGATGCTGGAGTTACCAAAATTGAAGTCAACATACAAGAGAGAGAAACAGAGGGAGAAAGAATAGAACCTTGCAAAATAACTAAGAGAAATATGAAAATTTAGGGTCACTACTATAAGAGGCTTTCTGAAAGAATAAGATGTGTTATTCAGGCAATTGCTAGGATTGTGAAGAATCTTGTGAAATCTGAAATACTAGAGCATAGGAACCCATACCATGCCATAATATTTGAGTAGGAAGTGTCCTCTCCTTAAATTGACCAAAATAGATAATAATCTGTGACCAAAGATATTTTTATGCATAATATCCTCTAATTCATTTAAGTAAAATGAAATAAGTAATACGCAAACTGATAATTCTTGAAACTTCTGAAACATCTGAGGCTGAGTGAAAAGCTAGAGATTTAGCTATGTATATTATGTTGTGAGAAATTAGTCCCTCAAAATAGCAAAAGGGAAATTGGCAGCTTAGCTAAATAAACCAGAAGGAATGAATAATCTTACATAGTAGCTTACGGAAAAGAATTTGCTGGAAAATGTAGCTAAACATTGAGGGAATTTGTTTCAAGCAGCTGTAATTTTTGAAGCTGATTTTTTTTTCATTCTTGAAGAAGGTGGGTTCACCCATGTTACTAACAGAGATGGAAAAAGATCACCAAATTAATAAAAATTTGAAATGCCATTTTAAAAAATACTTCTAGGGGCACCTGGGTGGCTCAGTTGGTTGAGCGTGCAACGTTGGCTCAGGTCACGATCTTACAGTTTGTGAGTTCGAGCCCCATGTTGGCTCTGTGCTGACAGCTCAGAGCCTGGAGCCTGCTTCGGATTCTGGGTCTCCCTCTCCTCTGCCCCTCCCCTGCTTGTTCTCTCTCTCTCAAATAAATAAACATTAAAAAATAATAAAAATAAATTTAAAAACCTTTTAATAAAATTTTACTGATGAAAATATGTGGTTTCTTCATATATTGCTATCCCTGGCACCTGAGCCTACATCTTAGATATACGAGGAATGAATTCAATCAGTAAGTATTACTCGAATACTTGCTAGGTGGTTAGCAAATTTGTGCCAGAAGTGCTGGAGAAATAATAAAGTGAAGAAGTCATAAAAATTCCAGTAATATAGGAATACATTATTAATCATATAGCAACTCCAGAATGATCCTTAGGCTAGTCCATAAATATCACAAACAAAACTAATGGTATTTATAGGAATGAGCTAGCTCATTTCCTTGCTATTCTCCTGCATCTGCTGGCCATTGGTAAAATACACCTCGTTGGTAGGCTGCGTTCTCCCACCAAGCCCTCCCAAATTTGGAGATGTCTCTTAAAACATTCCTTGATCCCTACAGAGTATTTGCTCTTCTTGATTATTTGTATCACTATACTCTGCCACCTGACAGAGGATAAATTCATTTAGGGCAAAAACTCACTCTTGAACTCCTTTAAAATTTTCCTTACAACGCTTAAAACAATTCTTCTGAACATATATTCTAAGTAAACATTGTTCATTGAAGATATACATGTGTAAGACAGGCTATTTCAAATTAAAAAAAGAAAACTAATACTTTCAAATGTTTTAAAGGTTTGAAATGTCAAAAGTGCTAAAACTATGGACTGCTCTGTAGTTCGTCGAAATGACTGCACTAATTTGTCATTTTTAGCCTTGACAAAATTTTCATGTATTTTATGCAAAGCTGGGCATTTGGAGAGTGTGCCTACTTCTCTGTGATTTGGGCTTCTATGTAAACTAAACTACTAGCTAAGGGAGAGAGCTTATTTGTAAATGGGATAGTGTTTCAAAGCATGGCTTAGCCTTTCAAAGATGTGAACAGTCATACAGCCCTCAGGAAGGCAGGGAATGGGGTGGGGAGTGAGGATGTGGCGGGAGGCACAGCAGAGGGTCCGTAGGGGTGGTCTCGAATTATAACTGTAACAGCAATTCCTAGTGGTTGTAAACCTCCCCTTTGCAGCCAGACAACCTGGGCTTAAATCTTGGCTTGGTTACTTAGCAGCAGTATGATTTTGGACAAATCGCTTAGGCCTCTCTGTGCTTCAATTTCCTCATCTGTCAGATGGGATGAAGATTAGACAGGACTGCTGTGACAGTCATATGAGCTAATATATGTAAAATGCTTATAATACTCTCTGGCACTTGGTAACATAGTATCAGTTGATGCTTTTATTGCCATTGGAATGGTATGATAGGTGAGCATAAAATACTTGAATATTTAATTTGATTGGACCCAGTGAACCCAAAAAGAATTACCCTTCTTCTATTCAGTTTTAGGGAAGTAAGCACATGTTAAAGAGTATGATGCAAGCTTGCATTAGGGATAGAGAGTGAGTGAGTTTGTAGTAACACAGATTTCTCAATTAGAAGGAAATTTAGATATTATCTTGCCTAACTCATTCCTCTAACAGAGAAGTGCAATCCCAAATATTGGGTTGTGTTATTAAAACTACATTGGAAACCTGAGAGTAGAGACAAAATCCCTCAATACCTCCTTATTTTCTCTAGCGAGAGGAGGCCCCATGCATTTGAAAGTGTCCAAAAACACGTCACTGAGGCTTACTTTCCTCAGCCACAAAATTATGTGTGTAACAACACAACAATTCATGCAGGGGCTCATTGTAGAAATTAGAGCTAACATGTGTATAACTTTCACTACATATTATACATGTACACACATATATGGTGTATATATATGTACAATATGCATATATATAAACACACATCTATATAGTACATTATAGAATATTAAAAAAATGATGATGATCATGGTAATGACAAGCTACCTCTCCAAATTCTGTTATATATAAATACACTTCACAGCCCCTTCCTTTGCCATGATATTTGTAAACATAGAATACACGAAAATAAAAAAACGGACTTACTATTAATCTGTATCTATACCACACACATAGACACACACACACCCCCTACACTGTATTACACTAGGATTATAAGATGCCTTATTCTTTCCTTGAACGCAAGCTAATATATCTAGCTTTCCTAATGCAGCATTCAAGTTATGGCATATCCCATTCTGGAGGAATACACAGACTACATTTTTAATTATGCTGCTACTGTTGGCATTTTTCTTCCCATGTGATTATTACCAATAGTCACCAAAATATGCACAATATAGTTTAAATGAGCTACTAAAACTGGTTGCTTCTCTTCCATTTGTCATTTTGAATGATGTCCCTGAACTTGCCACTTTTTGCATTTCAAAAAATAATGTGAAGTTGTAGCTTAATTATCTCTGATGTAACTTATCTTTACCTCTCTATGTCTCCTTCACAGCATTTTGTACGTTAATCAATATTTAATTATTTGAAATTAATCATTGAATGTTGACCTTCCCTACTATTCTCATATCTATGAAGGGAGTGAGTATAGTATTCCCAGCATACTGACACTTAATAGGTATTCCATAAATATTTTTATAAATATAATAGGCTCCCAATATGGAATTGAATATAGATAGAGATTGGTATTTCAGCAGATAGGTCTAAGGTAGCCGCGGAGACTTGAGGGTAAGTTTCCACTACTAAAAGTATGCATGTATTACTCTAAAACCAGGACTCAGACCACACTTCTATATACTGAATATGCTACTAACTCACAAGACTAACAGCCTCTCTCCTTCACCAGACAACACTCCCAGCCTTTGTCTTTGAATCCTCTGTGCCCTGCATGGGGACTGTGCCTTGCAGTTGCTTAGTAAATGCTTTTAAATAACTAGATTTGTTCTCAAGGGTTAGCAACAAGACAGTTTCTCATGAATCTGCACAAGACATGTAACCAAACGAAAAGATTAAAAAAAAAAAATGGCTGAGATGAAACAAAATTCTGTTATTCTTGAAAATAAATCATACAGTTTAGTAATTGTGCAATTAAGCAATGACTCATTGCCTAAAGAGAATTACTAACTACAGAACATCCTGTACCGAATGAGGTATGGGCTTGGGGAGGTACAATTTCTATAAGATTTAAAGAATGTCATTAAACTAGTGTCACGAACATACGTAAATGTCAAGTGAACTGACAGCGCTGCTTCATGTCCTTTCTTGAACTGCCAAGGAAACTTTAAACTAAGTTAAGACATGAAAGAAATATGGACAAATGGAAAAATGAATGGTTTTTTGCATGTTAGCTGAAACTATTTAAAGAACAGCATTTCTAAGACAAGTTTTGAGAATGATTAAAATGAAAGTCTGAAACTGACCTAGTTTGTACACCCTGTTGCAATGAAATGAAGCTGTGTATTACCAACCACTAGGAAATCATTGTATTTAACACTGATGTTGCTAATAGTCATTGACATGTGAGTAAATGGTATGGCTAAAATGACCAAAGGACAACAAATAGTGCTTTCCTTTTTAAAAAATTTTTTTAACTGTTTTATTTATTTTTGAGAGAGAAAGAAAGAAACAGAGTGCAAGTGGGTGAGGGGCAGAAGAGAGAGGGAGACACAGAACCTGAAGTAGGCTCCAGGCTCTGAGCTGTCAGCAGAGTCCGACACGAGGTTCAAACCCATGAATCGTGAGAGCATGACCTCAGCTGAAGTCAGATGCTTAACTGGCTGAGCCACCTAAGTGCTCCAATGCTCTCCTCTTAATGCACAGTTGCACTTGTAGATTTACTGAGCTTTTTGTTGTGTTATTTTTTTTTCAAAGAGTCCCCCTTAGTTCTCTATTGCTGCCCACTAGGTAAGTTCCACTGTTGACAAGTGCATCTCAGAATGCTAAGACTGAATATCTGTTGTTCTAGATGCTCACAGTGACTGGGCTCTAGCTCGCTACTAACATCTATTTGATGTTCACGTTGGCTCTGGTGAGAAAGACCTTTACATAAATACAAATGTTTTTGGATGTGGCTGATAAATATATAATTTCAGAGGCACCACAATTCCCATTGTATGATGCTTATAGTTGGACTCCTTATAATCCATCAGTAAACTGTAATTTCTAAGCACCATGGTCTGTGTTGTGTGAGAAAATAGAATAAAGCCACAATCAATTTTATTAAGGAGCTCACCATCTATGGTAGGTAAATATAGCAATCACATATGAAACAATTTACTAATGCAAAATACTTTAGTATATTATAAATGATGAATTTTATGATATATATTTTATATGTTGAAGATGCTTCAAGAAATAAAGGATAATAATAATCACACAATTATTTACTAGGCATTAAGGTCACACTATGTACTTTACATGTGTGATGTTATTTAACCCTCATGATAAGCCTTTCAATAAGTTCTATGATCATCCCCAGTTTTTAAATGTGGATCCTTGAGACCATGTCCTTGAGATCCCTGGGTTCAGTGAGAATGAGATACACATGTGGGAAATATGGTTTGAGTTTGACTTTGAAAAATAGGTAGTAAAAAGGAGATTCTTCATGAGTGCACTTAAATTATTGAATCCAAGAGGAACCTTCAATTATTTATTTTTTATATCTTCTTTTTCTCTAAGACTTAAGCAGAGCAAATTGCTCTTTAATTTTATAATATCTTTGTAAGAGGGACTCTTGGGTGGCTCAGTCAGTTGAACATCTGGGTCTTGGTCTCAGCTCAGTTAATCATCTCACAGTTCATGCCCCACATCGTGGGATCTGATGCCCCACATCATGCTCTGCACTGACAGCACAGAGCCTGCATGAGATTCTGTCCCCCTCTCTCTCTGCCCCTCCCTTCCTCACTCTCTCTCTCTCAAAATAAATACATTAAAACTATATTTAAAAAATATCCTGGTAAGAATCTATGAAAAGTCCATGAAAAATAGTTTCAGTGTTAAGGAAACAAGGAAATCGAGTATTTGGGAAGTGAAAGGTATGCTGCAACTTAAAAACAGAAAAATCATTATTGTATGAAGGGAAACAATGCCCTTCTATGGGAATTGCCAGTATCTACACTTGAACTAATTTAGCTTCTTCATTAAATGTGGCTCACTGCTCTTCTCCGTTCTAGTGAATGATGCCACCACCATCTCATCCTCCATTTCCATTACTCAACATTTCTAATCCATCATTAAGGTTTTAGGCTTAAAAGTATGGGTTTTGTTGGCCCAGCCCTGCAATTTACCAGATAAATGATTTGGGGAAGATCACTTGATCCCTATCAATTTTTTTTTTATTGGTAAAATATGGATTACAAGAGGACACATTTTATAAGTTTTTAAAATTAAGTTATGTATGCAATATCTGTAAAAGTTCTAGTCATTTACATGTATAAAGCATTCAGAATATTTTTCTATTGTTATTTATTCATAGAAATGTGAACAAAAGACTATTGGGCTGATTATTTTATGTGCACATATAATATTTACATTCTAATGACTATTATTCATAAGTGTATCATAAATTAAATACTGTGAAACAGTTTTAATAAAAGAGAACAAGTTTTACATTCCGATAACAGCTGAATTAATCTAAATATTGGTTTACCATTTCTTGACTACATCACTTAACAACTATGAGCCATGGTTCCTTTATTTGAAAATTAGTTACCATGATCTTGAAATTAAGTAACACATGTAAAGCATATCACATAAGACCTGACACAATTTAAAAGCTGAACTAATTTTAGTCATTAGAGCATTGGATTTTTTCACAAGATACAACATATACTTATAAATGCATACTTTCTAACTGAACAAGGACTACAGGAGATATTTTCAAATGAATTTTTAAAATATGATTTTAAGAAATCTTCTCTTTTTATAGTTATTTCTAAGCCATCCTATTAATTCAAATCACCTGCATCATAGAGTAGATACTCTAAGAAGTAGTAAGGATATGAAAGTGCACAACCACAACAATGAAGTGCAACTCAAATACTGGAAGGACAGAATCAAGGGCAGAATTAGGGTAAGAGATGCATAACAGCTGTTTTGCCTCTTGAGGTGCCCAAAGACACATTCAAGCTGCCCATAGCTGCCCTTAGATTCTGCCAGCCTTTTCTCCTTGCTTCATGAATATTCCATAAACCATACGCTTTCCAATTCCCCCAAAATAGAAGTGGTCACCATACATCTCTGCCAGGCCGTTAACTGGCCATGGGACACATATGGTGACAATGAATCAAACCACTAGTGACCTTACCCAAAGGACTGAATTACCAAAGGTCATGTAGTATCTGAGGCCAATTCCAAATAAGGAGTTCAAGCACATTTTAAACAAAGGCAGCATCATTTGAATAAGTAAACAGTCATACAAGTTGGAATACATATTTGAATAAGCAAATTTCAGCTGTCTGATTAGAATTTCTACTGAAACACCAAACCTTATATATTTTTAGAATATTTCCTTCCAATGATATATTTTAAAATTTTACTCTTAACATATTCTTTCCCCTCCTAAATTTTCTTCTCCCTCTCTCTCTTTCTCTCAACTTTAATGTGTTTTCAACCTTCAAAGTTGAACTTGATACTAAAGCCATTCAATGACAACTGACAATCCAATTCCAGCTATGCTCTGGCAGCAATCTGGAGTTAGGAGGATGGGCTAGCCCATTAATCACTGTCTTTGGAACACAGATATTCCTCAGGTAAACTGCTGTGGAGATCTGGGTTATCAAACATAAACAGTCATATATTGTAGAGGACAGGGAGCCTATGATGCATATTTTGACCAGATTTCCTTCACAACCTTTAAATACTATGACTCTATGCTCTCAAAAACAAATTTAATCTTCTCGACTATGGTTATGTCATATGCACACAGGTTATGACCCGTCCTGCCAAGAGGAGTTACTGAATCAGAGTAGACATAGCCAAGCGTATGTGCTCAACCAAGCATTTACTGGCAATGACAACTACTCCAGCCAAGTGATATGTTTAAAGGAACAAAGAGAAGATTATTGGTTTTCTTCCCACCTTTGTAAATTCTGCAAAATAGTTGGATTCTGATTAAGTGGTACTTTTAAGTATTTATAATATTCCATTACAGCACTAGTGTAAGTTCACTTTGCAAAAATGAAAGGAACGAAACCAACTCACCACAAATATAAAAATTATGTACATAAAATATGTCTCCAAATCCAGAATCTCTGGACCTGAGCAACCCTGGGGCAGGTGGAAATTAACAACTACATGAGAGAGTCAGAATGTTTTATGTTTTGAACATTATTAGAAAATCATCAGTAGAAATACGTTGTTTTAAAACAAAATTAACCACTCGTTATATAAAGATATGATATATAGTTTCCAAAGTACATAAAAAAATAAAAAGTAAGGAACTTAGCAATATATAACAAAGGCTAATATTAAGAAAAAACACAAAAAATATTGAAATCAGACCAAATAATATTCAAAGGAAAAGTTATTATATGGGACCAAAAATACATATATTGATACAAAAATAGAGCAGATATGAATATTTACATGTTGACTATCAGAGCATCAAAGTGTACAAAACAAAAAATGTTAAAATGCAAAAAGAAATTTATCACAACCTCATAGTAGTGGGAGAATTGTTTGTGTCTTTCTTAGTATTTGAAAAATCAAGAAGACAAGAGGTGATTTCTTAGGCAAATGAAATAATAATGTTTTAAGTAAAATTGATTTAATAACTAAATCAACTTCTTTCAAATTGCCATCAAACATTTATAAGCTTTTAGCACAATTCAGAACACAATGGAAGTATGATAACATTTACGTTTATACAGGTAACATTTCTGAACACAGTGTGATAAAACTAGCAATAAACAGTGGAGCTAAATAAATGAACCAATTCCACTTTGTAAATTTTAATATTATCTTTCAAATATTATAGAGAAAAGCAGTCATGTAATTGTAGAATATTTTGGAAATAATTATGGTAATATATACCAAAAGTTATTAACTATGAGCAAGGCTATATGCAATACAGCTCATTGCAACAAAGGAAACTATTATTAAAGAAGAAACAGTGAAAACAGATTACTAAGAAATAACCAAGAAACTAGAAAGAGTAACATAATTAACCTACAAAAAGATGGAAATGAAATAAATCGTGAATCAACAATTAGACCACAGAAACTGTTAATAAATAAATAAATAAATATCCAAGACTTAATTTTTTTGAAAAGAATAGTAAATATAATTTTTCTATCAAGGCCTCAATACAAGAGAGCAAAGCAACTAAAATGACAGTAAAAGGCAGAGATGGCATAAAGGTACCCATGCGTAATGGGAAAGGACTAAAACTGCAGATAATCAATTTTTTAACTGAAAACAGTACAAAATCCATTCCAATGGTTTTGAAAATCTTGCAATATGGGTTACTCTAAAGGAAAATGGAAACTATTTAAATTGGCCTAATGGAAAGGGCAATAATTTCTCTACCTGCTCACACACCATTCTTAGAGAACCAGTGCGCAGACCTTGGTAGGAGGTATAGATTGTTGAAACTTCACCAGTTAATTCCTGCCAAAGTGACCCCTGACCCTAATTTGTTCTAAGGCCATCTTCCTTCCTGCAGAGGACTCTCCCGAGCACCTGACTTCTGAATGGTACCCCAGCCCTCCCACAAGTTTTCTTCCTCTTAGGTGTTTCCGCACTATCGCAGTACTGTCAGCATCTAATATGCCGCATGTTTTACTATTTATGCTTTTTTTAAAAGTTTTAATGTTTATACATTTTTGAGAGACAGACAAACAAAGAGCATGAGCGAGGAAGGTGGAGGGAGAGAGGGAGACAGAATCTAAAGGAGACTCCGCTGTCAGCACAGGACCCAACGCCGGGCTTGAACTCACAGACCACAGAGAGGACCAGAAGATCAAGTCTTAGGCTGAAGTCGGATGCTTAACCAACTGAGCTGTGCAGGCACCCCTATTTTGCTATTTTAAATCATCTGTCTCCCTCTCCTCTTTCTACATACATAAATGTAAGCTCCATAGTTCTTCATCTTTGGCGTACATCGACTACAGCTATGGGTGTTCTTGTTTATTGGTTTTATTTTCTTCTTTAATACAAGGGCTCAGGCCGCATCCAGCCCCATGGGATAGTTCTAAATGTGAGATCATGTTAAGAACAACTGCTTTATTTTGTTCAATGAACTCTACCAAAATGCCTTCTCAACCCACTCAAAGATATCCACAGGTTCCTCTTAGTATACATAAGATTTTACCTGTCGAAATCTTTTTTTTGTGTGTGGTTTAAGCGTTTTTATTTATTTTTTTAAAATATTTTATTGTCAAATTGTTTTCCATACAACACCCAGTGCTCTTCCCCTTAAGTGCCCTCCACCATCACCACCACCTCTCTTCCCTCCCTTCCCCCTCCCCCGCAACCCTCAGTTCATTCTCAGCATTCAGTAGTCTCTCAAGTTCTGCATCCCTCTCTCTCCCCAACTGTCTCTCCCTCCTCCGTTCCCCCTGGTTCTCCATTAGGTCTCTCTTGTGTCGAAATCTTTTAATTCTGATAGAAAGTTTCAAACAACTAGCTCTCTGTAAATCTAGCTCATCCAAAACTATTTGATTTTTAGACCATTAATCACTGTGCTAAAGTTGAAATGTACAATCATTATTTTATATTTTTCCAGACTTTACATGACTTACAAAGTGTTATTAAGATTTTCAAATTCTCAGTTTTTCCCCTGGCAATGCAAATCTGACCAAAAAGCTGAAATCTTAAATGGAAGGAGATTAAGTCAAATACCTGCAGAGGAGTTTCAGGACGCTTTTCTTTCAGCACTGGAGCAGCCGGGGTCTCCTGCGGGGCTTTTGATGACTTCTTTTTGGCTTTTTCCATTTGAATATTGGTAAAATAATTGACAGCAGCAAACTCAATAAGTGCGGAAAATACGAAAGCAAAGCAGACAGCTATAAACCAATCCATGGCTGTAGCATAGGACACTTTGGGCAAAGAATGCCGTGCACTGATGCTCAGTGTGGTCATGGTGAGGACTGTGGTTATTCCTTCAAAAGCAAAAGAGCAAAGAGACAAAATACTTTACCATTATTTCTATGCAAACAAACCAACACATCAACAAACCTAGGGATTCGGTGGGGTAAGGGTTACAAAGTTTACAATTATCTCAAACCAAACCATCTTTGGTGGAAGATTCAAATCCTAGTGGTTCAGCGAATTGGCACCGGTGTTTGAGTAAGAGACAGATATAGTTAAAATCCTGCCTCTACTAATAATTGGCTCAGTGCCACCTGGATTGAGTAAGGAAAACTGGGCTTCAGTTGATACTTACCTATTGGGTTTGCTACAAAGACTACAAATATATAAGGCACTATCATATATTGGATTGGCATTAGTATCTGAGCCAGCATACCTGAGGACGTCAGGAAGTGTGACTTATTGAAGTGCTTATTTTCAACCGGGAGTGAGAAATTGATAGCACTGTAATTTGGAGCATCAGAATTAAAGGGATAGATATGGACCATTGCTATTGAGAATCATTACCAGAAAAAAACATGAATTATAGGTATTTATAATCTTTAAGTGCATATTATTTATCAAATTAAGATAATAAGAAAATAATAATAATCTAGTTGTGAAAGAGCTTAATTTATAAAAAGCAATAAAGGTAGATTTCTGGAAAAGTCGATTTCTAGAATAATTTGGTTTTAAAAATATTGGTCTTCTACCATGCATCAGTTCGTGGTAAGCAGGAAAATCTTTGCAGTAAGAACAAGGTACTTCTCTTTCATAAATAGGGTTTCATCAAAGCATATCATTTCCAGGAAAGCCTTCTCCTCAACCTGAAAAAAAGGTTAATCCCCACTCTCAGTATAAAAATTCTGCTTGCCACTGAAACTATAGAGAAATGCATTATTTAAAGAAGCTAATAGTTGTCTCTTTTTGCATCTTTGTCTATCTGTATCTTTAATCTATGTTATCTAGTTAAGCTTGGAAATTTCTATTATAATTTACTATATCTGTTTAAACTCATTCTGTATAATGCTCAGAATAGCTCCTGAACTGACACAGACAGATGTTTGGGGATGAGAAGGATGATGATGATGATGGAGACATCTAAACTATATATTCCCATCCATGTCAATCCTCAGTTGAAAGCCAAATAAGATATGTCAAACTGAAGAAATAGTGAATTCTATGCAATAAAGGAATGATATTATTTGAACTTAGAAACTATGTTGTCTCCTCAACTCAGCACATTTAATTATATTCTGCCTTGTTTCCTAATTATTCCATGTATGTAAGCTTGCTCCCATAACTTGATTTAGTGTAGTTTTCTTGAGGGCAGAAATGTCTAACATTTCTTCAGGATTTAACATACTTCATACAATGCTGGATACATGAGAGATGCATAAGAAATAAAAACTCATTTTTTCACCTCATCACTAATCCATCTTTTCTCTAGTCCCTCTGAATTGCCAATTTCAGAGCATAAAAAATTAAAGCTATTGTACAGTATACAATTAAAAATTTTTTAAAATATTCCATAAGCAAAGAAAGAAATTTGAACTTGTTGTATTCCCTTTCCAAAAAAATAATTGTGATTTTTTAAAGGAATTTTATTAGTCTAAAACAGATTTTAAAATGTTTGCTAGGTGAAATAGGGAGACATTGAAATAGCTAGAAAATGGAGTATTGTGACTTTATTGGACTTCATTTCAGAAAGAGACCTTTGAACTTTTAGGCCTCCATTTTGAATCTCAGAAAAAAAATGGCAGCTTTCCCATGCTGTCTGTGAGAAATAAATTAATTTTTAAAGTGTTAGCTACAAAGTTTGAAGATAAATCGAAGTTTTTCTTCTTATTCATAAAAATTTAAGCTTAATAGTCTATTAAGAATTCAAAAATGTTCTACAACTTCCTTATTTCCTCTACTAAAAATTATGCTGAAAGCACTTGGAAATAAAATATGAACAGTGCAGAAATAAGAATATTACTCAGAACTCTGAAAATTCCATACAGCATGTGATAACCAAAAAGGAAAACTAAAGCTCAAGTATAAGCAATTTGGGATTTCCCACATCACTTTGAACAATTTTTTTGTACTAAAACAATTTCTCTCACAGACCTGAAGTAATGGTCTTCATCTTCTCCTGCTATCATATAAAGAAATTCCTTTGTTAATGCTAAGTAAGTAGGATATTGATGCAATTATTGAACCATGAATCCCAAAATTACTTTCTGATCGTTAAGGAAGGTAGATCACCAGTTTCGAGAAGATATTAAATTACGCTCTAGACATAAATGAAAAAAATCCTGGATATGTGGTTACATTCCATTCCTTTTTTCACTGATTTGAGTAAATTTGATTTTAGAGTTTGTACACTAGCCCTTGAAGGGTTTATGATATTATTGTTCATATTTTCTGACTGTAGCCTGCATAAACAATTGGCTAAGTGTTTGATGTTGCCATCCTTTTCTTTAGACATTAAAGAGTTCCGTCTGCCTTGTGATCAAATTTAAAGAAAGCACTAGCATGACAGGAATGTGCTTATTACAGCTGTTTTTAGGCAGAGCATTTGGTTAAATAAATACTAAAAGAATAGCAAACAGAAGCCAACCGTTCGGATAAGAAGCCATGCTTCCTCTGCATCTAGGAAGACAGTGCATCTGTCTAGATGGCTTTGCTGGCAACTACCCTGAAAACATTTCAACAAGCATAGAAATTTTTTTTGACACATTCGAGTATTGATGCCAGTACCTGCTTTTATAATGCTGGATATATACCATATTGGCTGGCCCCGGAGCTGGGAGAGGACGTGGAAGAGTGGGCTAAGACTGTGCACAAGAGTAAATTTTTGGCTGGCCACTCCAAGAAAATGAACTAGTAATGATTTAGACATGCCAGCTGGCATTTACTTGGGTTTAACATTTTACTCTACTGGAATAATTAGAAGACTTAAAGGCATACAACTTTGTGGATAGAAGGCCTTTGGAGAGAATTTAGCACACTCTGCTTCTCATATTTACACTAATTAATTTTTTTGAGGGAGGAGTTTGTTTTTGCATGATCTCTAGTGATACTGTGACCCAGCAAATTCTCTCCCTGAGTGAAGAGGGAAATGAAAATTAGGGGAAAAAATACTAGTCCAGAATTAATTTTTTTCTTGAATCTCATTTGACATAGATTGCTAATACTCCTCAAATATTATAAACTTAATTTCCTTGGGGAAATACCATCTCAGTGCCTCAATGAACAATTTAATAATTACCATTCTGACACATGTTAGGCATCTGAAGACTTAATTATTGTGCATAATTTCACTGGTCAATCAAAACCAACATCTTGGCACATGAGCACAAGACAGACAAATGTCACAGTTCAAATGGAAAAAGCTACCCACAAATTATCTTCAGCACACATCCACACTATCTCACTTAGTAGCTCTGGAATACTCCATCATACTTCCTGTGAAGACAGAATGACAGAGTAGAAATGGCAGAGTTCTCAAAGTTAGACAGAAGTTGTCCTGGGTCCATAACTTACACGTATGTGACTTTATACAAGTTTCTTGATTTCGAGGGTTTTTTTTTTTTTTGCTGTTGCTCATCCATGAAAAATTAATAACACCTACCTTGCTGACCTACAGTGAAGATTAAACAAGATGGCAAATCTTATCATCATTAGTAACAGTATTAGCAGTATCCTTACTACATGCTACTTAATTTCCTTACACTGTCTGTATTATCAAGAAATCTGTAGGAAATGTTGGGTGGATACAGCTGTAATCAATGTTATCCTTCTCCTCATCACTGACGATTTCTATTATTTAGGGATAAGTGAGACCGTACAGTGGCTACTAGTTTGTATTCAACCAAAAAATCATTCAAAGCTTATCAAACAATCACAAGAAATATAAAATACAGAGGACTTTTGTATTGTGGTTCTCAAATGAGGTAGATGGTAAGGTGGGCTTATAATAATAAACACTTAAATAAAAGGTATTGTGTGATAGGCATTGTCCTGAGTCCTTTATCCAAATTAATTCACTTAATCCTCATAGCAACCCTATGAAGTAGGTACAACCATTCATCCTGTTGTAACACATGAGGAAAAGAGCAGAAGTAACTCACTGAGGGTTGTCAGCAAATCCGTGGCAGACCTTGTGGTTAGAACCTAGGCTGCCTGGCTGCCCAATCTGTATTAAGACACTATTACACCGTCATCAGATGCACAAATGATGGGTCAGTATTTTCTGTTCTAGATGTTCCTTAAGACCACAGAAAAAGATGAGGATATGTGTACAAGTGAGTCCATTTTTATTATCAATGATAACGGTTCCTTAAATATTGATATTATTGGTGTCAGGGAAAGTTAAAGAACTTTGGTCTGATGTTCAGCTTCAGCAGGCCCTTCTTGCCAGTCAGGGTGACTCAACATGACATGGAAAGACCCAAGATTAGTATGGGCACTAAATGAGATAATGAGCATAAAGGACTTAGCGTGCCTGGTATGGACACACTAGAACAATATATGTTTTCTTAAAGAAGCAACTAACTATCAAGGAAATCAAGTGAGAACAAAACAAGTCTCCCTTCTATCAGAGAAGTATAAGAGAGAGTAACTAATGTGTACTGAGTGCACCATATGCCTTGTGATGAGCACTGCACATAAATTTAAATCCTCACTAGTCTATGAAGGGGAGATGTATTGGGACGGACATGTATATGGATGGAGAAAATAAGTGCCAGGTTCCGGTTTCAAACCCCAACCTTTTAGGGTGCAAAGCTTAGACTTGTGATTTTCTCTTTCATTTTTACACCCATTTTTAATAGGGAAAATTTATTCAATACTTGCAAAGTGGATTTATTCTTTAATTGAAACTTCACAACTCTATGAAGTAGGCAATGCCATGATATCTGCTCACTGCCCTCCTGGGGTCATACCCTGCCCCCAGCAGTGACCCTTATGTAGTGGTTTCCCCAGTAGGGTTCTTGGGTAAACCTAAGATTAAAGGAAGGAGGGTGCAACGTCCTCACATTCAGGTGTATTGAGGACACTAAGACACCTGATCAGTCCTCTGTAAGGATGGGGAAGTGAGATGAGAAGTTCCTCCTTCCCCCAGTTTTCTCTCACCACCATCCATCCCTTCAGCTCTTATATAATCAGGGATATTCTACCATGGCTTTGATCCTACAACTAGAAAAAGCAAAGGGAGATTGACACCTCTTGTGAGGACTTTACCTCCCGTCCAGAGCAACTGGGAACATTTTCCTTCTTATCCTGCTACTGAATGCTTTTGCTACTCACAATCAATAGGAAAAGAATAGAGAAATTTGTTAAATTAAATAAATAACATTATAACTAAGTATATTATTTAAAAGCATGGCTGACATGTAGAAGACTTATGAACAGCTATAAAATTTAAAATTGATGTGTTCTGGACTTCATATCGCTTAGAATATGATATATTGGAAGCCACTATAAAAAACAAAGAGAAGAAAATGTGGTGTGTTCAGAAAAAGAATGTAACTAGAACATAACAATAAGCTTATAAACTAAGCATATAATACCATCCAACTCAATGCATTTAAACCACTTGCATTTTGTTCCTCTTCATTAAAAGGCAAATTTTTCAAAGGCTTTCATATTCATTCAGCCATGACTTTTTTGTTTTATTGTAAGTTCCGAGTGCATTTCATTTAACACCTAGATATAATTTTAATTCAATTACACAACATTAAAGTAGGAGCCCAAGAATATCACCCAAAGTGAAATCATATCCAGTTTCACACTTGGTATTCCTTTGCTGGTCTCAATAAGAGAAATCTGATAGGGCCCCAAAGGAAGGGATGGTCTGCCCATACCTCCTCCAACCTTACTCATCTTGACTGGGTAAAATTGAAAGCTTATGTGATTCTTTTCTCAATACAGGTTTATATATTACTGTTTAATATTTTCTTAGAAAAAAAATGCCTAAGAGCTCTTCTTATGAATCATAATCAAAATATAATGTGAACAAGAAATACCCAAGAAATGAATTGCAATTACCAAATACAGTCCTAGCTGGAACTGATTCCTTGTTTATCCAGAATGAAACTTGAGAAAGAATCACTGTCATAATACATGGAATATATGTCTGAATCATAAAGTAACCCATCTTCCGTCTGAGGTGGAAGTAAACTGTCATAACAACATATTCACCTACAAATAGAACATGAGGACAATGTATTATCGGTTACACAGGCAATTAGTCAATGAATTCATAATCATATTTCAGACTAAAAATAGTATTCTAGACAAAGAATTACCTGTTGTGCATAGCAAGCAAACAGAAATATATAGTTCCTAACTAGGGGAAAAATGACACTGAACATCATTACGCAAGGAAACGCTTTTGTTCTGTATGGTGATTAAGCAATTTAATAGATTAAGCTATAACTTTTTAAAAACTTCTTGCAGTACTTCCTATTTTAAAGGTCCAGTACTGCAAAAGCAATTATCATTCAATTTCAGCATTTTTATAAGAGCATAATTTAGACCTAACTTTTATAGAAAATTGGTAGAAAAAATAGAAATACACATTTGAAAACATGGAGCTTAATTTTAGAAAGAATTGAAATACACAGATATACACTATATGTGTGTCCATGCTTTGGGAGAGGCTGCCTTACTGCCTTATTTTTCAGAAAGAGCTATATTTCTAACTGTTATACATATAAAGAAAAATACCAAGAGAAACGTTATAACATAGAGCCATATTTAACATCCCTGAGTTCAAGTATGGGCATTTAGACAAGCTAATAAGGCAAACAAACTGTAAGATTTCTAGTGGCTGTTGATAAGTACTTTTAATATTATATATGAAAGCAACACATTAAGAAAGTTATTTAGGAAACAGTAGACTTATTTTCAGACTCTGAAGCCCAGAATTCAGAAGACTCAAATCCCAGAATCTGTTTTTAATCTCACTTGCAGGCTCGAGAATGAATGCCAAGTAGCATATTGACTTTAATCATTAAACATCTCACCCGTAATGGACTTGATAGTTTCACTTGATACAGTTTGCCCAATCAAGTCATATTGGACTAAGCTGGAAGACTCCTTTGGAACTTCCACTGATTTCTCAGGACCTTTTGTCCAGGTATAAATCATCTCACTCTTCGGATATGCATCTGAATGAGAGCCCAGAATGTGATTAAAGTCAGTGGTCCTTTTCCATCAGCCTGATGGTCAACAGTTAAAAATATTACACATGTTCAAGAAAGATGGAATGAAAGTAAATAATAATCATGATTTATTAAAACATGCTTAAGATTTAGAAAACTGTAGCGGAGAAAGACATACCATATGTTTTCACTCATATATGGAACAGGAGAAACTTAACAGAGGACCATAGAGGAGGGGAAGGGAAAAAAAAATAGTTAAGGAGAGGGAGAGAGGCAAACTGTAAGAGACTCTCAGATACTGAGAACAAACTGAGGGTTGATGGAGGTGGGGGAGAGAGCAAAATGGGTGAAGGGCGTGGAGGAAGGCACTTGTTGGGATGAGCACTGGGTGTTATATGGAAACCGACTTGACAAATAAACTATAATAAAAAATTAAAAATTTAAAGAAAAAGATTTAGAAAACTGTAAAGATTAAATAAACAACCTTGTGACAGCCTATTTCTTGTTTTTATGTCGAGATTTGGAGGAGGGACAAAAACTAAGTCAACTTAAATGTTATATACGCATCAATGCACTTGGATGTATTTCTATACTAATAGAATAAGCAGTTGAAGAGCAAAAATAATACCCCTCCCCCAACAAAAGTACTTCTTTTCATTCTAACTCACTTTCAGGGTTTGACCAACACTGACTTCTTCCATCCTAAGGCGATTCTGCCAATTAGAAATGTACCAGATGCTGCCTATAATAATACAACAACAAAACCCAAAACAGATCCTGCTGTTGGGAGAGCTCTGCAGGGGTCACCTATTCCACACAGCCTCTGGGCAATCCCCGTGCTGTCTGGGAACAATTGGGCAGCGACATTTGTGAAGCCCTCCGGGGAATCTAATTACACAACCAGTTCCACTACCTTTAAACTCTTACAGTCAGGACCTTTCTCCTTCCATCTTCAACAAATCCCTCCCAGAGGCGATTCAAGCCCGTTTTCTCTTATTTGGTGTTCAATGCAAATGGAAACCAACTGCTTGCTTACCAGTCTACCACAACAGATAGCTCGGCTCACACACAAATAAGTTCAAAAGAACCAAGATGAATTGGTTCTCTCCACAAACCTTCCTGAAGTGACTAGAGCACAGAAGGTCCTCAGTAAATTTTAATTTGACAAAAGAGTTGATACCTAGAGAGATTCTTTTTACAAATGGCTTCTCAAAACAAACTCTGAGGCTTGTGTTGTCATTTAGCAGTGTAGAATCATGTGTCAAAATTTCTCTCCTGAGGTATATTCATGCTTCATCATACGTTTAAAAGGCCCTGAATGCTATGTTCCTGACTGTAATATTTTAACTAGAGTAGCCTTTTCTTGGCTATCCTAACTTGGTAGAATAACCTTTCTCTTAATGATTCAATGCTTGAGGCAAGAAGTGGGGGCGTGGGCAAAACGGGTGAAAGCGATCAAAAAATGTCTCTCTTTTTAATTCCCAACCCAAACCACCAACTTCCAAGGAGTGATTTCTTTAGTACAAACTCTGACTAGTGCCAGATATGTTCAAGTCACTCCAAAGACTGCTGCTCTATGGAAACAGAGGTGGGTGGGCGGGTGGGAAAGAACTTCCCATAGATAAGAACGATCTGGAGGGGAATTTAAATTATAGTACAAATGGATTTTAATTCTGCCCCCAGTGAGATCAACCTTTCTGTCTCTGTATCTTTTCAATCTTCTCTCATTCATTAAGTCACTGATTAGGGAGCAAATGAGTCTCTAGCTGTAACTTAGCTCACTGAATACTGTGATTACTAGGGGTTGTCAAAGAATGGTGAAGGCCAGTTCTCATTAAGTTAAGCAGTGAGCAATGGTAAGAGCAGGCAACAGTTTCACAATCAGTGCACTTAGAATCCCAAGCAATTATAAAAGCCAGCACCTGTTTGTGGTAGATTCTGAGTGAATCAAATATTTGAGGTAGACATTAAAAAAGGGAATCTCATTTTTCCACCATCTCAGTAAAGGGAGCTTGGGAGAAGAAATTCCATATTCTTTTCTACCCATTCATTTCACCTTCTTGTCTTCACCTCCACAAAATATTTGCAAATCACCTACTTCATAGCTTCACTTCTAGTCCCATCCTTGTCTAAGCCACAGCCATCTCTGATGGTACTAAAGCAATAGCCTCCCACTCTTCTCTGCTTCTCCTGCAGTCTCTCTACAATCCATTCTCCATGAATAAAAGCTGAAATGTAATTTTAAAATGTCAAAGAATGCCAAATCCACTAGTAAAACCTTCCAAAGTCTTTCTATAGCATTTACAATAGAATCTAATCCTTAATGTGGTCTATAGGATGCTATATTATCTGGCTCTGTCTACATATCAGACCATACCTCTTAGAACGCTTTCATCATGCTTCAACCACTTTGATACTAATAGTGCTGCTGATATTATTCCAACCTTGTCATTTCAAGAACTGAAACCTCACTGACCTTTTTTCAAATCTGCCATAAAGACTTCTCCCTGTAACAGACGATGTTAAATTACTCCCTCTCCCCCCCCTTAAAATCCTTTATACTTTCTCTGTTACACCGCCAGCACATGGGGTTCACCACTGACCACCACCCTCTTATTTATGATTCAGTCTACCTAGGCCAGCTGCACAAATGGATTTTTGGCTTTTGGAAAAGAGTTCATTTTTACTTCTTTATTCAAATATATTAGATAAGATATAGTCTCCTAAAAGTCAAATCTTGGACAGTTGTTGCCCTAAACAATGATTTATGGATTATGGGAAATTCAGCACATATATAAATATCAGCTTGCATTAGATAATAATAAGTTCTAACAATGCTTTTATTGTAACTTACAACTTCCAAATTTCAAAGGGCATGCATGACCATCCATGGGGAAATCCACCAATCTCATGGGACACTCCGCACTTATGGTGAGTCTATGATGGAAAAATGCGATTAAAATTAACTCTCACTTTGTAAATGATTTTTTAGACACCTAAAACGAGAAGGATGAAAAGAAGGAGGGAAAGACAGAAGAAGGGAGAGAGACAGAGAGAGAAGGAAGAAAGAATAGGAAAAAGCATAAAAAGGAAAGAAGGGAAAAGAAAAAAATGACTACCTCATTGTGTATAAAATAGTGCCATTTCTCATAATTCTAAAAAGTTTGTTTGGAGCTGTCATATTATGTGAAACAGATTTCTTTCCATTCCTGAAGAAAGTATCAGGTGTCCACACTTTTGTTACCATCATATTGTTCAATCTCAAAATTTCAATGGGGCCATCATATTTTAGTCTTTTGTCAATCCACGTCTGTCTGAAGAACACATCCATTGTGTATTCCTAGGAAAATTAGTTTGTGACATTCAAATCACAGATGACTACACGTAAATACGCATTAAATTCTAGCCTCCATCTCACCCATAAAAAAAACTACCCAAATAAAAACTAAATTAATAGGAGCAGAAGTGTTCTTAAATCAATGAAGCTAAAACATTCCCAGCAATTAAAGCATGTTATGTCCATCTTGATACCTTAATCTTCTATTTCATCAGGTAAATAAATTACCATACACATGAATCATTCAAGAGTAATTACTATAATTGAATAAAACTGCCAGCACCAAGCATTTACAGCTGTGCTTTAGACCAGGTAGCAAAATTAGTAAAAGTGTAACAAATCTCATTGTATAATTAATCATAAAATTGTAGGCATCTCTAAGACAAAGTGAAATATGTAATAAGCAATTTTATTTTCACAAAATTTATAAAATCAGCCTAGGAGCCCAGGGTCAAGGAAAAAAGGTAAAGTAGGTCCTCCGACCTTTAATCTACATATATTCAAGATGAGAGGATACAATTGAATGGAGGAATTCATCCTGACCGGTGTCTGGTGTTCTAACCTCTTTAAGCCTGAGAGCCAGGCAAGGAGAGAGGGATCTGGGCGGAGGCAGGTTGTAAGCAGTTGGGCCAACACGGGGTACGAAATGCAGTTAGGACTACAATATGATTTCATACAGAAACTAATTACACTCTTCAATTTTCACCACTTCAATAATTTTCCAAGGGAAAAAAATCACTACCTAAAGGTTGTGCCACAGAGACAAGTAATAGTAAGGTTATTTTTTTCTTTGTTGAGAATAACTCCAAACCAAAACATACTCAAATATGAGAGCTGAAATATAAATTCAATGTCTTATCCTTTTAAACTTTTAAATCTAATTAGGCGGTTCTTGGACTTTCTAGCTGTGTGCTATTAGCAACAAAATACATATTATTTGCCCTCTTCTGCATGTTTTCTTCAAACCGCAAAAAAGTACATTAAATTTCCCAAATACCTACCATTTCAACATCAGAAACAGGTCCAAAGCTGGTGACATATATGTCAGTTTTTACTTCTGTAACAGGACCTAGTAGGTATGAAGTAAATAGGAGTGAAAAAAAAGTACCAATTTTACAAGGCAAGGAGGATGTTAAAGAGTAAATACTGATATAATACATCATGTTTTTACTGGCATCTTAAATATTTAGTGAGATAATGCATCTCTACAAAAAAAATGTAGACAAAAGAACAACAGAACCAGAAATCAGTACTTATTTACAGGCAAAAAAAAAAAAATTACTTAGGGTAACATCGTTTCTTAAAAAACTACATCACCCCTAGGCACTCCTATGAAAGGTAGTGCAGGGAACAAAAACTCAGCTTTTGTAATTTTTTTATAGTCCATCATCTGATTGGCCCTTAGTAAAGAAGCAAGCTATTAAAAAACGGGAACTTAGCCACAAGAGGAGGAGAAAAAGCATAATGGTTGTCTTTGGAGAGCTGAGGATTCTGCTTAAATAACTTAAGCACAAAAATGATTCATGTCACCTTTAACAGTAGGCAGACCATCCACTGGTAACTGAGATCAAAGACAAACTCTCCTACAAGTTAGCCCTGTTCACCTCTTGCCACCTGCTAGCTGTTTGATCGTGGGCAGGCTACTGAACCTCTCAAAAGCAGCAATCACACAAGTCAAGCAAGACTACCAATAGGGATCAGATGAAATTGCTCCTAAGAGACCGTGAACACAGTGACTCTCTCCTAAGAGTACTTATTAAGCAGTAGTTTCTCTTGGCTTCTGATAATGGCCACTACTGAGATTCTTTCGTAGGTATAAATAAGATTGGTTCAGAAACAAACACACGGGTGTGTTTGGCAGAAGGGAAAGGTGGGAGCCTCATGACAATGGGGCTGACACAGATTTTAGAAAAAGGAAAATTGCTACAATCTGGGTTAGCGTGGTGCTTAAAATCAGGAATGGTGGAATTTAAATTTGGCTCCTTTTACGTACTCAATCTTAGACATGAATCCTAATAGGTACAGGTTTTAATGAGTATTAACTAAAATAATAAAGGTAAATGACTTGTCCCAGTCTCTAGAACATAATGCATTTAATAATGTTAGAGATTATGATATATATATGTATGTATATATATATATATCTTATTACTAATAAAAATAAAAAACTGTTGCCCTCTTGAATATCAGTTCCTTAAATGATGGTTTACACCATCATATGGCCAGAAGCTAGATACTCCATGCTGGAAAGAATAACATCTGCTATCAAGATGTACTATTTCCTTTGGACACTGGTTGGACAATTGGATTTATGCCAAAAAAAAAGAAAAAGAAAAGAAAAGAAAAAGACAAAGAGCAGTTGGAATAGCTTAATGCCCTAGGTCTAAAGTTATCCTCATATAAATTGATCAGAATATTTCTCCCTGTACGGGATGAAGACTGAGCCACAGAGGGGAAAAAATAGTTTGAGGGAGAATGAGAAATCCTTTCCTGAATAAGCATCTTAAGAAAAATAGGGGTACCTGAATGGCTCAGTTGGATGCACTTCTGACTCTTGACTTTGTCTCAGGTCATGATCTCACAGTTTGGTGAGTCTGGGCCCCACTTCCAGCTCTGTGCTAACAGCGCAGAGCCTGCTTGAGATTCTCCCTCTCTCTCTGCTCCTCCTCCACCCCCCCCATACTCTCTCTGCTTCTCTCAAAATAAATAAATAAATTTAGATTTGTTTAATGTTTGTTTATTGTTGAAAGAGAGAGACAGAGAACAAGTTGGGGAGGGCAGAGAGGGAGACACAGAATCCGAAGCAGGCTCTGATCTGTCAGCATAGAACCCAAAGCAGGGCTTGAACCCACAAACTATGAGATCATAACCTGAACTGAGGAAGAAATAAATAAATTAAAAAAAGAAAAATATACCCTTTGTAAATATAGTGAAAGAAAAGGTATAGATCAGATTTTTCATTTATAAATAATTTTAAATTTTATTTTAGAGACAGACAGCATGAACTGGGGAGAGAAGGAGAGAGAATCCCAAGCAGGCTCCATGTTCATGGTGAGCGTGACACGGGGCTCATTCCACAGCCATGGGATCATGACCTGAGCCAAAATCAAGAGTAGGACACTCAACTGACTGAGTCACCCAGGCGCCCCAATGAGTTTTCATTTAAAAAAAATAGTAACACGTTTGGAAAGCAGAGAAAACAAGAGTGAGAAGTTAGTGGAATTTTTATTTGAATGAGCAATTGTAAATAATAACAAAAACATGGTAGTAATAAACTCATTAAGGCAAAATGTTCCAGGAATAGATAGGCAATCCAAGAACCTGATAATGAGTGCTGAATTTTAGAAGATAGAACTTTCAACTCAAAGTGGTTCAAGAGTGGAATAAATCATTCTGCTAGTTTCTTAAGAACTGCTAAAGATGGGGCACCTGGGTGGCTCAGTCGGTTAAGCATCATGGTTTGTGGGTTCAAGCCCCTCATCAGGCTCTGTGCTGATAGCCCTGACCCGCCCCCTGCTCACATTCTCTCTGTCTCTTAAAAATAAATTTTAAAAAAATTAAAATTTTTTAAAAAAAGAACTGCTAAAGAATTAAAAGTATTATGTCACTGTATGTCAGAACAAAGGACATAAATTACTTAGAACAATTAAGGTTGCATATGTCCTGACAATGGAACTATTTCTTTGACAAGATTCTTGACAAATTAAAAGTTACTTCAAAGATCAGTTTAGGGCAGTGTTTTTCAAATTTGAACTGGATCAGAATCACATAGAAGGTTTGTCAGAGCACAGAATGCTGGGCCCAATCCTAGATTTGCTGGTTGACCTAAAATGGAACCTGGTAATTTGTATTTCTAACAAGTTCTTAGGTGATGCTGTTCACTTTATTCTAGCTTACAGACAATGCTCATCTGATTTCTAGAATGGTATTTACCAAACTATGTCCTGTAAAATATTAATACCATAAGTGTTCTATGTAAGTGAAGGAGCATAGGAGAGGAATTAGACCAATGATATTTTTACATACAAGTTTATTTTAAGGTACATGGGGTTATACTAATTCTTGTAGTTATAATGATCCCATGATAATATGGTATTTTACTTTTTTCATATTTTTTAATGTTTATTTTATTTTTGAGAGAAAGAGTGTGTGAATGGGGGAGGGGCAGAGAGAGAGGGAGACAGAATTCAAAGCAGAATCCAAGCTCTGAGCTGTCAGCACAGAGCCTGACACGGGGCTCAAACTCATGAAATGCAAGATCATGACTGGAACAGAAGTTGGACACTTAACTGACTGAGCCACCCAGGTGCCCCAATAATGGGTATTTTCAAATTCTTACATAATTCTTTCTTAATTGTTCTTGAAAACTGTTTGCCTTCAGAATTACAATCCTAGTATTATTGAGTTGGTTTGTGGCATTACTCAATATTTGCTTTATATGATCATATAGGTCTTTGAGACAAAGCAAGACTTTAAAAATATATTATTGGTAGAGAGATTTCATTTGGACACATTCAATAAACATCTATTGAGTGAGCACCTGCTGTGTGCTGAGTTCCATAGTAGGTCTTGGTGCTTCAGTAGGAAACAAGACATAAGAACTTCCTGCCTCAGGGAGTTAATATGCTATTAGAGAGTCTGAGTATAAATAATAAGGAAATAAATTATAAGGGAGAGTCTTGTCATTCACAAGAAATACACACAAGGCTGGCAATTGAGTAAGAGACTGGGAAAGCCTAGATTTTATAGCACTTTTCGAAGCAGTAACTTTTAAACTGAGACCTGGAGGGTAAGCATGAGGGTAACCATTGGTGAAACTGAAAGAACTGCACCCTAAGCATAAAGAACTTCAGGGAAGAAAGCCCAGAGGTAGAAGAGACCTTAGTGTGTTCAGGGATTAGAAAAGAGGGCAGTGAGACTGGGGCCAAGCAGGTAAAGAAGAAAATGATAAGAAATGAAAGCCATATAAACAGAATGAAAACCGGTCAGTGGACAGAGACCCTCTCCTGAGCTCATATTCTAAAGTGGCATCATTTAAGCAACACATTTATACTACACATTATGGCAGCAGTTGTTAAAACTACATGGAAAAAAACTGTTAGAAGTCCCAGTGACAGATGGGCAACACATAAAGAGGTTGTAATGGGCTGAATGCGCTTCCCAAATTCATATGATGAAGTCCTAACCCTTAGTACCTCAGAATGTGACTTGAATTGGAGTTAAGGTTCAAAGGAATTAGGTTAAAATGAGGTCACTAAGATGGGTTTTAATCCAATGTGACCGGTATCCTTTAAAGAGGGCGAGATTAGGACACAGAAACACACAGAAGAAAGACCATATGAATGAAGACAGAGAAGATAGCCATCCACAAACAAAGGAGAGGGAACTTCGAAGGCACCAACCCTCTGCTGACATCTTGAACTTGCTGCTGTTTAAGCCACCCCGTCTGTGGTATTTTGTTATGGCAGTCCAAACAAAATAATACAGAAGTACGAAAGAAACACTTTTACCCTGTTCTTCCCCAAAGTTTTCTCCCTCTGATATTCAGGACAGCTCTGCCGTAGGCTGTGAGGAAGTTTGATTTCTATCCCTTAATTATTGGAAGGCCATCAAGAGTTTGAAGTAAGGAAATTATATGATCTGAATTACATTTTTTTATAAAATCATCCTGGCAGTTGTACGGGCAATAAATTATAGGGAGGCCAGTGTAGAAGAAGGGTTATTACAAGAGGCTGCCGTATTAGCCCAGCTGAAAAAATGATGGTGGTCTACACTACGGGGATGGAGTGTGGACAAATCAGGGGCATGCTGGTGGGAAACTGCTCATAGCGAATGGGTTTTTTTCAAAGAGCAATAAATGGAGATATAGCAATTTGATTGATTGAAGGCCTACTACGTGCCGGGCAGGAGAGCCAGAATTATAACCCCCTTCTAGTGATCTCCAAAATATGTTCTGGCTTTACTATGCTAATGTATCATTAAATAATAAATCAGTAATTAATTGCATCTACCTACTACATAACATGCCATATCGAAATTTCCTAAATTTTGTTTGTGCCACATTTAAATTTTATTCATGCTTAGTTTCTGAACTGTGTTCTTGCAGCTCTTTCTATGCCTTTGTGTTTATTAGACCTTGTTTGAGTCTGTTTTTCTCCTCTTAACAGTAAACATGAAATCTTAATGCTCTATGAAGTTCCCAACTAGCATAGTGCATTGCACATACTGGGTGGTCAATAACTATGTGTTTGTTCTTAATATCACCCCACTAGTGATTAAAAAATTTCCAAAAAAGAAAAATTACTTGGATGCATGCGTTACACCAGCTAAGCTAAAAATATTTCCTGATTAAAGCCAAAACTGTGTCTTATTTATATTTGTATCCTTTCCCAGAACTAATCTCCGGCCTTACATGTAATAGGTTTCCAATAAATCAGTTTTCTGTGAATAATGGTCGCTATGTAATTAAGAGCAATTCTAAGAGACGCTTCCTCTAACATTACTGTTTAAGATGTTCAAATCAACCTTACTAAGAGCATAATTACATAGAAACCAGATACTTTTGAGCTTGGAAGGCCTTCTCATAATGTTATATGCATTCGTGTAACATCAAAGACATACTTTATTTTAAAAATTCGACTTCTTTGGCAATAAGGAAGTGATTTTTAATCCCCAAAATGTATTTGCATTTTGTAAGGCCAACAAAGTGATCTTCAATAATCTTTGAAAGAAAGAACCAGGATTACTAAGATCAAATCCAAAGGAATATTCCCCTCTTATTAATGAATCTAACTTGGGTGCAAAGTAGGAAGACAATTAATAATATATCAGATAATTTTCCACTAATTAACTTTACTTGAGCTATATAGACCAGGTCAAAGGATGTAACAGTTTAATTTCTTCTCCAATAAGAATGTCCAATTTGCTGTCACACCAGGACAGAGACCTAACGTGCTTTGCTAATTATAGAAATAGTTAACCCTTGTTCACATTTTGTCCGAAGCTATGCATTTGAGGATGTATTTCTGGTTTTTCAGCCACTTAAATTCATGCATCCAGCTACATCTTACAAAACACTGCTGATGCATTTCCAAAAATCAAGAGATTTAACATAGGAGGTACAAAAACAACAAGGAATTTTGAGTGATATATTTAAAGAAATCTATAATTTAGTTTGCCATCCAAAAACACAGAAATGCTAGCCTTTCTGCCTGGTAAACCAAGAAAAGATATCCACTGATATTACACAGAAAACAGAAAGCTATAGAGTTTTACTTAGATGACATTAAAGATTAGTGCTTCCTAAGTCTTATGATCCTTCTATCAATCCAGGTCACCTTTTTAAATAATTAAAGTAAGTAAAGAAATAAGAAGAGCTTTAAAAAAAAACAATGAAATGAAAATGCAATTCACAGAAGGAAAATTCGTGTAGGCAATAAAGTTTTGAAAAGAAGTTCAGCCATATTAGAAATCAGAAAATTCTAATTATTTCAAAATCAAAAACCATTTCAAGTATGGTTGAAGGGTTTGTGGATCCTGAATCTCATATTCATTGTAAATGAGAGTTTGAATTTGTAAAACTGCCACAGAAAACAGTTTGGCATTATCTCATCAAGTTGAACTCCCACTTACACTAAGATCCAGAAAAATCCGTTCCTGGATGTATATGCAAAAGAAACTTTTGCACATTTACAGCAGGAAATTTGGGCCAGAATATTCACAGCAACACAATCTTGGAAACAAGCAAAATGCCTACTGCCAGCAGAGAAGATGAATAAACTAGTTCCTATGAAGTGGGAATATCACACAGCAGTCAAATGAATGATCTATAGCAATATGCAACAGTAAGAATGAACCTCACCATACACAATTAAGTGAGAAAACAAACCACCGAAAGCTAATATATAGCATGTTCAAAGCTAATATATTTTTTATTTTATTTTTTATTTTTTTAATGTTTTATTTATTTTTGATACAGAGAGACAGAGCATGAGAGGGGGAGGGGCAGAGAGAGAGGGAGACACAGAATCCGAAGCAGGCTCCAGGCTCTGAGCTGTCAGCACAGAGCCCAACGAAGGGCTCAAACCCACGAATGTGAGATCATGACCTGAGCCGAAGTTGGAGGCTTAAAACCAACCGAGCCACCTGGGTGCCCCAAAGCCAATACATTTTTTAAATTTAAAATTAAAAAAAAACTGAGCTAAAAGGATATTCAAAGAAAACCTATGAGATAATTTAAAAAGGACTCAGAATGGTGGTTACTTCAGGTGGGGCAGACAGGAAGAGAAGATAAAGGAGACTGCATTGCAGAATGAAAGCTGTCAAGGTTGTAGCGTTTAATGATTGAACTGGTATGTTGACTATATTACAGTGAATGAATGAACAGACAGCTGGGGAGTTAAAAAGAAGACTATGTGTGGACCGATAATGGGTGATACTTGGTAAACCAAGTATTTTTAGTCTAGAATCCAATTCCGTGCACAAGAGGCTTTTAAAAATAAATACAATAAAAAGGCCTAGGCAGTAATATAATGCGACTTGACATATTTTTTCACCTCAAAGAAAACTAACAACCAAGTGAAATATTATCTAAATATCCATAAAGTTACCAATAGCCTATATCTAGAGTTTACAGTGCCTATTTTGGGAAACACCAAAGGCATGTTACATATCCTTACCCTAAAGAAAATGCAGATACATGATAGATAGCAGTAGTACATCTTTTTTGCTAAACTGAGAGAAGAATAAAGTACATTTGTGTTCTGGGTTCTATAGTCTCTTGTCTTTCTCTCAAGTTATTCCTTCCCTCCATTGTAATATTAAAGTATCTCTCTCCTACTAGATGATTCCAGTGGCACACAAATGTATTCTGATATTTCTCATCTTAAAAGAAGGCAATTTTCCCTCTTTCTCTTGCTTTTCGCATTATGAACTTCTGGGGGAAAATCCATACACATTGCCTCTCATTCTTCCTTTTCTATTCACGCTATCATCTCTTGTAACTTGGTTTTCATGCCCAGGATCCACTAAAATCCCTTTTGTCAACATCATCCATATCTATGACACAGTTCCCACAGGTTTGAAAAAATAATTTAATTCCTCCCACTCTTAAAGAGGCTGTCTTAGGGTGCCTGGTGGCTCAGTCGGCTCAGCATCCGACTTAGGCTCAGGTCATGATTTCACAGCTTGTGAGTTTGAGCCCTGTGTCAGGCTCTGTGCTGACAGCTAGGGGCCTGGAGCCTGCTTCAGATTCTGTGTCTGCCTCTTTCTACCTTCCCCCACTTGCACTCTGTCTCTCTCAAAAATACACAAACATTAAAAAATTAAAAATAAATAAAAAGGCTCTCTTGATCCTACCTCTCCTTCCATTTACCACCCCATTTCTCCACTCCCCCGTACAATGATTTAATACAAATGTCCAGAGATTCCTCCCGTTCTCAAAATGTCTCTCTATCAGACCTTCACACCCATCACCAAAGCTGCCCCTGTCAAAATCACTGAAGATATAGATAGTGCTAAATGTACTGATTAATTTTATGTTCTTCTCTTTCTTAATCTGTCAGGAGCATTAAGAAGTAAATGATCAGTCCCACTGCTGGGAGTCTCAACCGGCCTTGCTGGATGACACGGTCACAGTAAGGAAATGATAGACGTAGCACGGCTCCTTCCACAGGGGCAGAAGCTAGCATCCCCCCTCCTCTTTTTTTATTATTTTTAAAAATGCTTTACTATTCATTTATTTTGGGAGAGAGAGAGAGACAGAGTGTGAGTGGGGCAGAGAGAGAGGGAGACATAGAATCCGAAGCAGGCTCCAGGCTCTGAGCTGTCAGCACAGAACCTGACACAGGGCTCGAACCCATGAACTGTGAAATCATGACCTGAGCTGAAGTCGGTCATCTAACTGACTGAGCCACCGAAGTGCTCTCCTTTTTTTTTTTTTTAAATTTTTAATGTTTATTTTTAAGAGGAAGAAAGAGAGAGAGACAAAGAGAGACGGAGAGAGACAGAGACAGAGAAAGGGAGTGCTCTTCTTTTTTTTTAAGTTTATTTATTTTGAGAGAAGAGACAGAGAGAGGGAGGGGCAGAGAAAGGGGGAGAAACAGAATCTCAAGCAGAGTCCTCACCGTCAACAAAGACAGCTGGAACTCATGAACTGTGAGATCATGACCTGAGCAGAAACCAAGAGTCTGAGGTTTAACCAACTGAGCCACCAGGCACCTCTCACCTCCTATTCTAAACAAATATCTATATGTATATCCATCTATATATTTACATATGTTTTTAATTTAAGGTCCCTTGTACATACTCCGAGATTTCCCTCCTACCTCAAAGGACACTCCTCAGTCTTGCCGAGACAGAGGTTACTCTTCTCCTCTCCCACCCCTTAACACTGGAGCCTTCACAGTTCTATAATTGCACCTCTTCTCTATTATCCTTAGTCTCTTGATGATCCCTTTAGTCTTATGGCTTTAAATAGCATATATATTGACATACCTATTGTCCCTGCTTTTCAGACTTACCTCTTCTTAATGTCCCATAGGCATCTCAAATTTAATAAATCCACATACAAATCATTCATCCACACCACTAATCTGCTTCTGCCACAGTGTTGGCAACTATTTCTCCAGGTGTTCACGTCAAAAACTTTGGAGTCAGACTCGACCCCTTCCTTTTCCGCACACCCCCCATTTCTAGCTGTCATCAGTGGACCAGAGCTTTGAAATATAGCCAGAAGCCCATCATTTCTTCCAATTTTACAAGCTTCATTGCCACCACCTTGGTCAAAATGCCCATCCTCTCTCGCCTAGTTAACTGCGAAAACCTCTCTGCCTTTGCCCTGACCCTGAGTGCCTGTGTCAGTGTAAAAACCAAGGCGGGCTTTTGAAAATTAGGCAGTTCAGGTTCTGCCCATGTTGGAATCTCTCTAATCACTTTTGATATGACTCACAGTAAAAGCAAAGTCCTTACCAGCTTGCAAAGCTTTACACACCTCATCTTTGTATCATACCAACCCCTTCTTGTTAAACTTTACTGCAGTGACACTGATTTCCATGCTTAGCACTTTGGCACACAGAGTTTCTTCTAACCCAAATATGGCTTACGTTTTTACCTATGCTTAGGATCATTGTTCAAATATCACCCTCTTAGGCACTGGGGTGGCTCAGTCGGTTATGTGCCTGACTCTTGGTTTTGGCTCAGGTCATGATCTCATGGCTCCTGGGTTTGAGCCCCACATCAGACTCTACACTGACAGCATGGAACCTGCTTGGGATTCTCTCTCTGGCCTTCTTCTTCTGCTCTCTCTCTCCCTCTCTCTCAGTCTCTCTCAACATAAATAAATAAACTTAAAAGAAACAAATATCACCTTCTCAATGAAGTCTTCCCTATTAATTTAGTTAAAGCTGCAATTCCTCCCTGCTTTATATTACTCCATAGCAGTTATCGACTTCTGACACTCTAAATTTTATTTATTTCTGTTGCTCATTTCCTGTCTCTCACTAAAGTCTCAACTCATGAAGGTAGGGAACTGCATGTCTTTTGTTCACGAATGCACTCCCAGTGCCATCCTAGAACGGTTCCTGGCACATACTATATGATCTGTAAGTAGCTGATGAAAAGTGAATGAAATAAAATATCCCCATGTGGCCAGCCTTATCTTACTTACATCTTAGAAGATTTTGAGAAAGGCTTCTCATCCCTCCTTCCTAAGACATTCCATTCTCTTCACTTCTCAAAATTAAACTCTCCTAGTGCCCACCTACATAGCACAGTCTACTCTTTTACATCCTCCCCTGGCAATTCTATGCTTTCTGCCCGTCCTCAATTGTTAATGTTCCTTAAGGTTTGGCTCTGGGCTCTTTGCACCTTCATACTCTGCTCTAGGCATCCGTTCTCACAGTGCCCTATGCTGGTGACTCTTGTATATCTCCAAACAAAATTCTTGTCTGATAGCCAAACAAGTACAACCACCAGGACTCCAGATATGTATCCTAAACTTAACATATCCACACATGATTTCTTCATTTCCCCCCCATCCCTCTTCTTACTCGCCACCTCCCTAATTTAAATAACACTATCCTCTGCCCATTTTCTCAAAATAAAAATTCAGGGATCTTTTTTTTTTTAACTTCTCCCTTTCCTTTACCACCCATATGAAATCCAGCACAGTTATCAGTTAAATTATACCTCCAAAATATATCTTCATTGTTTCCACTTAAATCCATTTTATGACATCTACCACCTCATTCCATGCCACCACTAGCTTAAGAAACCCTCCCACCCACCCACCCCTGCCACAAAAAACAAACAAACAAACACCTTCTTCATTGGTCTCTTTGCTTCCAACATTGCCCAACCTCTGTATCTTTCTTTTTATTATGAAACGGCCAGAGAGATCATGTTGCAAAGTCACACCAAGACATTCTCTCCAACTAAAAAACTCCAATGGCTTCCAGGTTCACTGAAAAAAGAATCTGAGCTCTTCTATAAAAGGCCTTGCATGATCTGGCCTTTGCTCGCCAGCACAAGCTAGTTCTGAGAGAATCTTCCTCTTGCTTTCTTACCACCTTCACAAGACTCCCTTTACTGGACTTCCTTCATAGCCTGAATCACACTAAATTATCTACCTTAGTATGCTTACACTTGCCTTTTTTTTCTATCTTTGAACAACTTTTGCTTATCTTTTCCATTTCTGTCACCTTGAGGTCTCAGCTTAAGACACTTTCTTGACCACTGCATCTGAAATAGACCTCCTTATCCAATGTATTCTCTATCTTAGCATGCTATTGGATTGTCCCATAGTGAGATCTTTAATTATTTTGTTGTTTCTTTGTTAGTTTTATCTCTCTGCACTGCTTAGCTATATAGCTCACAAAGACCTGTGTTTGATTCAGAATAATATCTTTACAAGCTCACATTGTTCCTGATACATACTGGTGTCAATATGTATTGGTTCAACAAATGAATGCGTAAGTGAGTGCGGCAAATCAAAAGAGAATGAAGCTTTATTTTTCTGTCACCCTGTGGATTTAAGTGTTCTTTTTGTCTATATACTTTCAAAAATATATTCTCTGTAGACTCAGTTAATAAAGCTAGCACAGGGTTAGTGCATTAACTTAAATTTTAGGTTATAGGATATAGATCATTTGAAAACATTGCAAGAATATTTTTATTTCTGTGGTAAGGATGTTCCAAATATACCAGAGTGTATATACTTCTCCATATTTGCTTTTCCATTTTAAAATGCTATTAAAGCTTTAGAATAAAAGTTCTCATTTCATCCTTTGGGGGAAATATAGTTTTGTGTATTTTAATAACCTAATTAGAAACTAGACAATATGTTAATGAAAATTCCACTCTTGGTAAACAGAGGATGTTTTTAAAAAACCTAGGAAGTGGATGTCGCAATAGTGTATATATAAGCAGCCTGTCTCGGAGTAGTTTTAGGATTCTTGAGAAATTCATTGGAACTTTTCTCAGACTCCCTCTAACATAGGGATGAGCCCACCCTGATTATCTCTGCTAATCTTATTAAGCCTTATATGCAAGAAGGTTTGGGGGCACCCAGGAGGCTCAGTAGGTTAAGTGTCAGATCCTTGATTTCAGCTGAGGTCATGATCTCAGGTGAGTTCGAGCCCTGTGTCCGGCTCTACTTTGACAGTGAGGAGCCTGTTTGGGATTCTCTACCTCCCTCTCTCTCCACCCCTCCCTGACTTACATATTCTCTCTCTCTCTCTCTCTCAAAATAAATAAATAAATAAACTAAAAAATAAAGGATTCCAAACTTTAGAGGACTCCAGTAACGGTGGAGTTCTACTGTGTTGGTGAGCAACCTTGCAAAACTGACCTGTTTCTTCCCATTTCAGAGAGGTTGTGGAAGAATTGACTAAGGCAATTGTCTTTAGTTGAAGTATTTATTATTCCAGACTATGTGCCTCAAAAGATTGAAATGGCGTAATCCTTCAGTAAAATAGAAGTGGGTAAGGGCTGACTTCCTGCTATCTCCTGGTGGTTAGTACCTCAGCTAGGCGTTTTAAGACCCCATATGACAGTGTGGAAAGTGGCTAAGAGCACAGGGACTGATTTTCTAGCTCCTCTGTGGAGAGCTTCACTTGTGTGCCACTCCTTTATTTATTTATTTATTTATTTTTGATACAGAGAGAGACAAGAGCATGAGAAGGGGAGGGGCAGAGAGAGAAGGAGACAGAACCGGAAGCAGGCTCCAGGCTCTGAGCTGTCAGAACAGAGCCCAATGCAGGGCTTGAACCCACGAACGTGAGATCTGACCCAAGCCAAAGTCAGAGGCTTAACCGACTGAGCCACCCAGGTGCCCCTTGTGTGCCACTCCTAAGCAGGTGCAAGCTACTTCAGGATGACAGCAGACTGATTTGTCAGAGGCCAAAGGACTGTCCCCCTTCACAAGTCCCAATCTGGCTTCTCCTCGCGCCATGCCTCCTTCCTTCTCTTCTCACCTTTTCCCCTTTTCTTCTCCAATGGGAGAACGTAGGGGACAAGGGAGAGGACACCCTGGAGGGATGAAAAGAAGAGAACCATTTCAGTTCTTTTTACTTCCCTGTAGCAAGCTGTGCCGCTGAGTTAAAAATATGTAATTTAGTTTCCAAATCTATTCCAACCCCTGCCGGCCTACTGAGCAATCACAAACCATCCAATTTCAATTCAAATCTTTGCTTTTAGCTTTATTTTAAATGGAACACAGCTAAGTTGTATAAACAGATACAAAGTAAATGCTCTACAAAGAGCAGAAGTAGGATTAAAGGAACCAGGAAGTAAATCTGTATTTATAGCACACTGGTCAAAATCCGAATTGTTTTCATTTTATTTTTAAAATGCCAAACTTGCCACAAAGTACTGAAATGTCAAAGAAGGGACCCAACTTGCAGCACGTCCAAGAGTCTGCACTAAGTTTGAGTTTTCTTATTATTTTCAGTGATGCTCGTTTATAACATCCTGTAAACGCAGTACACAGTTCCTGCAGCAAAGAATTACTTTCCCTCTGTCATACGTGGAATGCTGTGTATTTACAGAAATGGCCCATTTCTAAGAGATGAATCATATTTACCACAAATATTTATGGGTATAGCCAAAAACTTGTGTGAGATAGTAAATTTTTAATGATTAATCAACTGCTAACCCTTGAAGTAACGTGAATTCCACCTCTTCCTATAAAGCTATGAAAGTGTCTCCGGGTGGGTAATGCAGGTCACCTGGCAGTGACAAGTAAGATGACTAATAACGCCCTTGAGACATTTCAGCAATATCACAGCTGGCCAAGATCCAGGATGGCTCACACAGACTGATTTCATCCATTTTATTGTCTATATAATATTATGGGAGAAGGTAGCTAGTTAAAAAGGATCCATCCACAATGGATACCTTCTTTTTGAGTAATACTTGCATTATAACCAACTGGGGAGATGCCATTTCAACTTTTGCCATTTAATAATATAACCATATCGTCTCACTTACAACTTTTCACTTTAATTTATGTGCAGGTACATCAATTCTCCAATAAATATTTAAACTCATGGGATGTGGTATTTCTGTTATTTTTTTCCTTACTTAAAACGTCATGTTTAAGACCTTTATGGGCAGATAAATCCTCTTTTATTGATATAATGTAGTCTTCAATGGTATCACATCATCTGGAATATTGTCTACAAATTTGGGGGGGATATAAAGTGATCATTTCCCCCTCGCTTGTGAAAGAAAGATCGCGCACTGACAAATGATTCACTTCTGTAAGGAAGCCTCTTTTCAAATCTGCATGAAGGCAAACGCAGTGCCTAGCAGCCTACTGCTGAGGCGGTGTGAGCACCAGGAGAAGCTTTCATCTTTCTCACCCGTATTTGTCACTGTCGGTATGCCAAAAACTCACTTAATACCCTCAATGGCCCCCTATCGCCTTCTCAGTAAAATCCAGAAAAAAAAGTTTGGGATCAGAAAGCCTGATTCTAGCCAACCATTAATATGCTATGGGTCCTTGTATAAATCACTTTCCATTTCTAATCTTCAGTGTCCTCATTTGTTAAATGAGGAGAACCGGCCTCGTCAGACTCCAAAGAATTATCCAGCTCCGCTCTATCCAATTCTGTTTTACTTCTGATAATTCTTTCAAACCTGAGACAGGGTCTAATTCTGTCTTCCTCCCCAGGAATGTCCTGCTCCCGCTTACAGTGTCCGTTCTCTCATCGTCTTATCTCCCATGCATTCTCAGGAGGAAGCCCGAAGGCCTCTGTGCTGCTAATTCCGCCTGACG
Source organism: Suricata suricatta (assembly GCF_006229205.1). Lineage (NCBI taxonomy): Eukaryota > Metazoa > Chordata > Mammalia > Carnivora > Herpestidae > Suricata > Suricata suricatta. The sequence continues at coordinate 156,611,153 of NC_043700.1, read as the reverse complement.
CTCGCCACACAGCATCTGACATCATCTTGGTCTTCATGGGTTTGTCTCATAAATACACAACCTGACCTCGGTTCACATCCGGCCCATGCCACTTACTAACTGAGAACTTGAACTGGCCACTTAACTTCCCAAGCCTAAATTTCTTCATCTATAAAATGGGGATAGTAATAGCTTACTCTCGGTAATGCCTATAAAATGCCTGGTGTATATGCCACTTCAAATAAAGACAATATTAGTGGTTATTATTCCTGCTGCTGCTGCTCCTCCTCCTCCTCCTGCTTGAGGCTCTTTTAAGACAGAGTCTATATCTTGATCAACTCATTTCCCAGTAGATAACTAGCTCAGGGTAGCTGGAAAAAAGAGGGGCTTGGTGGTCAGGTCCACAGCTGACACAAGGGGTGAAGTCATGTGTTCTCCCTGATATGGACCCAGTGGGCGTTTGAGGTGAAGAATCATATCTTCAGATTCTGTGGACACAGGGCCTCCCACAACGCTTGCCACATAAATTCTCATTATATAAGTAAATGGAATATGATGATGAAAAAGAGCAACAGTGGGGTTAATGGATGTGCCCCTGTTTGAGCTATTATAAATACTTAAGGAAGAAATAAAGCTGAAACACCTCTGACTCCAAAGTCTTGGGAGAGAAGTAAATGACATCTCCCCAAATACAGTAAAAAGTCATCCCACTGTGGAAGAGAACAGGAAAGGACTGGGTTCTCTAGCAGAGCAGGCAGCTTTGTGCCCCAGATTCATGTCCTAGGTAGAACACGGTGGCGAGGTTTTGGCAGAGGAACAGATACCACGTGGGAGGACAAGGGACTTGGGATCAGTTGCTCAAGTGCAACCCGCTCTGAGCAAAGTGGCCAGGTGCAAGGGAAGTCCATTCTCAGGGCGCAGCGCAGCTGGGCAGCCGAGCCCCAAGTTCCCATTTTTGACTCTTTCCCTCCAACCTCCCCCACCCAGCAGTCAGGGCCCGGAAGGTAATTAGTGTGGGGGAGAGGCAGAGCTTCTGAGTCGGCAGGGAGATGGGAAAGTAAGGGTGGAGGCGGTCTTTCTTGTCAGAGGTCTCATCAAGGTGGGGGGGCGGGGAGAAGGAGATTTTCCATTTTTGCACTCGAGGCATACCTAATGATATTCCCATAGACAGACAGACAGGCAGACCGAGAGAGGGACAGACAGGACACAGTTGAGCGTTTTAAATCTTTCATACCCCCAAATCCAGGACGCAGCCTGTTGTCATAACCATCGAGTAAGCTGTCCAGGATGCGGGTAAAATTTTCTGGGCATAATTTCTCCTCCTTTTGGTTTTGTCCTGGGGATTCGTTTAAACTGCAAATGCAAAAATAAATAAATAAATAATAAATAATAAAAAACGACGGAAGGGGTTGTTTTAAGAATCCATCACAGAACAGGTGGAAACAGGTTTATCTTCTAGGGAAAGAGACTCTTGCCCCAGGCTACAAGAGGCAGGTCTGAAGGATGGGGGACAGAAAAATGGTCAGGAAAGGCTCCCCCTGCGCACACGCACCCCCAAACCCACACTCTTATTGCACCCGGCTCCCCCGCGGTTCTGCGCGTCTACGCGGTCACAGAAAAGCCCAGCTTCGGTCCCTGACCTTACAGCGGAGACAGGAGGGTCTGGCTTGCCGTGGGAGGGGCGGCGGCGGGCGGGGGGCCGGGAGCTGGCCACTTCTCCACCCTTGCCCCTGGGGACCCCGGAGAACTCACCAAGCCGCCAGGCACAGGAAGTGCAGGAGGGCGAAACTGACCCGGGAGGACGTGGCGATCGCGGGCACCTTCTTGGCAGAAACCATCTTTGCAACATGCCATACTTTAAGCCTGTTCACGTTTCCAGGCTCTCAAGATGCCCTGAGCAGGGTGCGAGGCGAGGGCAGGGGCTCTCGGCGGCGTGCGCACACTCGCGCTCACACTCGCCCGCGCTCACACTCGCCCGCGCTCAGCCAGCCCGAGCCGCGGTGGGCGCGTGTGTGCACGCGGGCCAGGGGGAGGCGGAACCTGCCTTTCCTCGCCCCCTCCTTTTCTCGCTGAGCTCCCAATGTGTATGGAGAGCTATGTATACCGCTCAACACCCTTTCGTGCCCGCACCGTGCAGCCTCCGAGGTTACCATCCGCGCGCTCGCACGCGAAGGCTGGGCAAGTTCTTTCCAGCCTTGAACTCTGGATTTCCGCCCCTCCTCGCGTCCGCCACCCCAGCCCTAAATGAGTCCTGCCCACCGCAATGCCTAGCCTCCACTCCTCCCTCCTGCACCCGCCTTCCTTCCTGCTGGGATTGGGATTTCACCAGTGAAGCTCCTCTCTCAGGCTGTTTGAGGACCTGTTTTGTACCCATTTTCAAGGCTGGAGGGGAAGGAGCGGGGTGACTGGGATGGCTGGGCATGGGGATAGGAGACTGGTGAGGACGAGGGGTCAAGTACGGACGGAAACAAACTTTGGAACTCTCCCTTTCAGGCGCTGGGGCGGGGTGAGGAGGCAAAAAAAAAAAAAAGAAGATTCTTCCTGGTGAAAGGGGCTGCAATTCAAGGGGCAGACTCTCGCCAAACTTAGAAAGTGGACTTGAGCTTCCTTCTTGTCGACGCGTTTGCCAAACTGTTGCTGTAAAGATAGCAAATTCCTTTACAATAGTCGCTCCCACCTGGCACACATGTACTCTCAGCTTTGCTGCTCCGTCCTTTGCTGGAGAGGAGAGGAGAGGTGAAGACAAGGGACATCTGGTCAAAATCACTTTCACTTTTTGTGACACTTACTTGATGCCCTTTTCTTTCATAATAGAGTTCTCAGACTTCCAGCGGTTGACCCTTTTAGGGAGCAGTAAAGGATGGCTGTGGAGCGGGGATGGAGAGAGACAGAAGAAAGACAAAATTGTGGTGTGTGTGTGTGTGTGTGTGTGTGTGTGTGTGTGTGTGTGTGTGAAAGAAAGATGAGGGGCTAAGGGAGATGGGAAGACAAATTAAAATGGAGGAGATCACCTCTTACACCACTACTGACTTGAAAAGGAACACTAAGCACTTTATCATTAGTTTTTGGTTGAACAGAGATAAGCAATTTCAATAGACCTTTATAAAGCCTTAATTATTGGTTCCAAGAGAGAAAGGTGTACTTCACATTAATAGTGATGCAAGTGGAAATTTGCATATGATGGACCAATGACCTAAGTAGTTTCCAAAAAGTTAGTTCCCTGGAAACTGTCACCACCAAAATTATATTCTGTTTAGAACTTTGATGGTTTGTTCAAATTTTGGTGACTGGTGGGCTGATTTGATATGAAAACAAACCAAGCGACTTTTAAGGTTTTGTTTCTTTATTTTTGCTTGCTTTAATAACCTTATTAAAATTTCCCTTGCAAAGGGGAAGCCTTTCTGACTGCCAAAAGTATGTAATCACAGAGGTATGTATGCCCATGATATTCTATATTATTTCCTTCATGGAATTTATTATACTTCATCCTAATTCTGTTAGTATCATTCTTCTCTAAAAGACCCCTTGCGGGTCTGGGATGGGAATCATAATTTATATGTGTTTATTTTTTCTCTTATTGCAGTGCATACCACATACTACAAGGACGATAAATATTTATTGAATGAACAATTAGACAATTTAATGAATTACTTACTCCCAGATCCATCCTAATTAATTTGGATGAAACTCAAGCTTACTCACTTGGAAAAAAATGGAACTATTAGTGTACTCTCCATATATGCCATGAAAGCATTTGTTTCCACAGACTCTACACATAAAAACTTATAATACATCATATTATTATGTCACATTATATTATTTCTTCAATCTTAATGCTTTATTATACTTTCAGAACAGAATTTTCTGTTGTTTTCTTATGATATCCATTTGAAATATATAATATATATAGATATTGATATATACATGTATATCTAAAACAAAAATAAAAGCCTACAGGGAAAGAGGTTTCATATTGTTAAAGATAAATTATCTTTAAAATTCCAATTTAAAATGTGTGAAACTAATACCTTCAAAGGTATAAAAAGATTTCCCCTTCAGTGTAGCTACTTCCAATTAAATTTTTTTAACTGATGTATAGTATTTAAGATCAACTGAAGATAAATGCATAGATATATCTTTTATTTTATTTCATAGGTTTCATTTATGCTGTCCATTATATTACTTAAAGAAGCTTTATGTTGGGTGTTACTGTCTGAAATCTTTTAAAAATGTATTTTTATCACTAGGAATTTTAAATTAACTCTAACATTAAAAAATGACAACTTACCAGAAGTTACAAATATCATTAAATATGCTATTGTTTTTTATATAAACTTCTATCCATTATGACTCAGATTGTAATTCTTCTGATTACCTGTATATAACTATGCAGAAATATAAAGGTGTTAAAATTATACCTATTACTTCCTTATTTAAAGTTAACAAAAGTCTTTTATTGTTACATTTGATAGAATTTGAATTAGGTTCAACTGCATAACCCCCAAACATCATTATGTTAAGCCAACCACACTTATCTCGGACATGGTAGAATACAAACAAAATAGATTGCTTTAATGCTAAAGTCTTACTTCAGAGTTCACATACCTATGGAATGCCCCCAAAATTGATACAAAATTTTGTATTCATATAAGTGTGTGTGCTGTCTTTGAGGCTCTTGATAACTTTCATCAGATTTTCAAAGGCTATGTACAACTATAGTACAGACTAATGCTTTAGTATAAAAGATTAAACATATAATAGAACAATCAACCAAATAGGTGGAAAACATTTGTAACTAATGTGTAGCAAACATCTCTATCCCACTTGATACCTTTACTCATCGCCGGTTTCCATGGACTGTTTTAGATCTTGGGCCTTCATCGAAGGTAGTTAGCTTCATTTATTGTCAATTTACCAAACATCCAACTAGCTTGGTACACAAAACTTTGGAGTGGTAATAGAATGAATTTGAAAGAATTCAACCTAGGTTTGCTTCTTTCTGTTAATTACTTCCCTTAATTTTATTTGTGTATATGTGTATATACTTTCCAAGTTTCTGGAAAATAAATACGACCATCAAGTAACAGATTTTTTTCAGCATCTAATAGTAATGATTAGGAAGGGAAATTTATGTTACCGATAATGCCCCAAGTTAAACTTGTTAAATTTGCTGCCAAGTGTCTCTCTTATGATACATACATTAGGTCGTCTCCTTCTGCTTCTTTTCTCCTTCGCCTTCTCCTCCCACTGGAGGCTAGAAGTCCAAGGTCAAGGTGCCATCAGAGGTTGATTGAAAGACTCTCATCTTGATTTGCCGATGGTCTCTTTAATACTGTAAGCTTTGCGTGGTCTCTTCTGTTATGCATGCACTTCTGTGTTTGACTTTCTTTATAAAGACACCAGTCCTGTTCAATCAGGGTTCAACTTAAAACCTCATTTTAACTTAATGGTCTTTAAAAAATTCCTATTTCCAGATAAAGTCACATCCTGCGGCTCTGGAGGTTATGACTTTGGGGCGCCTGGGTGGCTCAGTTGATTAAGCGTCCGACTTTGGCTCAGGTCACGATCTCACTGCTGGTGGGTTTGAGTCCCACGTCAGGCTCTGTTCGGACAGCTTGGGAGCCTGGAATCTGGAGTCTGCTTCGGATTCTGTGTCTCCCGCTCTCTCTCTGCCCCTCCCCCCCTTCTCTCTCAAAAAACGACTTTAACTTATGATTGGAGTGAGTGGGGGGACACAATTTAGTGTGTACCCATGGTGATCTTCTTTCAACTATATTTAAAACAAAATGAAAGTAATATACATATCATGAATTTTAAAATTCATTAAGCCATAAAAGCAATTTGGACATTCTTATATAGATAGTAGTAATGATAATAATCTTTATTATAATAAGAGCAATTATTCTTTATTAATAGATAATTTCATTTAAATCTTCAGAAGAAATATTTATGGTTAGGTATTATTCTCATGAATAAACGGAAGGCTAAATATGTTAAGTAATTTGTTCATGGTGGACTAAATCAATGGAAAGATCAAGATTTTATTCTTTGTCCCTTTAGAACTACCTGGATAAAATGTAATTTTGTTGTTGTTGTTTAATTTGACATATACATATATTCTTAAATGATTACCACAATAATGTTAGTTAATGCTTCCATCATCTCAGTTATTTTTTGTATGTGTGGTGAGAACATTTAAGGTCTATTCTCTTAGCAAATTTCAAGTACATAATACAGAATTGTTAACTATGTGTAACTATGTTAACTAAGTATAGTCACTATGCTTGACTTTAGATCCTTGAGACTTACTGATCTTTTAAACAGTTGAAAGTTCATACCCTTTGGTCAATATCTCCTCATTTCCCCCACCTGCAGCCCCAACCACCCATTTCCTCTGAGTTCATACAGCATTTGTCCTCCTCCATCTATGTCGTTTGGTTTCAAGAGTGATGCTGGACTAATACTACCAAATTGGAAAGCCATTTGGCAATACTTGAAGTTGAACATGAGTATACCCTATGATCAAGTCATCTCTCCGGCCTGTTTTATAGTCCATAAAAGTTTTCAAACGTTTGTAAGGAAGCGACTGAAAAATATTGCATTGTTTGTAATTGTGGGGAAATAGCAACAAAATAAAAGTCCTTTGACAGGGAAAATGGGTACATTGCCTTATGGCATAAATAGTACTAAAAGGTAATTAAAATTAAGAAAATTATGTATAGGACAAAAATGGAAGATACGTAAAATATGAAATTGACAGAATAATACCTTCAGCAAAATATCATTCGTACAAAATTTCAACTTTGAAAAATAATGTTGCACCCAGTTTCTGGGTATATATGTTGTGACACATGAACACAGAATCACCAAATTAAAGGTAGTTCATATCTATGGAGGGGAAGAAAGGGGAATGGAATAGGGAGTTATTTAAGTAATGAAGCAAATATGAGAAAATCTTAAATATTGACAAATCTGGTGGTAGGGACTTGAGTGTTCAGTATATTACTTTTTTAATTGTTCTGCTCATCTATTGCTGTATGACAAACCATTGCAAAACTTGCTGGCTTAAAACATCAATTTATAATGATCTCTCAGCGTTCCTGGTTTGACCAGCCCCATCCGGTGGTTTTCCTGGTCACGCCTCACCCTGTTGCAGTTAGACTACCCTGGTCCTGTAGTCACCTGGAGGCGTGATTGAGCTGGCCACTGAAGATAGCTTATTGCTTCACATGACTGGCGCCTGAGTCAGGACATCTGGAACAGTTGGAAGGTTGGCTGGATCTTTCTCTCTCTCTTTCTATTTCCTTCTGGGGCCTCCCCCTTAATTAGCTTCGATTCCTGACAACATGAAGCTGGCTTCTCCAAAATAAACATTTCAAGAGTTGGGCTGAATCTGTAAGACTTCTTGAGAATAAGCCTTGGAAGTTATAGAGAACCACCACTACTGCCTTCTACTGGTCAAATCAAAATAGGAACAAACCACATCTGTGCAGAGGAAATCCACAAGGAAATTACTAAGAGGTATGGTTTCTGGGTGGCCAGCTTTGAAGACTAGCCACCATATATACTTTTCTGTATGCTTGAAATACTTCAGAGAAAAATCAAATAACACTTTATAAGAGTGGCATGATGGTTAATTTTATGTGTCAACTTGACTCGGCCACATTATCCAAATATTAAGTCAAACATAGTTCTAGATGCTTTTGTGAAAGTATCTTTAAGTGAGGTCAACATTTAAATCAGACTTTGAGTAGATTACCCTCAATAATGTGGGTGGGCCTCGCCCAATCAGTTGAAGGCCTGAATAGAAAAAAAAGACTGACCTCCCCAAAGGAAAAGGAAATTCTGCCAAGTGACTGTCATCAGACTACAACTGTAACTCATTCCTGGGTTTCCAGCCTGTTGTCCAATCCTACAGATCTCGGACTTCCACCCTCCATTATTGTGTGAGCCAACATAAATGAATAAATTCCATCCCCTACTCACTACCATTGATTCTGTTTCTCTGGAAAACCCTAATCTAACACAGGTAGTGGAGGAATACAAGACTCAATGTTTACTGAATCTCTTGGATATAACTAAAAATTAATGACTCAGTCCATTTAACACGTTAAAAATTTTCTTGCCTTTCAAATGTAACTGAGTTCTGAAAAAAATGGTATAAAATCATACTAGAATCTTGAATCTTATGTTACATCCTATTGTCATTATTTTTAGGGTGCTTTTTAGATTTCTGTAACACAAGTAAGGACTCATGACATGTGAGCATTTATAAATGTTGAACATAATTTTGGTTCTAAATTAATCATTCCAGGATCTCTTGGGTGGTTCAGTCTGTTGGATGTCCAACTCTTGATTTTGGTTCAGGTCATGATCTCACCATTCATGGGATTGAGCTCTGCATCCAGCTAGCTCTGCTGACAGCTTGGAGTCTGCTTGAGATTTTCTCTCTTCTCTCTCTCCTCTCTCTCTCTCTCTCTCAAAAATAAATAAATAGGCATTAAAAATTAATCACTATATTTAAGTCTTATTGTTTTTATTTTTTTAATCAGCCAAATAATGCATGCTCATTGTAGAAAATTTTTAAAGTACAGGAGTGCCTGTGTGGCTCAGTTGGTTGGGTGTCTAACTCTTGATTTCGGCTTAATCTTGATCCCAGAGTCAAGGGATTGAGCTTTGGATTTTGCCTGGGCTTTCTCTCTCTCTCTCTCTCTCTCTCTCTCTCTCCTCTCTCTCTCTCCTCTCTCTCTCTCTCAAAAAAATGTTTTTGAAGAATACAGAACAATATAGTGGAAAACAAAACAAACTGTGCAATACAATTATTCAAATAAAACACTTTTTAAACTCGTATATAAAAAAAAAGCCTAAGCCTTTGAAGAGATAGCACCCTTTCCTTAATGAGCTTTGGGACATAAAATAGTAAATGAACACATTTAGCAATTACATAAGCCCAAGAAACAAAGATGTGAAATGTATTGTATATTTTATGTAATTTTGTTGCATATATTTGCATTGTATATTTTATCTATTTTTGGTGGTAATATGAAGAGATTCTTACTTCAAATATATTAGTATACAAAAGCAAAAAATAAACCTTAAAACATATTTCTTTTCACCAATCGTTCTAGACACAGATATTCTGCTCTTTCCAATTGTTTAAATAACAAAAAACCTTCAAAGAAAAGCATAATGTCAAGTATTTAGATGTCTTTCTTAGTCTTTAAGTCTTCAATACAGAACTTAACACACAAATTAGACTCACGCAAAGTAAATTGCCAAAATATCACAGATTTACACTGGCCTGCTATCAAACCAACACAGCATTTGGAATTAAATTTTCCTTACAAACCTGTGAAGTCTTAACGGGACACAGTGGTAATATATTTGGTCCTCTGAAGACTATGTAGCCAGACTGCTCTTCATTACCATCTGGTGGCTGCTGCATGGAGTGGCATTAAACACAATTTGAAAAGAGAGCTAAAGGAACTGAATATCATACTTAAGAGCAGAGAGAAGAACCTGGATTTAATTGATGACTGTTATAAATGCCTGAGGATAAAGACCAAAGAATGATTTGGGACTTTCTTACAATAAAAAAAAAAAGCATATCATAAAAAGTTAATTTGGAAACAACTGCCAATGGAGCAAAGTTGAATGTCTGGTAAAAATGACTTATGAATAGCCTAAGACTTTCAAAGCACACCTATTCACTTTATGACAGAAAGTGACATTGCAGTGTTTCTTCTAGTGATATATTAGAGGTAACCATTTTTTCTGGACTTACTAAATCTTTCAGTCATGCATGTATATTCATGCCATCTGCCTTTTCCATTTTATCTTCCTGGGAAACATGTACATACCTCTAAAATGTTAGCTTAAACGGTGCCTCACGCCAGAAGTCTATCTGTGTCCTCCTGGCTAAGGGTTCTGCTCATCCATCCTTACAGGGTGTCATGTGTGTCTGCTGATTATTTGTGTTGTCCTTTTCTTTTATGCCCGTCTGAATTTCTCAAGGGTAGAGATGGTGCCTTACTCAGTCTTGTAAAACCCAACTTCTAAGCATTTAATTTATATTTATGTAAGGAATTACTCCAGCAAGTTCATTGTTATTTAGGAAATTTAAACGAAAGGAAACCTCTGACATTTCAAGCTTAACAGACGGTAAAGTGAGGAAAAAGATTTTAGAGAAAGGAAATGTCCATATTGACCTTTTAAATTTCCCACTTCCATCATAGAATTGCAAAGCCAAAATACAACCAGGAAAATCATCTAGTTATTTTAACCACATAATTTTAAGTGTGAGACTAAGACTCAGAGATAATGCATGGCTTTCTCAAGTTTCTGCAATTAATCGCTACCAGGATCAGGATTTCAATCCGTCTTCTGATTCTCCATCACTAAGATTTTTATTCTACTGGCTAATCCCTGACTTCTCTTAGGAGAAAACTTAATTCTAGGACATAGAACTTGAAATCTAAAAATTAAAGGCCTTTTTATGAATCTGAATTCTATTCTTGATTCATGACCCAGCCTACAAATATTTACAGGCAAGTTAGGAAATCATTAAGTATGTGATCAGGCAATATAATATATTTAAATGTTTTAAGTGCTTGGGTTTTATGCTAATTGGTCTATGAATTTACTCTAAAGAAAAAAATAACAAGGCATGCGTGCCAAGATTATGAGCCTGATGAGCAATAAGACAGCATTATTAATACTTCTGACAAAAAGGAAAGACATTCTGATATGACTTCTGGAATGTTGTGCTATTATGAGATTATACCTTAGGGCTGAGGAGGAGATTTTTTAGATGGTCCTAACGCAACTTGTTTTATAATTGCCTACTCTAAATTGAGGCCAAATCCATGTGACATCACTATAAGAACAGATGACACAGTTCCTTGGAGTGTATTTCTAATAAGATATGTTGGCTAAAATCCAGAACCACTTTTCTTCTGGGAATGTGTATAGGGTGTCATATCATGCAGTTTTTTCAGTTTTAGAAATTATACTTCTAGAGGGAAAAAAATGCTTCTGGCATTTGCAGTCTTAACATTTATAGTTTCCTAGTTTTGGCATTTCCACAGGTCTCTGGCACAGAGTGATTTGTAATTTCTGCTAAGACATAAATATAAATAGTGGGTGCTGGGCGGCCAGGGAGCAGGCACCGCCAGTCACCCAACCAGAAAAAATCCAAGCTAAGGGCACGCCTGGGCTGAGACCAAACACCACCTGGCATTAACCACCAAGGTTAATGTCCCACATGCAGAAATTCTCCTGAGGTGAATTAAAAAGAAAGTGGTTCTTGATGAAGAAATAACCATCTAGAAAGATTTTAAATTTTGGTGAGTGCTGAAAAATGTACCCTACTGGGGTTTGAGCACAGTAACCAAAAAGGAATCATTTGACACTAGAAGGAATAGGAATTCAAGGGAAAGTAGTGAGGCAGTGAAAACATTTCAGTATTCATGAAGTCAGAACTATCAGTGGTCTATCTTAGAGTCAGCTTTTTAATAGCTTTCTGAACATACAGGCAATGAAAATATCCTTTTTATTGGGTATTTGGTTGGTTTTTTTTTTCAGTCACTGAGAACATTACTTCTCCCTCTATAAGTTCTTTAGAAAATAGTGTCTCTTCAATGGTCAGCAAAAGTCTTTAACTAGGCGAGCTGCACTACGTGATGCTTAGGTAAATAACGTCATTTGCTAGTCCTCCACTCTGCCTTACTCACAGCCGACTCCCAGCATTTTAACCCCTTTCTACGCAAATATGGTATCTTCCTTCCCTCTTCTTTTCTTTCTGCTCTTTGTAAAAAAATTTACCTGAAATTTGGAAGTATCTGATTTTGAGATACTTTGATACTATGTTTTTTTAACCCATCTAATGAAGATGCAATAATGTCTTTTTGCTTTCTCTTTGCTTGATGTAATCCAACTATTTTTCTGACTCATTTGTATGTTCTTTGAGAATGGGATCTCTTCAGTTGAATTGCTTACAACAAAATTATAATGATAAATGTGTTTTTCCTTTCTCCTTCCCTATCACATTATGACCATAGACTTTGACTTTATGTTGGAATTAGTTTTCAGAAATGTTATAAATTTGCCTAACATCCACAGACAGACCCTCATTAAGCTATACTGAAAGTCTGGTTCTTGGGAAAGGCATTTAACATATCATAATATTATTCCATTATTCCAAAGTATGTATTCTCACAAAGTTCATAGTAACAAAAAAAAAAAAGAAAGAAAAAAAGAAAGAAAGGAAGAAAGAAAGGAAGAAAAATAGAAAGAACGAAAGAAAAAAATGTAGCAAAAAATACCGTGGAATACTCATAAAGATAGCACTTTTCCTTTTTGAGTCTGGTACATCTATTACTCTATAATTTGTCTTACATCATGAATACAAAATTATTGCAAAATCAAATTGTTTCACTTGCTTTTGATTACAATGACTTGAATTATGATAAAGTATCTATCCTATAAGCAAACTGTTTCTAAAATAAGGAATTATAGAAGCCAGGCATTGAAACACATTTTATGTGGGTTTGGCTTAAGATTCAATAACTAGCATGTTTTCAACATATTTTGCTTTGCTTGCAACACAAAATTCTGCCATATGTGAACTCAACCAGGAACACAGAATAAATGGGACAAATAGAAAATGTAGTAAGATGATAGATTTAAACCCAAATATTCCAATAGTTACATTAAATACAAGAGCAAATATGGGAATTGAAAGATGAAGACTGCCACACTGAATAACAAAATTCTGGGATGTATCACTTAAAATAGACTAACTTTAAATGTAAGGACACATAATTTTAAAGTAAAGTGTAACCATGTTGTTAGATAAAGAAATTTTATGGGCAAGAAGCATTTTTAGAGATCAAGGTGAATGTTTCACATTGAAATAAGTGTGGTGAATTGTGGTAAATGTTGGGGCACCTTGGAGGCTCAGTTGGTTAAGCGTCTGTCTCTTGATTTCAGCTCAGGTCATGATCTCATGGTTCGTGAGTTTGGGCCCCGCATCTGGCTCCATGCTGTGTGGATCCTGCTTGGGATTCTCTTTCTCCCTCTTTCTGCCTCTTTCCTGCTCACTTTCTCTATCTCTTCCAAAATAAATAAATAAACTTAAAAATATGGAAAAAGATGTAAACCTACCAGAATAATATAATAATTGTTTGCACCTCCTTTCATCACTTTAGAAAAACAGAATAGGAAACATTGACAAAAGTGTAGAGTATCCTTTTCAAATGCCATGAAACCCTTGGTGCTGGTGTCTTAAAACAAATCAAAGCAAATGTGAAGGGACTGAAATTATACCAAGTGTGTTCTCTGGTCATTGTAAAAATTAACAGATGTTAGTAACAAATAGAACAAGCTGAATATCCTTCTAGAGAATGGAGAAAAGTAGAGGGAGACAGAACAAGTATTCAGGGAGGTAAGTGGGGTCCAGGTCTTGGCGAGGCTTAAGCTGCACTACTAAGGCACTTTTACTCCAACAGAGCATTGGGAGAGCACTGAAAAAAATATATTTTAGGACTGATATAACTAATTTTACATTTACAAAAGTCATTCTGGCTGTGACTGAGGTGATGGGGCTGAGGGGAATGAGACAGGGTAGGGAATGGTTTGAAGTGAGGAAAAGTCCAGAGACAGGGAGGTCCGGTAGGGAGCGAGCGCTTACAAGATTACAGGGGAGGGTGGTTGCCTGAACTGGAATGGACAATAGCAGGGAGATAAGGGATGGAAAGAAATGGAAAGAGTAGAGACATATGAAGGTGACAAAACAGGCATTGTTTGCATTCGGTGCCAAAAAGTGACACCCAGATTTTTGTGTCTGCTCAGTGCTAGGTTGTGGTATCAGTCCCTTAAATACAAAGTTCCCCCATGAGGGCTGGGGGGGACTGGTGATAGTGACCACAAGGGGGTTGTATAGTCACACTGGTTCTGAACAGTGTTCTGGACTGAAATGTACATTTAGGATTATAAGTGGTAAAGCCATGTGAGTAGATGAGATTGCAAAGAAAAAAGAGTAGAAAGCTTATTTTTTAGATTCTAAAGCTCCTTTAGAATCTAAAGAATGTCAACTTTTAAACTTCTGATACTATCATTTGAGAAAAAATAAAATAGGTTTCTTATACTGGACTTTTAAAATATCACCATTATAAAGAACTTACCGTATAGGTTTATTCATATAATTTTAAGGAATGACACCTAAAATTAATGCATTCAACACTGTTAATCAACACCAGCTACTTAAGATGTGTTCAAAAATGTATCAGTTTTAACTTTTTTAAAGAGAAGAAAAAAAGAGAAACTGAGAATTAATGAGTCCAATTATACAAATCATGGTTAAGATAGTTGACAAAGAGGCATATGAAATGGGTGTCAGAGGTCATATTGCTGTAGGCATAAATTCATGTATTTAAGGATTGTCTCCAGAGGTGCTCTGGAATTAAACCGTAGTAGTGGAAATCAATTGGTTGGATGGTTCCAGGGCTGGTCCAGCGGAGAAAAGAACCAAGAAGAGCATGTATTGGTCAAAGAATGGTGGATGTAGCACAGAATGGGCGGTCTCTATGCTCGACTGGAAAAAAAGTAAAAAAAAGGAAGGGTGCTGGTCCCCATTTAGTAAGCAACTGTAGCTTTCATCCAAATTTCAGTAGATTTTTAAAAGATTAATGTGTGTACTTTGAAAGCTTTCTTTCCAAAAAGCTCTGCCAGGCAGTTTTTGGATGGGCTGTCCAAGCCCTTGCAGATAAACTAAGAATTCTTTCCTGCCACAGTTGACCTTTTACCAGGATTCTGCTCATCTCTGGATACACGTGGCTGTTCTGTTCCACATTCTCAGCCAGGCTTAGCTTTGGTACATATTCAAGGAAGCTTTCTCAGTGAGTGGAGCACACTGTCTTGACCTCTTTTTGATAAGGCATTGTAACAGGATATCCCTTGCACAAACCCCACAAGCATCAGGTTCATATCTCTGCCTCTGACATAATGGCTGCAACAAAAATCAATTCTTGGTGGAGTCTCATATGATAAACGAAAAGAAAAATAAGTATGTGGGTCTGGAAGTATTGAGGAGGTCAAAAATCTCTCCTTTGGAAGAATCTGAGGCAAGATTCACTTACACAGCACCTTCTGAACTCTCTGGAACTAAACTTTACCTCTCTCTTGCAGTTGATACGGTTCTGAACTTGCACTCCAGTAAGGACTTGCTTCCTAAAACTCAGTCTCTCCCTGTTACTTAGACTTGAGTCCTGTTGTTCTCCTCCTTACCCAGGGAGTGGAATCTTCCTCTGTGAAACTTCCAGATTCCTGGTTGTAGTTCCTCTCTCTATATATATTTCCATGCTAAAACTCTGTATATATCAACTCGGATGTTTAATTGCTGCTTACTTTTCAGCCCCACGGGACGTGACCTGATCATCTGCCTGAGCATGCTATTCTTGATGTTAGATTGCACTAAGATGCTTGCTATCAATTTTCACAGATACAATTTGTCAGTTACACTTTCTGATGTCCATCTCCTCCCAATGTCTGGGTTTGTTTTCTTTTTCCGTCCATATCTGTCCTAAGAACTGCTTCCACTCCTCATTGCTGCCTACTATACTATTCTTAGCCTTTTCCACTTGACCAGAGCTAACATCTGAATAGTATACTATTGTTTCCAGGACGGAATCAGCAATGGTGTCACATCGAAATGCAATGACTCTTCAACAAATGTCAGGACTCAAAGTCAGTTCACAGTCAGCTGAATAGGGATCAAAACGAAGACACCAAATAGTGAGCATGAGGAATTAAGTCTTTCTTTTCTTTCTTTCCTTTATTATTATTATTTTTTAAATGTTTAACATGTGATTAGATGATCATGTTACTGGAGCAACAAACCATAATAAAATATAGTCCCAAATCCAACAGGACCATTTTACAGAGTATTAGAGCAGAAGGACTTTTAAAACTATCTAGATCAATTCCCTGTCTCCTATTCCAATGTTTGTTTAATGATTACCTAGAAATTATTGTGTCGTATACTGATGAAAGAACTTTGGTAGGCAATGCTGAAATCACCTTATTTTATTAGTGCAAGTACCTAGAATCAATTGAAATAATGGCTCATTTCCCTGACACCATCTGTTGTGGTGAAATGATCATGCCATCATCATCTAATCCTTAACATGTAGCAAAGTTTCTATATCTTCTTCCCCAAAGATGGATATTAGTGACTCTGACCCATTCTAAAAATTTTTTAATGTTTATTTTTTTATTTTTGAGAGAGAGAGAGACAGAGCATGAGTGGGGGAGGGGCAGAGAGAGAGGGGGATACAGAATCTAAAGCAGGCTGTAGGCTCTGAGCTGTCAGCACAGAGCCCAACATGGGATCATGACCTGAGCCAAAGTCGGACGCTTAACAAACTGAGCCACTCAGGTACCCGTGAACTATTCTAATTCTGGCTAACCCATTTCTTAGATGTTTACCCTTGGAAACATCTTTTCACTACTTTGGGCTTCATTTTCACCATTTGCAAAATAAGGACAATCATAGTGCTTATTTTATAGAATCATTAACAAGGATTAAATGTGTTAATACATGTTAAAACAATTCAGAGGATGCCTGGAACATGGCACTAATAAAGCATTAGCTATATTAATAACTAACACATTAAATTTTTGAACCTCACACTTTTTTTAACTCATTGCCACTGATGGAGAGAAAATCTTTCTACAGCTAGAGGTAATAAGCTTAGAAGTGTTAAAACATTAGGGAGTTAACACATGGATGAAAATAAGTTTTAGTCAAAGTGAAAATGAGAGCATTCGAAAGTTCAAAGGTCAAGGTACCTAAAAATTGAAAGGCAACTGTGGGGAAAGTTAGCAAATGAGGATGCTGGAGGCCCAGAGACAAACTTCAAAGACTTTCCAGTTTGTTGGGGGAGGTCATCGAGAGGAAGTGACCACCAGTTGACCCGTGAGCTGGACCAAAGCTATCAGAGATTCCTCACTCAACCCTTGACTTTGGAATTATCTTCTATTTACCATCTTCATACCAGGAACCATTTCTTCTTCTTTTTTAACGTTTATCTATTTTTGAGAAAGAGATAAAGAGGGAAAGAGATTATAAGTGGGGAAGGGGCAGAGAGAGGGAGTAAGAGAACCCTAAACAAGTTCCAAGCTGTCAGCGCTGGATCCCATGAACCGCGAGATCATGACCTGAGCCCAAACAGGGTCAGACGCTTAGTCAGCTGGGCCACTGAGGCGCTGCCCACACTAGGAACCATTTCAAGGATTAACCTTACTGGAGCAAGGTGTTGTTGAAACAATCTGTACTCAGTGCAGACTGAACCCAGGTGAGGCCTCTGCATAAACTTTTAAGATTCTGGCCGGTGGGTGGGGAGTCTATTCATGTTGCCCCCCCCCCCCCCGCCCCCAGGAAGGGAGAACCACCGCAGTTTTTCCCAAGACATCATCTTAACATTGCTGCAGCAGGAATGAATCCAGAGATGTGATCAGTCCTTCTTTCCTGCTTGACTGTGCAGACACATAGGAGCCTGCCGCCAAACCGGGGTTGGGGGGCGTGCGGAGGGGGCGGGAATACCACTGAGCCCGGCCGTGAATTGCCTAGGCAGCAAGTACTGAGGAAACTGGCAGCAGGATGGTGTGGGGTCAAGCCAAGGAAGTTTGCGCTGTGCACTGCTTGTTTGGGGCTGAAACTAGGTGCAGAAATCGTGAGAATAAGGTCCAAGGTGGGGACAAATGGTCATACCTTACTGGAAAGCAGAGACAGAACAGAGGCAGGGAGCGGTCCATTCCCTGGGAGTCCTGTTCATGGGCACCTGTGCTCCATGGTGACTATGTTCCAGCGCCTTGTGTGGGGCTTTATGAATCTGACTAATTCCTGCTTCACGTTGTAGTTTCCAAACTCTTCTTGCTCTGGGGCAGCTTATATGTTTATACTCACTAAGTAAAATATATTTCTGGGCAAAGGGAAAAGACTTCCATTTTTCAAGTTTTATGATTTGGGCTTAAATCTAATTTTACGTGGTTGATGAAGATGCCCAAATTTCCTCCCCAACTATTTGCAATTTATAAACTCCTATCGAAACTCCTCTCGGACATTATAAGTTGACTTTTTAAGTATTTCCAAATTCAGGGTAAGGGCGTCTGGGTGGCTCAGTCAGTTGAGCATCTGACTCTTGATTTGGCTCAGGTCATGATCCCAAGGTCCCAGGATCCAGCCCCAAGTCAGGCTCCATGCTGAGTGTGGAGCCCGCCTGAGATTGTCTCTCTCTCCCTCGGTCCTTCCCCTGCTTGTGTGTGCACTCTCTCTAAAATAAAAATTAAAAAATAAATTAATAAATAAACAAACAAAGAAACAAATATTTTGAAATGCAGGGGGGATATAAAACAACCCCCAAGAGTGACGTACCAAACATCCTGGTGCCTCACACTCAGCTCAATTTAATTTTCACATTTGGTCAAAATTGATCCAGAATGTGTTTAATAAAGCACTACAGAGAAGCCTGGATGGCTCAGCTCGTTAAGTGTCTGACGTTTGATCTCAGGTCAGGTCATGATCTCATGAACCATGAGATGGAGCGCAGTATTGTATGCCTGTAGGATAGCATGGAGCCTGCTTAGGATTCTCTCTCTCCCTCTCTCTGTCGCTCCCCCACTCATGTTCTCTCTCTTTTTAAACAAACAAACAAAAAGAGAAACCTAAAAAAACTATTACAAGTGCCAATAGAAACTTCCAGAATGCTCCAGTGCAACTGTCCTTCCATCTTTTAAAAATTTTTTTAGCATTTTTCTTTATTATTGAGAGACAGAGAGAGACAGAGAATGAACATGGGGAGGGCAGAGAGAGGGGGAGACACAGAATCTGAAGCAGGCTCCAGGCTCTGAGCTGTCAGCACAGAGCTCAACGCAGGGCTCGAACCCACGAATGTGAGATCATGACTGAGCTGAAATCAGACGTTAACCAGCTGAGCCACTCAGGCGCCCCATCCATCACTAAAACTTTTCATAACATTGAATTTTGTAGTTTTTTTCGTGCATA
Source organism: Suricata suricatta (assembly GCF_006229205.1). Taxonomy (NCBI): domain Eukaryota; kingdom Metazoa; phylum Chordata; class Mammalia; order Carnivora; family Herpestidae; genus Suricata; species Suricata suricatta. Next base: position 156,592,111 of record NC_043700.1, on the reverse strand, counting down.
TTTGTATTTTTATTACATAACTAAACAAGGTAAATAATGTTATTTATTATGTTCTTAATATTTTTATATGTAGTAGCATTATGTAATTTATTTTTTATATTAGCATTTTGTTTTTTGAGGTTACTCATTTTTATACATTGTCTTGGTAATTAACTCTAGCTTCTATAGCAAACAACATAATAATGCATTAAAGTGGGAGAAAGAGGGGTGCTTGGGGGCGCAGTCGGTTAACCATCCGGCTTCGGCTCAGGTCATGATCTCACGGTTTGTGGGTTCGAGCCCTGCGTCAGGCTCTGTGCTGTCAACAAGCTCAGAGCCTGGAGTCTGTTTCAGATTCTGTGTTTCCCTCTCTCTCTGACCCTCCCTTGCTCACACTGTCTCTCTCTGTCTCTCAAAAATAAATAAAAAACATTAAAAAAATACAGTGGGAGAAAGAGAAAAAGAAGGAAAACATACTAGAAATGTAACTATCTTGGCCAGAAAGTAACCTGTAGCATTTCTCTTGACATCTGATTGTTTGGAACGTGTCATATGGTCACTCTAACAGCAAGGGAGTTACTGAAATGCAAAATTGACACCAAACGGTTTCAGGGAATTAATTACAAAATGTTACCATTAATTGCCTGCTTCAATTTGTTGAGATTTGTCTTGTTTATCAGTATACTACTATATAAACAATGGGAACGCATGGGCTAATTTTGCAATATGTTTACTCTCTCCATTAACAAGAAAATAAATTGAGGTTTCTGTATCCATTCATATGGCCGTATATATCTTTATTTATTGCATTCTTCGTTTATTTAAGATGTTATGTTTCTTCTCTTACAATGTACCAGGATTTTGGCTCTATTCTATCACAGATATTATTCTTAGAGGACACAGTCTAGCAGAGAAAATATATATCGAGCTAACTATAGAATGATGGGGAAAATGTTGGAATAGCGGTTGTAACTAAATGCTGGAGCAGCTGCAGTATTGGGTAGAACCACACTCTGACATTCTTAAGGTTGACATGGGCAAAGAAGCACTATAGAAATAGAATCCAGCCTAGAAAAGGCCCATTTCTGATTACATAGACCATGGAAGTTTCGTGTTTTAAATATCAAGGACATAATAATAGGGGAGGGGCTCAAAGAAGGACAAACACTAGAAACAGTGTAAGAAATAGAGTCATCATTCCCTATATCCTCAAGTATAGCGTGCTGCCCTCAACAAAATAGGAAGCAGACTACAAAAGGCAAAGATTCCTTTAAAATGCTTCACCCTTTGCCTTATAAAAATTTATATTTTTGGTTACTCAATGAAAAGCCAAGCTTGTTATTTCAGTTATTTTTTTCTTTCCCGTCATTAAAAATATCCAAGCTCTTTTAATAAAGATTTAATACAAATTTTTGGAAAACCATAATCATTTGCATCGATCACTAAAGTGACATAGTGACACTTCAGTGAATTACAAAATTGCTCCATAATTTTCTGAAGAAAAGGAAAATCAAAGCGAGGAATTTCTTTACCTTCCCCTACATGACAAAATTTCTATTAGGCAGACAATTTAATGATCCTTGGTTGAAATGAGAGTAGAATCAGTTTTTGAACTGGATGCTAAAATGTCTAACCTGTTATTATTAGAAAATTTAGTTTTTAATAAATAGCATGGACTGTTTTAAAAGCAGACTTTGAGAATGTGAGGATTAATACTATGCTTTTTTTGACTGGAGAAAGGATTAATTGCTTGTTTGGAGAGAATGATATTTTATGTTAACTGACCTACCACATAATTCCAGGTGCGTAATTTACTAAACGTGTGACCTTCTGCCTGTCCTAAAGTTTCCATGTATCTTACTATTTCTCACTTTAAAATGAGAGTGTTTGGCCAGATTGTTAAATTCCCTGCTGGCTGGCGTTAAGATTCAGAGAGCCGTTGGCACCATGCTTTTGATACAATCTAACTGTCAGAAATGTATTATGACTCTGGTAACTATGTGACATTAAGCACCGCTTCCACGATACGTTCATAAGTATGATGCTTTCTTTGCTGATGTTGCATTTCTCATGTATTTACTCAAACTCCTAGGAAAATTAAAAGTGAATATTTTCTTAACTGAGTACTGTGTGCAATATGATTTTTGAGAAATACTGAGAAAAGATGAAACACACTTCCAGGAGAATTGTGATGTGACAAACGCTTAGGAAGCCACGTAAGGACTAAACCCAAAGAAACATGTGAAAACAAATAGGGATATGTAAAATAAGAAAGTAGCTTTAAACAGCAAATAATCATCATCTTCAAAATCTAATGATCTATTCTTTACACACACACACAGACACACACGCACAGACTTCTTTTAAACCACTTAACTTTTGAAGGCTTAATATTCTCATGGTGATTAGTTTTTGACTAACACCTGGCTAATCTCTCAATCAAAATTTTGCAGACTGCTGTATGAACACTGCTTTGCAGCCCTGTGGGTATTTATCCACAGATTGCTAAGGGAGTTCAACATTAGTTGAAATAACAGGTTATTTTCTCCCAAAACTCAAGTAATTAATTCGTTAAGTCCTGGTTTCAATTATTGACTTTTCCAAACTTGAATCTCTTGCCACTTTCCCTAATGGTTACCCATGCCTTTATTTAGTTTATCCTTTTGTAAATATTACTTGCCTTTTCTTCTTTAACAGAGAATCACTTTTCATCTACCCAGTTGTTGAATCTTAATGTTTTTAGCTCTTAGCAATGAAACAAATGCCCAAGAAAATAATGTGATAATACTGGAGATATAAGATTCTACATTATATTTTTCTTCATCTTTCGGCTCATTCCTGTATGAAATTAATATATATCACTAACCACTAAAAAGAAAAATTGATTTCCCTTGAAAATAAGCTTTGAAGATCTTCCATTCTGATATTGGTTTAGCTTAAAAATCTTAATGAGATTGTGTTAAAGTCATTTAAAACTGAAACACCTCAAAATTCACTAATTTTGGGCAAAATAATGCATCTCTCGTCTGCCTAATGGAAGGTTCACTGTGCCCTCATAGTGGTTGATCTATCAGAAGTAATTGGTACTGCAATTGATTATTTCCTTTTCCTTGGCATACTTTCTTCCCTCACGTTCAGGACACCCCACTCTCCTGGTTTTCTTCCTGCCTGTTGGTCCTTCTCAGTCTCTTTTTCTAGTTCCTTTCCATCTACCCCAACCTCAATTGAAAAGCCCCAGGGCACCTTGAATTTCTTCTTTTCTGCTTATGTAGCAGGATTCTCACACAGAGTTGTGACACTGAAGCTTTTTTTTTTTTTTTCCAGGAAGCAACTTTATTCCTGTTGCCTGGCTCCACTGGGTTTGTACCCAGAGCCCGGATGCCACGTGGCGTAGTTTTTAACATATTTTTTACTTCTTTGTCTGCCATATATGGTAACATACAAACGTAGTCTGATTAAGTGGTCTCATGTTTCAAGGTCATGGGGGATGTTATTATGTATAGCCCGGTTGCCTTGAGGGTTTTTTTTTTTTCTTTCCTTAGAGAAGGGACCCTACCACACCTATACCCACAATATTGGTGAAATTATGTAGTCCATGGCATTAAATACTGTTAGTGTGCAGGGCTGCCTTAACAAAATACCACAGATTAGGTGGCTTAAATGGAAATTTATTTTCTCATGGGTCTAGAGGCTGGAAGACCAAGGTCAAGGTGGGGGCAAGTTTGCTTTCTGCTGAGGCCTCTCTTGTTGGCTTGCAAATGGCCCTGTTCCTGCTGCTTCCTCACATAGCTCACTGTTTTCAAGTACCCCTGGTGTCTCTTTTTCTGCTCATAGACATTAGTCATGTTGGAATTAGTTCCATACCCTCATAACCTCATTAACTTTAATTATCTCTTTAAAGGGCCCATCTCCAAATAAAATTACATTAAGGGAAGGATTTCAACATATGAATTTTAGCAGGACATGCAATTAAGGCTGATAGTTTTCAAATTTATATCTCCAGTCAAGATCTCTTCCTTTAAATGGAGTTGTCAAAATACAGTTAACTTTTGACCAACATGGTTTTGAACTGCAGGGGTCCACTTATAAGCAGATTTATGTTGATGAAGAGCACAGTACTATAAATGTATTTTCTCTTCCTTTCGACTTTCTTAATAACATTTTCTTTTCTCTAGCTTCCTCTATTGTAAGAATACAGTACATAATACATATAACATACAAAATATGTGTTAAATGGCACTTTATGTCATCAGTAAGGCTTTTGGTCATCAGTAGGCTATTAGTAGTTAAGTTTTGAGGGGGTCAAAAGTTGTATGTAGGGTTCAGAACACCTAATCTTCTCATTGTCCAAGGGTTACCTGTATATCCAGTACATCTGTATATCTGGACTCAGGACACAAAGCCCCTTTCCCAAATGATTTCCCACATCTTCCCCAGATCTTTCTGTCATCTGCTCAGTTCATCGACTCTGAAGTCACCCCTAATTCCTCTCCTTCCCTCACACTCTACTTCCAGTCTGTCAGGACTCCCTGATAACTGTAGCTTCAAAATACATCCAGAATACTACCACTTGTCATCACCACCATTGCTACTCTACTTTTTCCACCTGGATTAGTGACATAACTCCTTCTACCCTTGCCCTCCAGCAGTGTATATTCTAGCAGCTAGAGTGATTCTATGAAAAAGCAAGTCAGATCAAATACTGGATTGTCCGCATCAAATCCTTCTGCTGGCTTTCCCTCTTACTCAGAGCAAATCCGTTAATTCTAATTCCTCTCCTGTTACCTCTTCTGCCTCGAAGCACTGGCCCCTTTTAAGGACACCAACACATCCCCACTTCTGTACCTTTATACTTGCTGTGCCCTGTTGGGCCCTGTTAGGGATCTTCTTCATCCATCTACATGGTTCACTCCCTCTCTATCTATGGCTTTTTACTCCAATGTCAATGAGGCCTTCCCTGGCCATCGTTTCTAAAGTTTCAACAAAAACAGCTCTCCCCAAATTCCTATTTCTATCCCCTGGTTTCCTTTTTTTTCTCTCTTATTACTATGTAAACACACAGTATACTTTGTTTATGGTCTGTCTCCCTCACTATGGTGTAAACTCCATGATGGCAAGGATAGATTTTCCTCCATTTTGTTCACTGCTGTATACTCGCCATTTAGAATAGTACCTGGTTCATATTAGACATTCAATAAATATAGCTAAGTGTATTTAGTTGTCCATTCATGCAACAAATATTTATTATGCCAGACACAGTTCTAGACAAAGGATAAACACGGGTGAGTTAAAGAAAATGCTTCTTGCCTTTGGGGATGTGTTGAGTAGGAAATTGCTGCGATTGAGGGCAAGGAGGCTGTTTCCTGCTTTCTCTTTGAGGGTTTTGATGGTTTCTTGTCTCACATTCAGGTCCTTCATCCATTTTGAGTTTATTTTGTGAATGGTATAAGAAAGTGGTCTAGTTTCATTCTTCTGCATGTTGCTGTCCAGGTCTCCCAGCACCACCTGCTAAAGAGGCAGTCTTTTTTCGATTGGATACTCTTTCCTGGTTTGTCAAAAACTAATTGGCGATACACTTGCAGGTTCAGTTCTGGGCTCTCTATTCTATTTCATTGGTCTATGTGTCTGTTTTTGTGCCAATACCATACTGTCTTGATGATGACAAGAGGCTAAAGTCTGGGATAAGCAAAATAAGTCAGGCAGAGAAGGACAGATACCATATGTTTTCATTCATAGGTCTAAAAGGAGAGATTTAACAAGGGACCATGGGAAGGGGAAAGGGGAAATAATAAAGTTAGGGAGAGGGAGAGAGGCAAAATATGAGAGACTCTTGAATATTGAAAATAAACTGAGGGCTGAAGAGGGAGGAAGAAAGGGGAAGGGGGGTGATGATCATGGAGGAGGGCACTTGTGGGGAAGAGCACTGGGTGTTATATGGAAACCAACTTGGAAATAAACTATTAATAAGAAAATTAAAAGAAAAAAAAGAAAATGCATTTTAACTTCATAGAGCTCGTCTTATTGCAAAAACGCATGTGATAGTAAAGAAGAGGAAAATCTTAGCCACAATACTTGGCCGTAAAAGGATACAGGAAATCCTGAACCATTAGGAATACCAGTTGCCATGATGAATTTGGACATGAAGATGGAAGGCATTCACAGGACCCCACAAAACTGGCTGTGTTTTTGGTTTCTCTGAAGGTGTGTTGATCTTCAATCACATGTGGTCTTTTCTCAAGCATCTTATTGCTGCTCAACTACTATCTCAGTGACTTCTTATTTTCTGGGGGGAATTTTCCATGATCTGTTCACCGGCATTTGGATATATTGCTCTCTGTACTCTACCTTTTCTCCAAGAAGCAGGTATATAGTAGTTCATAATACTGGCTTTGGTTTTGACTTTGTGAGCTTGAACCCTGGCTCTATCACATCTAAGTTATGCGGCCAATAGCAGTTTGCCTTACCGATCTCTTCCTCCTTTAAAAAAGTCTGAAAAATGAACACAATATTACTAGAATCTAGAAATGTTGTGTAGACATGGGATAATATATTTTAAAAGTCTTAAAATAGTGTTTGGCACATAGTTAGCATTAAATAAATGGTAGTTTTTGTTTTTATTTCATCATTTCTACTTGGGAAATATGGCTTATTCAACATATCTGTTTCTCCCTATTACATTGCAACCCATCAACTTCATGACACCTTCTCTAACTCATAAATGTTTAACTTCCATACCTTTTGCCTATAGCTCCAGAATAAATTTTTAACATTTGCTTTTGATCTCACTGCATTTAGCCTGAAAAATAAAGAACATATTTTACTCATTTATTTGCTTATCATTTCATTTTGCGTCTTAGTTTCCTCTTTCTCTTATTGATGTGTTGTTTTGCTGTAGTTATACTTGAGTAGTTCTTGCTGAAAGGGTTTCTGGGGCAAAACTTTCAGTCCTTTTATGCCTGAAAGTGATTTTATTTTTGTTTTTAATTTTTTAACATTTATTTATCTGTTTTATTTATTTTAATGTTTTTTTTATTTATTTTTGAGAGACAGAGAGAGACAGAGCAAACAGGGGATGGTCAGAGAGAGAGGGAGACACAGAATCTGAAGTAGGCTCCAGGCTCTGAGCTGTCAGCACAAAGCCCGACACGGGGCTTGAACCCACGAACCGTGAGATCATGACCGGAGCAGAAGCCAGGCACTCAACCACTGAGCCATCCAGACACCCCAACATTTATTTAATTTTGAGGGACAGAGAGTGAATAGGGGAGGGCAGAGAGAGGAAGACACAGAATCGGAAGCAAGCATCAGGCTCTGAGCTGTCAGTACAGAACCTGATGTGGGGCTCTGGGGCTCAAACTCATGAACCCTGAGATCATGACCTGAGCCGAAGTCGGCTGCTTAACCTACCAACCCACCCAGGCGCCCCCCAAAAGTGACTTTCAATTGCCAACACAGCTCAAAGCTAGTTTGTAAAAATAATTAGCACCTCAAAGTCATGTTCACTTAGAATTTTAAAAACATAGCTTCTTTGATTTCTGGTACTATATTTGTTGATAAGAATTTCTGATGCATGGGTTAATAAATTTCTGTTTTCTCTCTCATTTTTAAACAGGAATATCCAGTCCTAAATTTGCTGATAAAAATGACAAATGATTCTCTTTTCTATGTTGTTAATATGACTCCCCCCCAAAAAAGAATTCTAGATGTTTTTCTTTACCCAAGATGTTCCGAAAATTCATCAGAATATGACTAATTAATGCTGTTTAACATCCAATGAACTGGTTCAATCATAAAATGACTAACTTTTGTCATTTCTGGGACATTCCTATTTCTTCTATTATTTGCTCCTTGTCTCCTTGTCTTCTGTTCTTTCCTTATGTAACTTCTGGATCTCTTTTCAGTGACATTTTGTTTTGTCTTCTGCAATGGGATCTTGTTAATTATTTGATTCTATTATTTGGCTCACTAACAAAATCATCAGTTGTGTCATTCAATTCATCTAGTGAATTTTCTTTTAGAATTTGCAATTACATTTTAATTTCCTAGAACCCCAGTTTTTAATTTGTGTCCTTGTTGACTTCTGTTTTCGCCTAACAGTTTGTTCTCTTTATTGGCTATTATGTATCTATTCAACTCTTTCTCAAGCTATTATGCTTACTTTTAAAGAGTTCTATTTCCCAAGAGGATTTGGTTTTCTCCTTGTTTAATTTATTCCTCTTCCTTGTGATGTTGATTTTCCTTAAATTTGCTGACTTTTGATTATCTATCTATATTTATATATGAGGGTCCATATTATAGTATTTGTTTCTTTTTTTTTTACAGTATTTCATTTCTTGAATTCAGATTAGAATCATTCCATGCCTGTGGTTAATACATTTCTTTATATATATATATACATATATATATATATCTTTTTAATGTTTTATTTTTTTTTATTTTTGAGAGAGAAAGAGACAGTGTGAGCAGGGGAGGGTCAGAGAGAGAGGGAGACACAGAATCTGAAGACAGGCCCCAGGCTCTGAGCTAGCTGTCAGCACAAAGCCCAGAGCCTGAAGTGGGGCTCGAACCCACGAACCGTGAGATCATGACCTGAGCTGAAGTTAGACGCTTAACTGACTGAGCCACCCAGGTGCCCCATTACATTTCTGATTACAGGAAGTGAAGGAGGCCTGCAACTTTCAAATATTTTACCCCATATTTATTCAGCATTAGTATATAGTAGAAGTGACTTATGACTAAAGAGTATATTTTGTTGTTTAAAATGTGAGATGATTTAGGTTTTGTCTTTAAGAGGAAGACAATTTTATACGTTTCATTTCTTTACTCAGAAAATGATAACAGTAATTTTGAAAATAATGAACTGCTCTGTTACTATGTTATGTATGTGATCAGTCCAAATATCTAGGTTTTCCAAATTTTCCTTCACATTCCTCTTAAAATAATTGAAAGAATTATAATGACAACGAAATAAAAATGATAGGTTAGTTATGTTTTGATCTCCATTTAATGACGGGAAGAGAATGAAAAAACCAGTTGTATTTTCCAACCAAATCTCCTGTTTTCTGTTTCTAGTCTGGTTCCTGGGTAGCTGGGAGTTGGACCAGCTTCTCCTTGCCTTCCTCCCTCCCTCCCCTCTGGCATCACTCCAGCTCTCTCACCCGGCAAACACTATCTATGCTCCATTCTCCACGAAATACTACTATTTCTTTCATCAAATCAACGGTGCCTCAAAGCTTTTGCTAGTGTTTGTCACCGGCCCAACGCCTCCCAACTTCTTTCCAGGAACTGAAGGTCTAGCAGAAAGCTTCAACTTTTTGAGGTGTTTTTCCTGATATTTCAAGGTTGTGTTAGAAAGAAAACCACGGTCCAAAATGGAGTCACCAAACCAGAGCTTGATACCTACCTGAACTGCTGTTCTAATCTTCCTCAGCAATGTCGTCTTAGCAGGAGGTCAGCACCTTCAAGATAGGGAAGCGGTCCCAGGGACCTTTTCCATCCCCCAAAGGAAGATGAAAAAATCCACCTAAGAAGACCCCCTCTCCTTCCTCTCAGAAGAGAGGACATTGCCTGAAGCGATCTTTTCTTTTCTTTTGCTAATAAAGCCCCATACACCCTCCTTCCTATAAAAAATACCATTCATTTTGTACAACTTCTGGAGTTCCTTTCTACTTGCTAGGTGGGAGGTTCCCTGATTTATGATTGGCTTAATAAAACCATATAGATCTTCACATTTCTTCAGTTAAATTTTGAGGTTTTTTTAAATCAGTATGATGGAATGTTCTTTTCTCATTTCTAGGATTTTTTTTTTTTTTTGCATTACATACTGGTTATTTGGATTTGTTTACCCTGATAGTTTTTATCTTTTATTGTTGCATAGCTCTAAAGATATTTTAAAACTTTTTAACGTTTATTTATTCTTTAGAAACAGAAAGAGACAGAGTATGAGCATGGGAGGGGCATAGAGAGGGAGAGACACAGAATCTGAAGCAGGCTCCAGGCTCTGAGCTAGCTGTCACCACAGAGCCTGATGCGGGACTCAAACTCACAACTCCCGCCCCCCATATCATGACCTGAGCTAAAGTGTGATGCTTAACCTTCCAGGTGTCCCTAAAACTATTTTTGAGTAAATAAATGAATAAGCCCTAGGGCCATGTGCTTAGACAGAAAAATGTTGACCTGGATAATCACCTGGCTAGTTGCAACACTTCTGTTACTTAGGTAATCTCAGGTACCAAAAATTTAGTCTATGAAACAAGTAAATTGAAAAGTGCAAGTAGTTTCTGCTAAAAAAATAAGTAAAATATCTACACATTAACAGAGGTATAAATGGCAGCACTTTTAAATGACACTTTAAAGCAATAGCTCACTGGTAACAACCTTAATTGTCACTTTCTTTGAATGTGTGCACCACTGCATCCCATTGGTCAGCTGAAGGTCACCAGTGCACTACCAGTTTTCAGAGTGACCCTTTACAAGATTCCCCTGGGGAGCAGAGGTCTGCTATGTTTCAAAAAAAAAAAAATCTCAAATTCTGGCTTGTTCTAAAAGTGTAAACTATCAAGGTAAGTCACTCATAACACAGGATAACCTCTAAATGCTTGTAATTACATAGGAGAATTTGCAAAAATCATATAATTAACTCAATAAAGGTTAAAAAAGCGTTTTATGGTGGCAACATTTTTTCATAATTAATAGTATACTGGTAAAGAGTATGGACTGCCATTAGACTGCCTGAGTTTAAATTCTGTCTCTATCATTTAATTGTGTAACCTTGGATAAATTAATGAACTTTCTGTGTCTCAATCACTTTATCTGTAAAACAGGATTACTTATATTATAAGCACTAAATATATCAACTGTTTAAAACTGTATTGGTAAATAATAAGTCTATAAAAATGTTAACTATTCTTACTAATAGAAATTAGCATTTTTAATGTATTTAACAACTTGGAATGTCTTTATTAATAAAATAGAAAATATATTATGGCATGTGAGTGAGATTCACTAAATTGTACATCTGAAACTAATATTACACTGTATGTTAACTAACTGGAATTTAAATAAAAACTTAAAACAAAACAAAAAACACAAAATCATATTTATTTGGGTAGACTTCTCCCTCAAACAAGAAAAGAATAGTCTTATAATCACTTCAGACACTAGAAATAGTAGAAATACTATAAATAGTAATTTCAAAGGAAATTCAAAACAAGCATAGATATAGGGAAAGAATAAAATATGAATTTACTTATTGAAGGTAAAATATTAAATTTCTATAGCTTAAAGATTAAAAAATAAGAGTAAATAGAGGTAAAAATGTACTTAGCTCTATTACATGACATAATTTAATCCTCAGAAGTCCACATTGTAATATTTGAATAAGAAGAACTGAAAAATACAAAGTAAAAAAAAGACATTTTTTATATTGGAAGCTAAAAATCTGCTAACTATCTGGGTATTAAAATAGCCTGAAAATAATAAACCCTTAGGGAATAAATTCATATGCAAAAAAAAAAGTTAGGCTATTTTCATTTAGACAGATAAAAATAGTATCTAAATTAATTATTAAACTTACTGTAATATCAAATTTATATAAGATTTTATAATTTTAATAAATTAACGCAGAACTTAATCTCCCCCCAAAAGAGTGAAAGCATAACTAAGGACATGTAAATATTTTTCAAAGTAGTAATAATGTGACTACCTGACCAAAATTCAAATCTTCCTGATAGTGATTTGATAAAAATAGATCATATAATGAACTTTAGTGAAATGCTTGTTATAATCATTTTCCTATTTATTTATTTAGGTTTAATTTCTTTCCTTATTGATGTGTATCAACATTTAAAAATATAAATTTCAAGTATATCTTCCCAATTTGTCACTTGTTAGTTTTAATCAGTTTTTATAAAATATTTCAAATACCTGGAAATAAAAAGTAAAATAATGAACATCCACATATCATGTTTTGATTAATTTGCTTGAGATGTTTTTCTTGAATAAAGTATTATAAATTCAGTTGAAGCCTGTCTTATATCCTAAAATCTAGTTTCCTTCCTGTCTTTGTTTATTTTTATAAGTATCTATCCATCTAAAATATATCTATAGAAATATATATTTTAGATGGATAGATACTGAGTGGTTTTTGCACTTAAATATATATTTTAGATGGATAGATGCTGAGTGGTTTTTGCACTTAAATATTTTCAGCTTTACTTAATGTTATAATGGTCATTCTGCATCTACCTCATTTTGTTTGGATTGTTTGTGTTTAATATTTTATATTGTGACTTATCTATGTAGGTATTTCTATATTTTTATTGTTGGAATCCATTGCATAACTGTGTCAGTATTTATTTATTCCCAATAGATAAACATTTAGGTTTTTGTCAATTTTACACCATTAAAAGTAACATTGCAATGAACATTCTTAGGCTGAATGTATGTCTCAAAGGCATATTCCTAGTGGTAGAATTCCATGCCAAAGGACATGTGCATCTTCAACTTTACCAGTTATGCCCAAATGGCTTCACAAAGTACTCAGATCAATTTGTATGCCTACTGAAAGTATATCAAAGTTCCTAACCAATATTTAGCATTCTTACATTTTCAATACATTTAAAATGGTGTACATTGTTTTAATTTGCAGTTCCTCATTTACAGTAGTTCTTTACCCTTTTTTCTTTTTCTCTTATTTACCTGTAGGATATTTTTCTTTTTTGGTAAATATTCATATAATCCATTCACAAGTTCACAGTTTAATTTGCTGAGTGGATGATAATTTTTAAGATCCCTAGGAATTACCAATAGAAGTTAATAAGAGTAATAATGGCCAATGGCTTTCAGGGACAGCTTTAATAAAAAAATTTTTTTAAAAGGAAGTTGAGTTGAATCTTGAGGGGGAAGGTCTTAATTAACAGGATTAGATTAGAAAAGAAATAAGCAACTCCACAGAGGAAGTATCTGTTGAAAATTTTAAGACACACACACACACACACACACACACACACACACACAATCCCATAGTCTGTCTGGGTCTGATGATTTTTAGCATGTTTCAGTTATTCACTTATTCCTTTTAATTATTTTGAATTTATTCTCATTAGTTCCAAAAAGTATTCAATATAGCTTACACACAATATCTAATCAGTGCAGCATATCTGTTTTTAAATTAGTAAAGTATGACACATAAAAATTAAATTTAGGATTGGAAGCCATCAGGGAGAAATGTAACATAACAAAATGCAGGTCATTAAGAACTTATATAATGATTAAAGCTGAATTGTACTTATAACTCTGAGATTCCCAGTGACCAGAGCAAATAAGGAAATGAATGAATTTTAGGATTCCTATTGCCTTTCACAGACTAGGTAGGGTCTGGGAAAAATTTTCTCCCACAAGTCCTCATAAATAAGATACTGAGTGATGCAGTGGGCTCCGTCCATGATAGCACCCCAATAGTAGATGCTATTATAAATATCTAATGACTTTTTGTAGTGACCTTCCATGAAAATGGAGACAAATTTAAAAGCCAAATTTACTGAAACTGATCCAAATTAGGGCATACTAAACATTAGGATTCAAGTATATGAAATCACCCCATAGTCTTCCTTAATTCTAGGATAAAATATTGGCTCTTTTATAGACACTGATAAGTACAATCCTGGCTGTTATTCAAAAAATAATTTGGGGGGGTGGCTTATGACCAACTGGAAAGCTTATATTTTAATAAAAGCTATATAAGTTGGATAACATAGGAACACCTAATTAAATACTTCTTTTATGAATTGAATTCCACTAGCAAGGCTACAATTGCAACCTCCAAAAGATGGATAAATTGACAAATTTCATGTGGAAAGGACTCTGTATGCCATCTTCTTCAATGTTGTATCACCAGGTTTTAGCACTAAGTCTGACACTTATAGGTGCTCAATAAATATTTGAAACAATAAATGGATAGACAAATGAATGAAATAAACATGCACAAATTTTATTTCCTACAATGCAGCTTTTGCAGAGTTCTGCCACATAAGAGGTGCTACGCTTCAGCAAAGACCTGAAGCATAAATAAATATTTTCTTTTACTCATTAAAAGCAGATACATATGAATTAAAAAGAGGTAGACTTGACACACTTTTCAGAAAATTAAGAAACCTGATTAGGAGTTAGCTATCATTGTCCCCAGAAGAAATTACCTCAGTGTTTAAGGTTGTTATGAGGCTCAAATGAGAAAATGAAGTTAATATATGAAGAATGTCAAGATGTACACATGTGTAAATGTTTGTACAATTCTTTAGTTACCATCCAAATGTCTCCACGTGCTGACCTTTCCAGCTATTTGATGTCTCCATTACACTTCTGCAAACTTGCACCAGTCGGTCACCTCTTCTCCATGCTAAACACTACTGGACCTTAGTTCCTTTTGTCTGGGGCATTGTAATGACCCTTCTCCCTTCTCCTTCTCTCCTCTCAGCGTCGATACTTCATAGCATAGAGTAGTCAGGTCCATGGATTCTGGGTTGAAATGCTGATTCAACAACTCATTAAGCTGTTTGTTATTGAATTAATTACATCAATCTGATTTGTTCTCAGTATTGCCTATAAAATCAGTATAATAATAATATCTTCCACATTTGGATTGTTAGGAAGGCTCAAATAAGATTATCTACATAATGTGCACAATAACCAGCGGATAGTCAACAAATGATAAATTTTAATTATTCTCACCATGATTATTTCACCAAAACACTGCCTGAAACTGACATCTGACCTTGACCATCCCTATTTAAATCTTTCAGTGATTTCTAGAAGCTTAAATTGGCATAGTAAAGGATGTAACTTCCCTTATAGTCTGGCTTCAGTTTCCCTTTGCACCCTCTTCACCACCATCCTTACCCCTCTCCTTTTATATTCTAACCAATTATTTCTGGTTTCAGGTCTCTGGGTAAACAATAGCCTTTTAAGTCTCCAAGATTTGGCACAGGCTGTTTTCGCCTTCTGTAATACCCCTCCCTTCTTGCTCTGACAAAAAACTTTCTCCTTCTCTGGACACCATTATCTACCTCTCTCTGGTTGTACTAACAAGAGTCCTGTCAGTTTTTAAACTACCTAGAGACATATTGAATTTACTTATATTTGTGTCAGTCTTCCTGACAGGGAGCCTGTGAATTTCTTTAGGTCGGGAACCCTCTTTAAGTTGTCTCTAAGTTCCAGAATGCTTAGAACATAATAAAGATTAAATATATACCATTAAACAAATTAACAAACTCCTAGCCCAGGGCCTCCCGCATAGCATGTGCTCAATGACATTTACTGAATTGCATTGACTGAATTTAATATAATTCAAACAACTCTTGCTCCTACAGAACCCCGATCTATTTTCGAACAGAGATTAGACCCTCTGGGTGCTTCACGGTTCTGTTCTGGGCTACGAATGTGAGTTAACATGCCAGCAATTTTAAGAAAGAGGTTTTCCTTACCAGAACCTAGAAAAAAGTGGGACTTGCAGCAGATGGCACTAGAAAAAGGGTTGCCTGCCCAGAGCTGCTGCCTCATCGCTTGTTCCCTTAAATCCCGTGCCTGGAGAGACACGAGAGGGGGAGGGAAGAAAAGTGGGAGAGCGAGTGAAAAAGTTGGCCCGCCTCTCCTCCCACCCTCCCACAGAGAAGGACTACACTAAGGCAGATGTCCTAAGACGCCTCCCAAGGGGACCTGGTTCTTGGAGTCCTCAAATACGTCTTGAGTTCCCGCTGCCCCTTTCCTTCTGCACACACCCCCCTCCTCCCCAACCCCCTCCCCCCCATCACAGGAACAGAGGCACACACCGGAGACCAGAAAACGGCCCCGCCTCCAGACTTTCAGTTTTAGGACCACCGTGACTGCCAATGAAGGATGTCAATCACAGGCAACCTTAGCCAGATCCCTGGGAGTTGAATTAAAAAAAAAAAAATCAGGTTGAGGACAGAAAGGAAAATGAACCTAGCAACCTCCAAAGCACGAAGAAATCTCAGTATGCAAATACAGGATCCCAAGCAAGGAAAGAGCAGGATATCTCCGACTACCCAGAGGACCTGCAGCACCACAAACAGGAACTTTAAAGGGATTGAAATCTGTTGCCTGTTCCACTAGGAATATTGTTTGCAAGGCACAAGGTGTCTTTTGGTAGTGAGCACTCTCTGCGCATGCGCAGGTCCATTCGGGAATTACTGCCCTGCCGCCGACTAAGTTGCATTCCTTGAATCTTCGCAGAAAAGACAATTCTTTAATCAGAGTTAGTAATGTGGACAGTACAAAATCGAGAGAGTTTGGGACTTCTCTCTTTCCCTGTGATGATTGCCATGGTCTGTTGTGCACACAGGTGAGCTGCTGATCTTGAACGTCTCTTTTTCCTTGGTGTTTTTCTTTTTACATGCTTGCTGGATCATATAGCTTGTTATTTGGGGGTAGGTGTGCTTGTCTATATTTATGTCTGCTCTCAGTTTGTGTTCATTCTGAATACGGTCCCTACTTCTTCCCTTCAGCGCCAATGAGCCCAGCAACATGTCATACGTGAAAGAGACAGTGGACAGATTGCTCAAAGGATATGACATTCGCTTGCGGCCGGACTTTGGAGGTAATGCTTCATCCTTTTTCAACCTGTAACCCATATCTAGCTCTCCTTTCCTGTCAAAGATAAATGTCAAAAAAAAAAGCATGTCATTTCCGCAAGTGTGCGCTACGCCCTACGCCCTGGACACACACACACACACACACACACACACACACACACACACACACGACCCTCAGTCGAAGGTGGATGAAACCCCGGGCAGAGCCGACCTTGCCCGGCCTGACACACCCTCTGCATAGTCACTGCATCACGCGTGTGCCCACACCTGTTTTCCCAGGCTGTCCCCTGCAAGGGGGAGACGGGGATGGAGGAAGCCCATTCAGAACGTAGTAAGCACAGGGAAGCCCCCCTCCTCTCCCCATCCTGTCGCCACTCTGAGAATATGTCCATAATGTGTCCCACCTCCCCGCAGGGCCCCCTGTGGATGTAGGGATGCGGATCGATGTCGCCAGCATAGACATGGTCTCCGAAGTGAACATGGTGAGTGGCCTCCCGACGCGCCCGCGGCCGGGCTTACGCAGATGTGAAATGGACCGGTCCCCGCGCCCTCTGCGTTTCATTGGCGGTCACCTCGCCCCGGCCCCGGGAGTCCCACTCCGCGCGCTCCCCACACTGGCACACACTCCCCACTCCCCGTTGCCCCTGGTTTGTATTTTCAACACACACACCCACACACACACACACACACACACACACACACACACGCTACTGCAGTGTTTCGGAGGAAACGTGCTCGGCACTATTAGGGGAAGGACGGGTGACTAGTGCGGGGGGGATCGGGTGGGGCGGAGTCTGAGCGTTACTTGAGCCGGGTTTCCTTGGGTGTCGGATGCCGAGGGCACCACCTGCCGGCGGCCCAGCGGCCTGCAGCAGGGGCCCGGGACGGTGGTCAGCTGCCGCATCCTCGCTGGGAGCCGTAGCCCAAGCCCTCCAGCCCGCCCGGGTCCCGCCACCCAACGCCCAAGTTCGCCGTCAAGGTTTCAGAGTGTCCCCTCCCTCTTTCCAGGCTCTAGCACACCTTGAGGCAGGAGCAACAGGCTGAGACTACATACAGTCTATGCTTGTTAATACGAAAGTGCTCAAGTCAGCTTCTGGGGAGACTTGTATTGCTCCCTTGTGCGGGTTGATGAATTTGCCTTCCAGCATCATGCAAATTTAAATGGAAATAGAATGGGTCGAGTTACTGCTTTGCTTTACCCTAGAAACTTAAGCCGGACAGAAAAGCCTGATGATTAAAGGGACCCTGGAAGTTGGGGGTGAAGAGTAGGGCCTTAGTAACATAGCGCCATCCTTTCAAAAGGTTAGCATTCTTTTATTTCCGTATTTTCTTCTCCCTTTCTGAAGCTGTTGCACAGTAGATTGAAATCACAGCAGTCATCTTCTCCATTGGCTGTTTCCAACCACTGTGGGGTAGCAGTTTTCTAGTTGTTAGAGTTTCTATCTGTTGCTTCTCGGAA
This sequence comes from Suricata suricatta, assembly GCF_006229205.1. Classification (NCBI taxonomy): domain Eukaryota; kingdom Metazoa; phylum Chordata; class Mammalia; order Carnivora; family Herpestidae; genus Suricata; species Suricata suricatta. The sequence goes on along the minus strand of NC_043700.1, from coordinate 156,574,066 downwards.
GGCAGGGGCGAAAAAAGCCTGTTGATTTTCTAGAACCAACCATCCAGGGAAACTGCTAGATCTACGGGAGCAAAATGCCATTTGTATTTCATTTGCGAAAAAATATTGTGACAGCAGAAATTTTAGACAGCCTGAATAATTTAAAGACGAAAACCCTCTGGGATTTTGTCACTCTATAGCTGTAAAGGCCATTGAATTGTCATCTCGTTACTAGTGTGGCGTGTTATCTTAACATGCTAAGATTTAAGAATTTTTTCTTTTTTTAGGTTGTGTCAAGGAAAAGGAAATATGTTTATAGTCTATTCAAAAGGATTAGAAGAAGTCTGACTATTAAATTTCTGTGTTTTATAGTTGTAACTTCTGCTTTAAATAGCTATTGAAAATAAGGTGTCTCTGGTGGTTGTATTGGAAAAAGAAAAACAATTTTTAAAAATGAATGCACAGTGAATATTTTCTGACTCAAGGAAGGTTTTTAACAGATTGTCTTATTAATAATATTCTGTTCACATACATCTCACTACCACAAAGTAACCCCAAACACAATTTACAAACACTGGATAATGTAGTAGTAACATGTGCACATATTCAAATCATACCTAATCTCTGCCATTGCAACTGGATAAATTGGATAATGAAGTACAAAGTAGTCTATATCATGTAGATAAATGCTGATAATATTTTTCTTTTCAAGTCATTTATTTTGGCACCTTGTAAGTACCAACATAGATAATTTATAAAGTGGGAGAAGATTCAGACAGCCCAAAAGGCAAACTGTGCTTTTGCTGGTGGTTCATTTTCTGTATAGGGTACTAGACTTTACAAAATTTTTAAAAATGTGTAATTCTGTTGACTCTATTTACAAACAACTTTGGAGCTACAAAAAGAAACTGAATTGAATAAGGAAGTTGCTATTAACCCAAACAACCATTTCAACATAAAAACTCTGTATAATTAGTTGTTTAACTGAATTCATACATAGTCCAGACAAAACGGATTGAGTTTAATTGAAGTACCCCCTGGAAAAAGCTTCTAATGATGGAATAATACAGCTTACTTATGTGCTGCACCATGCTTATGTGTACTTGATTTCCAAAAATATTCTCCCAACAGATAAGCCTTTGAAAAACATATTGTATTAAAATACCAATTACCTTTCCACTATGGTGTTAGAAACTGATGAGAAAATATAAAACACTAAACACTGAAAAATAGTAAACCTTGATTTACTTACTGTTCCTTGTTTCTTTTTGTAATGAAAACTAACAAGATCCAAAGTCTATTTTATCTTCTCTCATCTATGACAAAGCATTAAGATAAACAGATTGGAAATAATGCCAAGAAAAATGGAAACAAGAGGACTTTCAAGATCGAGGGTTATCACCACCACCTCAATAGTTAGCCCTGGTTAAGAGCATTGTCTACCATATGCTTTGAATTTTAGATAATATAAGCAGGGCTGAATTGTTAGTGGAAATAAGACTCAATGATTTTTATATTAAGCATGTTTTAGTGCCCTGATAGGCAGTAGCTTTTGAGGTTATATAAAAGGATTTTTTTTTACCAAAATTGACAAAAATTAAGAATGGACAGAGAATATAATAAAAAATAGCTCTAAAGAAACTTGAGACTAAAATCCATTCCTAAAACACTATTCATTCTTATATTTTTGTTCATTAACATTATTACCCACCCATTCCATGGCTGAGAAAATAACATGATAATTGTACATTACATTAATGGGTTTGAACATGAGGCTTTGTTAGGTTTTGTTCTTTCCTTATGCTACCCTATGTGAAATATAATTCCATATTGGTTTAAAGCACTCTCTGTTTTCAAGACTAACATAACATTGAGTATTTTCTGATTCATGTTCTTCAGGATATAGAATGCTGTTCCCAAATTAAGAAATTGAAAGAGACCTTTTATAGTCAAGAACCTATCCAATCCAGAATTATTGGCTCTGAGCAGTGAATTCTGAGCAGTACTCCTCTGAGGAATAATTCTGATGCAGAAAGAAAGAAAACTATACTTAGCAAGACTTTTCAAAAAATAGTATTATTGATTGAATTAGGAAGAATTTTTCTTCTGGCGTCATGGAATTTACTATGCAAGTGATAGTGGTTATATACTGTTATTTTTTGAACAATCATCTTTAAAAAACTACTGTGATTTCCATTTATTGTTGTATTAAACACTTCAAACCTCCCCTTAGTTTCTGCCAAGCCATAAACCTACTTTTTCCCTCTCTGTGTCTCTCTGTCTCTCTGTCTGTCTGTCTGTCTGTCTGTCTGTCTCTCTCTCTCTCTCTCTCTCTCTCTCTCTCGACTAAAGATGAACAGAAGGCATTGGGGCAAAAAAGGAGACAATAGCCCTCATAAATTGCCTTTAAGTAACACTAATATCTGTCAATATAAGTTCAGTAAAACACAAATGGCAATAAGCAGTTCTTCTCTCTGAGCAGATTGGAGAAGCATAATATTAACTACCCACAAACAAGGGTTCTAATTCGTGCATTTCAGATTCCAACAACCAACTGTTCCTTCTCATTGAGGAGGTGGCTTCTGGTGATCAGGTGGAAGTTCCAAGCATAAAACTCTGTCCCTGACCTAAAGAATGATGTTCCAAGTGGCCACTCTCTGAAGACTTTACACCTATTGAGTCCTTACCCAAGTAGCCATTCTTAGTAATAGAGAGTACTGTGGATTCATGGTTTCCTTTCTTCTTCATGCATGGGTGGATGCAATAATGAATGCTCTTATAGGCGTTGCAAATAATAATGAAAAGAGTAAAAAAAAAAACCCACAAAAGCCTAAAATGAGTCAATTACATAAATACCTAAATGAAAAATAAATATAACTTACCAAATATACACTGTTGTTACATTCCACTGTTGTTGCTGTTGTGATTTTAATATTTGATTCCAGAGATTTCTGGTGCATACTTTAGTTATGTGTATTTACCATCATCTTGGTGATACAAAACAGTAACCACTTTCAGAATCCCCCCTGCCCATTTTCTTTCATTGTTTCTGATCTATAATGTATACATGAATAGCTCTGAGATCTTAAAATGTCAAAATGCAAGTTCTGCATCAGAGGTCTGGGATGGGATCGGCATTCTGCATCTCCTGGGGGTTGCAGTTGCTGGCGTGTGGACAGCACTGTGTGTGGCAAGGTTGTAGTACATTATTCTGAGATCTTGCATTACTAAGAAATGAACACTTTGTTCTTTTAAATTTCCCTAGGAATGCTATTATTTCAAGGTTTCAAATTGAGTTTTAAGTTAATTCTAGATACCCAGGTAGCTGTGCTCAAAGGCGAACATTAGTTTAGTAATTGATGATAAACAATAGGACAAAGACAAGAGCCTGGATGATGGGGCTTGACTTAACTAATAAGCACTCCTCCTAAATGTGTCAATACTCATGAGTCAGCCAACCTTAAGTGATGGCTGTGAAAATGTTTCCAAGCACAGTAACTCCGACAATACTATCCTGCTGCTTTACAGAACACCAGTGACTTTTCTTAGTCAGGATAGAGAACATTGCAAACAGTTTCCCCCCGCACCCCCGTAAAGAGTTTGCAAAAGCTTCGTAAAATAGTCTAAACATGCCCTTGTTGCTGTCAGGGAATTCTCTGGGGTTATAACAAAATCCCTTTGCAAATAGAATAAGTAAGTCAGTATCATTTAAAGGTAGGAACAGATATCAGCAGTTAAATAAAGATATAAATACATTTTTCTCTTACATGAGTAATCAACCAGGTCTCACTTTTAGGTAAAGGGTTACAATATTACACCATCTTGAGAAGCTGAGAGAGGAAATGTTTCTCTTTGCCATTCTGTTTCGAGATCACAGAAAAATCTTTTTGTACCCTAAGCCACATCAAAGCAAGGGTCTACAGATTTCTTGAAAGTTTGGGTTCACATTTGAAAGCCTATGTTCTTGGAGTTATAAGGCCCTGGGTATTTAAGTGTGCAATATGATGAAAAAAAAATAGTAACATTTATTGAACACATCCCATGTCTGAGTTATGTTTATCGAGTGCTTTATATCACTAGTACATTTAATCCTAGATTTAAAGTTATGAGACTATTATCCTGTATTAAAGATGGAGAAACTGAGGCTATAGTGGTTAAATAATTTGCTCAGAAGTTATAGAGCTGGTACATGGCATGGCCCAAGTCTGACTCCAGGGCCTGGCAAGCAAAAATGTATTCCCAGTATTTAGTTTTGGGACCTTGAGTGAGTCATTTGACTTCTCTGGGCCTCAGGTTTCCCCTCTGTTAAATGAAGGTAAATGACATTATTGCTAAATCTCCTTTCAGCTCAAATAGTCTATGATACAAACTTAGACCGTTAAATGGACTCTTCCCAAAATGAGACTCTTCCCAAAATGAGACTCCTCCCCTCCATCTTATTCTTCTGTTAAGATCTATCTTATTCCATTTAGTTTTCCTGTTAGATATGTCATTCAACAAACACTTACCGAATTCCTACGGAGTACAAACTATGGTGGTCTCCTGGGAACAATGCAGCCATGATTCTTTGTGATCTCTTAAATCACCATTTTAATTGGTCATGGCATTATTGTCCATTTTTTTCCCTAAACACGTTTCCAAAGATAGAAATAAGAAACAGTGGATCAATGGTCTTCAATATGAGACTTGACTGATTCCTGGATTACATTGTATTGAATGTTGGAGCCAACAAGTTGGAAATATTTCTATCTAATTCCATTCAGTGTATTCAAACTGGGAATATTGCTGCACTATTGCCAAATTAATACATTTTTCAACACTTAATGTGAAACAGTAAGAAACCATTACTCTCCAGGATCTGGGTATCCCAAAGGATTTACCCAAACCACTTAAAATCTTTCCATCAGGTGGTCTGGTAGCAACAGTAAGGCTAATGTGTTCATCTCCATGAAACATTACTTTGTATAAATTCTGTGTTTGATGCTTTTTGTCTTGGCACACCCCCAAAGTCTCAATAGCATTCTCAAAACACACAGGAATTAAATCTTGCTATTTTCAAGGTAGGTAAAAGATTTCAAAAGAAAAATAATGATGGTAAGGGTTTCCAACTGACTTGAGTTTTAATAACTCAAATGACATTACCATACTGGAAGATAATAGGAAGATAAATGGATATATGCCTATATGAGATTAAATGTTAGTACAGAATTTTATCATGAACTTTTTCAAAGCACTGAATCTTATCTTTATTTTTTATTATACCAGGATCGAGTGTCTGTATTTTAGAATACTTGTTTACAGCAGATTGTACGTTTTATGAAATCTTTTGACTATCCACTGAAGGAAGTTAATAGTTTGTGTTATATGTCATTACTCAGCTCTTGATAAAATGTTCAAGAAAGGGTTTACAATTAGTTCCTATAAGTGGTTATACCCTACAGGAAAGATTGGCCAAAGAGTGAAAGGTGTATGGGTTTTCTTTTTTTGAGTCCAGTTACCATGTTTTAGAATTTTTATTAGTCCTCCTTGTTTTTCTGCTAGTAGTTGTTTTCTGCTACACCTTCGTTAAGTACTTAATGTGTTCCCCCTCTTTCAACCCCAGTAAAACTTGTCATTGTATTCTATATTTAAGACTAAAGGGCTTTTTCCCCCCAAGAGCATTCATTCAATTACTCTACTCCTTTCTGTCTTTGTTGAATTTACATTCTTCTCAAAAACATTATTTAAAACCTTATTTGACAGAATGAAGATTCTTCCCCTTTGAGAGATTTGGAAACATTTAGAGTTATCTTATTCTTGGGTCTATAGTTATCTTTGGGTTCAACACATACTTACGGAACAATTCTTCTTTTAAGGCATGTTTTGAAATGGACCCTGGGCATGGAAATACAACTAATATATGCTCCACACCTTCAAATATTTTACAGTATACAATGTGTACCTAAGGTCATTTTAAAATGATGTGCTGTGATGGAGACATATCTGTCCAGGATTCTATGAGATCAAGGAGGATTGGTTTCTAAGGTGTAGTCAAGGGTTAATGCTGAGATGAATCCTAAAGAGGAATAGTAGTTAGCACCATGTGTAGACTGCAAATGGAAAGAATCTTCCAAGCAAAAAATAAGGGCATAAGCATTGGCAGGTGTGTATGAAAATAGCAGGAGTGTTCCAGAAACCGCAGGTTATTCACTCTTGTGAGAACTTACAGGGCTCGGGGAAGATTGTCTAGAGATAATACTAAAAACAGGGTGTAGGACAGTGTTATTGAATGTTCTCCTGTGTGTAAAAAGAAGGCCGTCTATATATATATACGTATTTACAGAACACGCATGTTCACACACGCACACACACACAGTATATGCACTGATCATTTCTGGAAGAATATACAGGAAATGAATGGTTGTCTCTTGGAAGTGGAACTGGACTATGACCTGAAGGGATACTCACGATATTGTACATACCCTTTTGAGAAGTTTGATTAAACAGAAATCTTGTACATGTTTTATACTTTCACTCTAAAAAAGACACACACAAACACACACAGAAAGAGATGACACTGAAATATGTATGCTAAGAAAATGAATACTAATCCTGAAATACAGAAAATCTGCTAAAGGTTTTAACGGGTGCTATGTTTTACATTTTAGAGAGATCATTCTGCAAGTGATGTGGAGGAAGAAGTAGAGGAGGCTAAAATTGGGGGCAGCATTCCTGGTTAAGAAGCTAAGAGAGTGGTTCAAAGTCAAGATGAGAAAGAGGAAAAGTGCCTGAGGTAGAAGAAGAGTGACCTTAGGAATTGGCAGTAAAAAAGAAGAGATAAACAGGCAAATCAGAGGGACTTTATGACTGAGTATTTTTTTTAATTTTTAAAGTTTATTTAATTTGAGAGAGACAGTGGAAGTGCGGGGGGGGGGCAGGGAGAGAGGGAGTGAGAGAATCCCAAACACAAGGCTCAAACTGAAGAAACTGTGAGGTCATAACCTGAGCCAAAATGAAGAGTTAGACACTTAACTGACTGAGCCACCCAGGCGCCCCATGTGACTAGTTATTTAATGGAGGTTAGAGAGAAGATGATCTTAGAATGCCGTAGGAGGTTCCATGTCAAAAGATCAGCACATGTGGTACCATCTGCCCAAGGATGGAACACAGGAAGAGAAGCTCCAACTACCTTATTCACCACTGAAGTGGTTATGTTATCAGAATTTTTAAAAATTGCTAGAGCATGCTTTTATAAGGTTACTTGTGGGGACATTGGGATAGGATATTGGAGACTGGAACTATCCTGAATAAGACTTTGGTGAGTTTTTTAATTCTGTTTCCAAATAAGGCAAGCTCTACAGGGAGAAATCCTGGGGTACATAAATGTGGTGCCTGCAATGAGCCAATTAGAGATATGGAGCAAGGGTGCTGGCCAAAGACAGAAGGGAGTGCAGTCAACTTTAATCTCTAGCAATAATGTTCTTTCTCTATGACGACCAGACCCTGACTGTATGTAGCACATACTTTTCAAATTCCTCCAGGAATGTAATCTTCATACTCTGTTTTAGTTGCCTTTATAAAACCAAATAGGTAGGAAAAAAAGATGTGTGGAGAACACACTTACACAGCATCTGCTCTCTTCTCTACCACGTCCCCAAAATGATTCAGAAGCCTTCTGGAACATTGTGTTTCCATGGGAAGTCATGTGAAAGCACTGTGAGTTCTTGCAAAAAGTGTATTTGGTGATAACATGAGACCGGGGATAACAGAGCACAAGGGAGGCCAACAGCATGCCCTGAGAAATGAATCTTAGCTGCCTGGAAATTAAAACGTGATTCCCAGCTTTGCTGAAGAACTGAAGCATCTGAGTAGCCGGATGGGAATGATTTTAAACAAGAATTCCACAGAGCACTTTCCCTCACAAATGTTCCCATGAAAAAGGGGTAGCCATTTAAGCAGAGGTGTATTCATACACTGTATTATTTGGTTTAGAGAAAGAAGGCAGAGACGCAGCTAGAGAAATAGATTCAAATAGAAAAAGATTCTTAAGTAGCTATTAGCGACCGGCTACTTCATCCATCCTTACCTCAACTGCAGAAGAGGATGGGTTAAGGCACCTCAGATACAACAGGAAAGTTAGAAGCTAGATGCCTTGCACTTGTTGCTGAATGGATTAATCAGGGAAGTTGCTAGAAGTGAATCCTGCTTGAATGAGAGGGTTATTTGGGATCCTTCCTGAAAGCGGGGGAACGGATTTGTTGAAAGCTCAGGTTTCCTGCCTACTCTAACCCTCTGTGACTCATGGGGAGATTTTTTTTCTTTTTTCCTTTTCTTCTGATCTATTATTTTCAAGAGAATGATATACAATTCTCTAGTCAAGAGGAACAGCTTTGTGGTTTCCATAGAGACATTTCAATGACGTTTAGTTGAAATCCTACCTAGAATATTTCTTATGTCAGAGGCCTTCATTTCTCCCTCCTACCACCTGCAGTCCCTCTCCCACCCAGATGCATCCAGATCTTCTTTAAAGCCCACAGGAAGTCATCTTTCTTCTAGAGAGCCTGTTCTGTAGCCACACCAGAGAGAATGTGCTGGAGAAAGACTGTATAGGACATACAAACAAATCAAGATCCCAAAGAGGCAAGAGACCCAATATAACAATCCTCTGTTAGTCCAAATAAGTTTTCTTATTGACCTTGTCTTTTCTGCCTGTACTATGTAAGCTCTTGGAAGTTCAGAATTATATTCTTTATGCTCTCTATATAGCTCCTAGCATATTACAGGAATTTAATAATAACATTTATTAGGATTATAACATATTTTTTTCTGGTCATAAAGAAGTGTTAGTAATAATGCCATTTAAATTTATTAATTCAGAAATTAATAGTTTCTCTGTCAGGTCTACCTTATGCCTTAATCTGTAATTTTCTTTTATGTTGATCATGAATCAGGAGCTGTTTCTATAGAAACAACTTTATCACATGGCACAGCCAGTTTCACACACACAAAACTTCTTCATGACAAATATCAGTGCAACACACACACACACACACACACACACACACATGCACGTGCATGCACCCACCTAACTTTTCATTGGCTTTAAAAAGTAATGGTTATTTTTCATTTTTCAAAATGTCATTTCCATCCTGGCACCTGGACTACCACTATTTCTGGAAATATTTAAGAAATTCTTGGGATGCCTGGGTGGTTCAGGCAATTAAGCATCCGACTTCGGCTCAGGTCATGATCTCACAGTTTGTGGGTTCAAGCCCCAAGTTGGGCTTTGTGCTGACAGCTCAGAGCCTGGAACCTGCTTCAGATTATGTGTCTCCCTTTCTCTCTCTCTCTCTGCCCCTCCCCTTATCACACTGTCTCTCTCTGTCTCTCAAAAATTAATAAAAAATGTTAAAGAAAATTAAAAAAAAGAAATTGTTAAGCAACCACTTGATTGATGACTATAAGGTGAATGACATTTAAGAAGAAGGAAAATCAAACTTAACAGCATATGAAAAGGGGTTCCTCAACCAATGTGGAGAGGTTATGAATAAGTTAGATTTTAAAAGATAACCAAAGAACTTTATTAAATTTGAAAATATAAAATAAAAAATGTCTGATCAAGATATATATATATATATATTGTGTGTGTTTATAATCTATCTATCCATGTAGTTATTTTTGCTATCATTGTATCTTTGCTGCCACATGATAAGTTTCCTTTCAAATGTCAAGTTTTGTCTGAAACTTTGAGATCCACACAGTAATTTGTCATAACTAGTAAATGTGTTAATCCAACTGCCACACTAAATGGTGATAAAAGATTCTTTCCACTGACATCACCAGCTCTGTGCCCACCCCCAACCCCAAACACACAATGCAGCATATCCCAAAAAAACAACTGAGAGAAAATTTCCCAGTTCAAACTGACTGTTGAGTTGAGGCTGGTAAGAGCAGACAGAGAAAATTCTCTATAAAGCTTAATTGAAATATAATTGAATATATTCAATTTGTGAATTCAATATAATTGAAAACTCTTGGCTTAATGTGATAAGAGCTGCTTTTCAGAAGTTTCAAAGTTGGAAATTGGAGGAGAAAGACAGGTTGAAAATTTTGTAGAGTAGAAAGTACTCACAAAACTGGAAAATCATATTCAGTCTTTGGTGGATTATTGGTGCATCTCTCCTCCATCATACTAACACCAGTTTCAGAAATGCCCGTGTGCTCTTTCTTGTCATGAAGTTTGAAGGGGACTTTATAACAGGGGCTCTGAAGTTATGGAAGGATATTACAGATATCGTGCCTGTGTTCAAGATCACTGTAATAGAACATAGCACTCCTAATGTACCATGTTTTTGCATAGTCATCATGAAGTTTTTCCACATTTTGAAGGATTTGCACCTTTGGTTCTGCAAAACAGAGATACATGAACCCAATTTTTCTTTTCTTTCTATTATTCTTTTTCAATACTGTTAGATCTCACTGACTGGAGGTTTGTTTTTGAGTCAAAATAAAGGATTCTGTTGGTATTTAGGGAGGGAGTACCTATGGGAAGACAACAGCTTAAAATGCCATCATTAGATCCTCATACCCTCAGTTTTTATTCCTGATGAATTGCAAATAACCCCAGAGAGAGGCAACAATTATGCTAGATTTTAGTTGCTGCATTTACATCAGAGGATGAAGGAAGGTTGAGTGAGAGAACAGGTTTGCTTAAGAGACAATGATTAGAAAAGGGTATGAAGAGAGGAAGGAAAGAGGAGTTATTTCATACTTTCCCTCAGAATCAGCAGTTGCCTGACTTTGGGAGCTGATATGAAACAGCTAGAAAAAGTGGCTGAGGTGTGCTGAGATAGCATTTCTGTGGTCCACACTGATCCTCTGCCCTCAAAATGCATTTTACTTGATCCAACACATATTTGCAACCTGGTATTTTGTAACCTGAAATGTGAAATCAACAAACTCACCTCCATTCTCTGGAGGTGTACCATCCATACTGTTGGGCAAGGCAATGATAATATCCTGCAGTTTTAATTACAGGATAATATCTTGTAGTTTTAATAACTTTGTAGACAATGAATCTTATAGTTAAAATCAGTGTCTAGTGGGCAGCATACTGGCAACTTTTTAAGTCCAGACACTCCCCATCTGGCGTATATAATTTTGGTTTTTCTCCCGAAGTACATTCCCCTTGAATGTGCTTCTGTCAAGTTATATTTGAATAATTTTAAATCACTTTAAAATGTCAGGATGATGTTGTATCCTAATTTATACTCTCAAGCATAAATCTTGTGACTTAAGCCCCTTGATTCTCAGTTTCATGTAAAATGGAAATAATAATTTCTTCTTCGCCTATTTCAGGGAGCTGTGCGAACCAAAAGAAATAAATCATATACAAATATGTGGCCTGTATGTGTGATATATAAATTGTAAATTGCTATATAAATATTAAATGCTGGTATTTTTATTATTTTACCATTATCTCAAAGGATTATCATGAATTTCTCCCTCTTTAATGCCAGGACAACAAGAGTAATATTAATCCACAACACAAATAATCAAATATAATAATATTTTTGTTTAATATTGGGATTTTCATCATGCAGTTGAAATTTATAGTACTTTAATTGTGAAACTATTCAGTAATATCTGAGAGAAAGAAATGGAAAGATGTGTTTACTTTCTCCTGGCTCTCACTTCTACAATTTAAAGTTTCAATCTGTCTCTGGTCCTCCCATACCTCTCTAAATTTCATATTTTGTATTATTCCCTAACAGAGGGAAGACATAGAATATATGGTTTCCCATAGGCTTAGCCTAGGGTTTAAGGCTCTGGAGTTGATTTCTTCAATTATAGACCCTCCACCTACATCATCTGTTACCTCAACATTAACTTTAGAGGAATCATATAATTTGCAGTCTAAGCATGCACTGTTGAGAATAAAAGGGAACACTGTTAATATTAGCTGGGACAGGAAGTGTAAGCCAACACTCTGCTGAAAAAGCCAAGACTTATGGTCATTCTGTGACACTCAAAGCCTGAATTGTTTCATCTTTAAAATGGGTTTAAAACGGGGATAAATTATACTTTCTTTTTAGGTCATTAAAAGAAAAATAAGATAATGTGTTCCTACTAGCAAATAGAATTCAACAGCATATAAAAGGAATTATCCATGGTGATCAAGTGGGATTCACTCCTGGGTTACAGGGCTGGTTCAATATTCACAAAACAATCAATGTGATATATCACATTAACAAAAGAAAAGATAAAAACCATATGGTCCTGTCAATAGATGCAGAAAAAGCATTTGACAAAATATAGCATCCTTTCTTAATAAAGACCCTCGAGAAAGTCAGGATAGACAAACTTACTTAAACATCATTAAAACCATTTATGAAAAGCCCACAGCTAATATCATCCTCAATGGGGAAAAACTGAGAGCTTTCCCCCTGAGATCAGGAACACGACAGGGATGTCCACTTTCACCACTGTTGTTTAACGTAGTGCTGGAAGTCCTAGCATCACCAATCAGACAACAAAAGGAAATAAAAGACATCAGAATTGGCAAAGATGAAGTCAAACTTTCACTTTTTGCAGATGACATGATACTGTATATGGAAAACCCAACAGACTCCACCAGAAGCCTTCTAGAACTGACACATGAATTCAGCAAAGTCGTAGGGTACAAAATCAATGTACAGAAATCAGTTGTGTTTTTTTATACCAATAATGAAGCAACAGAAAGATAAATTAAGAAACTGATCCCATTCAGAATTGCACAAAAAACCATAAAATACCTAGGAATAAACCTAACCAAAGATGTAAATGATGCCTATGATGAAAACTATAGAAAACTTACGAAGGAAATTGAAGAAGACACAAAGAAATGGAAAAACATTCCGTGCTCATGGATCGGAAGAATAAATATTGTTAAAATGTCACTACTACCCAAAGCAATCTACACATTCAATGTAATCCCAATCAAATTTGCACCAGCATTCTTCTCAAAGCTAGAACTATCCTAAAATTTGTATGGAACCACAAAAGATCCTGAATAGCCAAAGTAATGTTGAAGAAGAAAACCAAAACAGGAGGCATCACAATCCCAGACTTCAGCCTCTACTACAAAGCTGTCATCATTAAGATAGTATGGTACTGGCACACAGACACATAGACCAATGGAATAGAATACAGAACTCAGAATTGGACCCACAAATGTATGGTGAATTAATCTTTGACAAAGCAGGAAAGAGTATCCAATGAAAAAAAGACAGCCTTTTTAGCAGGTGGTGCTGGGAGAACTGGACAGCAACATGCAAAAGAATGAAACTAGACCACTGTATTACACCATACATAAAAATAAACTCAAAATGGATGAAGCACCTGAATGTGAGACAGGAAGTCATCAAAACCCTAAAGGAGAAAGCAGGAAACAACCTCCTCGACCTCAGCCTCAGCAATTTCCTACTCAACCCATCCCCAAAGGCAAGGGAATCAAGAGCAAAAACGAACTATTGGGACCTCGTCAAGATAAAAACTTCTGTATGACAAAAGAAACAATAAAACTAATAGGCAACTGATGGAATGGGAAAACAGTTGCAAATGACATATCAGATAAAGAGCTAGTATCCAAAATCTATAAGGAACGCACTAAACTCCACACCCAAAAAACAAATAATTTAGTGATGAAACGGGCAGAAGACATGAACAGACACTTCTCCATAGAGGACATTCAGATGACCAACAGACACATGAAACCATGAAACGATGCTCAGTGTCACTCGTTATCAGGAAATGCAGATTAAAACCATACTGAGACACCACGTCAAGCCGGTCAGTGGCTAAGATGAACAAATCAAGAGACTATAGATGCTGGCGGGGATGTGGAGAAATGGGCACCCTCTTACACTGTTGGTGCAAATGTAAACTGGTACAGCCACTCTGGAAAACAGTGTGGAGGTTCCTCGAAAAATTACCAGTAGAACTCCCTTATGACCCAGCAATAGCACTGCTAGAAATTTACCCAAGGGATACAGGAGTGCTAATGCATAGGGGCACATGCACCCCAATGTTCATAGCAGTACTTTCAACAATAGCCAAATCATGGAAAGAGCTTAAATGTTCATCAATTAATGAATGGATCAAGAAGATGTGGTTTATATATATAATTAAGTACTACATGGCAATGAGAAGGAATGAAATCTGGCCATTTGTAGCAACATGGATGGAACTTGAGGGTGTTATGCTAAGTGAAATAATTGAGGCAGAGAAGGATAGATACCATATGTTTTCATTTACACAGGGGAAACTTAACAGAGGACCATGGGAGAAGGGAAGGGGAAAAATAGTTGGGGAGGCAAACCATGAGAGACTCTTGAATACTGAGAAGAAACTGAGGGCTGATGGGGTGGTGGAGAGGGAAGGGGGGTGATGAGCACTGGGTGTTATATGGGAAACAACTTCACAATAAACCATAAAAAATTTTAAATTTTTTAAAAAATAGGATAATGTGTTCCCTGGCTTGGAGAAAATATTGGTTATTTTTAAACTGATGCTTCTTCTTTATTGGGCACTTATTATGTACGAAGCACTGTTATGAGTGCTTTATATGTCAATGTCAACAGAATTATACGGATGAGATAACATAATAAGAGTTTTGTATCCTAAAGTTTGAGATAATCAAATTAAAATATCATATATCAGTTTCCTTTTGCTTAATAAGACCTCTGTAAGAACTAAGGATTGTGAAAGATTATTAAAAATGGTAGGATTTGCTTTATTCTTTCAAGGAACATCCACAAATCTCACCGAGAAGTGAAGTTAAAAAAAAGTAACTGTCTTCATGAGGTCATAATTCACCACAAGTAGCACTAAAAAAAGGGTCCTGAAGATGAGATCACAATGCAGGACATCACAGAGAAAATGCAAACACGCTGAGGCGTTCAAGATGAGATCACGTAGGTAGGAACCTGATGGGTATTCCAGGCACAGAAAATAGAATTAAGAAGACTGTAGAGAGATAAGATCACCAAGAGTCCTCAGGAAGAGAGAAATTCAGGGGCGCCTGGGTGGCTCAGTCGGTTAAGCTTAAGCGACCAACTTCAGCTCATGTCATGATCTCGCGGTTGGTGGGTTTTTGCCCCGCGTCAGGCTCTGTGCCGACAGCTAGCTCAGAGCCTGGAGCCTGCTTCAGTTCTGTGTCTCCCTCTCTCTCTGACCCTCCCCTGCTCATGCTGTCTCTCAAAAATAAATTTTAAAAAAAAAGGAAGAGAGAAATTCATTAACAACATTTGAATTTTAAGGCTTGGAAAATCGTTCTTGCATCTTAATAATCAAAATTGCTATTTACTGAGCACTTCTACAAAAAAAGGTACCATTCTACCTACTTTATAATTAATAACCCATTTAATCCATCATGAAGCCATATGAAGTATGTCACTATTATTTCTTTTTTTTTAAGGAAGAAGTATTTTATTTTTCATTTTTTAAATGTTTCTTTTTATTCATTTTGAGAAAGAGAGAGCAGATAAGGGTCAAAGAGAGAGAGAGAGAAAGAGAGAGAGAGAGAGAAATCCTAAGCAGGCTCCACGTTGGCAACATGGAGCCCTACATGGGGCTCGAACCCATGAAGCATGAGATCATGATCTGAACCCAAACCAAGAGTCAGATGCTTAGCTGACTGAGCCACCCAGGCACTCCTCATTATTATTTCTATCTTATGTGTAAGGAAACTGAGACATAATAAAGTTAAGTAACTTCCCCAAAGTTACACAACCAGTAGGTGATAGAGCTGGGGTTTGCTCTCAAGTCTGAGATCTGCAGGACGGATCTGAAGACTGCCTTGACAGTCTGTGTGTGGTAGTTTTGTCACTAAGTCAGTTAGATCATAAAGCATCATTGTTTCCAATAACATTTTTAAGTTGATTTATTTATCTTGGGAGGAGATGGGCAGAGAGAGAGAGAGAGAGAGAGAGAGAAAGAGAAAGAGAAAGAGAGAGTCCTAAGCAGGCTCTGCACTCTCAGGTGTGGGCTTGAACTCACAAATCTGTGAGATCATGACCTGAGCAAAAATCAAGAGTTAAACACTTAACCTACTAAACCACTCAGGCACCCCTAGAATAACATTTAAACATAGGTTTCAAAGATTAGGAAACATGATTAATAGTTAGCAAAATGTGTCCTACAATGAAATGTGTTAGCAACTGATATTACTTAGCCCAAAGTTAAACTTTAAAAAGATTAAAGAGTAGCTTGATTAACGTCTTTAGGTTACGAAAATGTTTGATCCATTCATGGATTTAAATCACATTGGACGATTTCATGCAAAGTGTCATTTAAAGTGCTGTGTAAGGTACTCACTGGAAATAGAAAGAGAAAATGGATTTGATGCTGTCGCTGAGAGAACTCAACTTGAAAAAAGAAGCAAAGTTTAGATTGGACATAAGGAAGAACATCTTGACTGTAATGAGTAAGAAGATGCTGGAAGGAGCTACGAAGAGTATCTGGGAAGTGTCCATCCTTAGAAAGCCTCAGAACAAGAGAAGTTAATTATATCTGTCCCAGTTGGCTTATATGGCTCTTCTGTCTAAAGGCAAGAGGGTGACATAAGAAAATGCATTTCTTTAAGACCCTTCCCAATTGATAAATTTGAACTTCTAAAATTTTTACTTGATAGTTACAAACACTCCATTGTAAGATCTTCAAAATTCCCCACATTTTGATTAGCTTTATAGTATACATAGTTAAGAGGATTACAGCCATATACTCAGAGCATATGACCAGGGCACTGGCTGGGCTGTCATTAATTCAGTGGCTCTTTCTGAAGCAGCTAACTTATTGACCTTGGAGTGCATGCTACTCAAACTTCTATCTCAGAAAAAGTTGCCATGTCACTAACTTTCAGGGTAGTTAATGAAAAAAAGATGCAGGAGATATTAAATTCTCAAATGCCAAGGGTTTCCTGTAATGAGAGCTTCTTAGAGATTGTGCTTAATAAATGCCTTCTGCACAGGGCAGGCTGAATAAAATTATGTTGAACTAAATTGAAATATAATGCATTCAATTCAAGTCTGTGTACACATTATCACATCAGTATTTAGTCCAGGGAAAAAGGGCAATCTTAATGTTAAGAACAGAGTTATTAAAGTTATTAAAATATAACGAATACATACCATGGATTGGGTATCAGAATAAGTATTTGGAATCAGTTTTTACAAGAGCTACCTGAGATGGGAATATTTAATATCTCTCTTCCACAGATAAAGAACTGAGAATAGTAAGGCTCTTGGACATTTGATATGGAGTTGTGTTTGAAGTTCAGGCCTGTTTGACTTCAGAGCCATACATCTAACCCCCACTTTTTGGTTCTGGGACCCAAATCCAATGTTGTGTGTATTCGGGCAGGGAGTGATTCCCCATGCATACAAGCAATTCTCTGGAAACTAGCTGGGTGTCCTACAGTTCAACTCAATTTGGACACTATCTCTCTTGAGACATCATCAGGTTCTCCAGGTTAAAGGTTCAATCCTACAAGACTGTCTTCCATTTCAGATTCTAGTCACAAACTCTCATTGTTCCCAGTACTTCTGAATGACTGGCATTAAATCAGAGGTTCCCAGGACCTCCTCCTTCAGTTTGATTATTTTTGCTATAGTGGCTGGGAGAACTCAGAGAAACATTATACTTATAGACGACCAGTTTACTATAAAAGGATATAACTCAGAAATAAACAGATGAAAGAGATGCATAAGACAAGATATAAGGAATTGATTCTATGTCCTCTCCAGGAATACCATTGTCCCAGCACCTCAGATGTGTTAGCCAAGCAGGAAGCTCTCCGAACTCCATCCGAGGAGCTCTGTGGCTGAAAATACAGAGGCAGGGATGAGCAGGGGAGACCAAATATGTATTTCTTATTCTAAATCACAGTATCATACACTCCTTCTCATATTATCCAGCAATCAATTCTTTCTATTTTAAAGTTCCTTCTAGTCTGTATTGTGTTATAAAAACAGATCTTTTATTCCTCTACATGAAAGATCAGGCAGAATCCCACTTAAAATGATCAAGGTTTGGGGTTCCTGGAATCAGTTGGTTGAGCATCTGACTCTTGATATCAGCTCAGGTCATGATCTCCTGGATTCATGAGTTCAAGCCCCACGTGGGGTCCCACTGCCAGTGCAGAACATGCTTAGGATTTTCTCATCCTCTCTATCTGCCTCTTCCCCACTTGCACTGTGTCTGTCTCTCTCAAAATAAATAAATAAACTTAAAAAAAATTAAAGAAAGGATCAAGTTTTGCATTTCAAGGCTCAAAATAAGCATATGCATAGAATAGTTGGCGTTCCCGCTCCAGTTCATCAGGATTCCAGATCTTTCTCTGCCTAATGATGGAGTTACATCTCCTTGACCCATTGTAAGTTGAAAGTATCCTTAGTTGATAATATATTTAATATTCCCAACTTACTGGACGTTGTAGCTTGGCATAGTGTATCTTACCCATCTCAGAACTCTCCCATTTGCCTACTGTTGGGCAAAATCATCTAACACAAATCCAATTTTATAAGGAGGTGTTGACTATCTCATGTAATTTATTGAATACAGTGTTGACAGTGAGAAACAGAATGGTTGTCTGGGTACAGAATGGGAGTCTGTGAATGGGTGCTGACGATCACGCCTGATCTCCTGGCCGACTGGGAGCTGGGCTGCTGTCACTGCTGCAGCCCAGCATTACGAGAGTATCACACCACATGTCACTAGCCTGGGAAAACACCCAAATTCAAGATTCCAAGTGCAGTTTCTACTGAATGCCTATCGCTTTTGCACCCTCCAAAAGTCAAAAAAATCATAAGTAGAACCATCATAAGTCAGAGACTCTCTGTATTTCCCTGGACAGAGCCATATCTCTTCATCTTCACAGGTTCAAAGACAAAAAAAAAAAAAATGACTCACACCAGAGGAGAGTGTTGTTTGGTGGAAGCCCAGGTTCCTGCTTCTCCCTCCACTGACATCCTTGTCATGGTCCATAAAACAGGCAACACAACATTTTTCCTGTCAGGTTTGCCTGCAAGGGTGATTTCTTTGTTTGAGCCCAAGATGAAGACCCGGAAAATCTAAAGTCTGTTACTTTTCAATTCACAAGGTTTCCTGCCAGTGGAAAGAAAGGACTGCTCTCCACTCCGGGATTCTCTAATGGGGGCAGGCAGCAACAACAGAAGGGGGGACGCTTGCCAACTGTTTCTTGGTGGGGAAAGTAGGGAAGCTAATTAGACAACCCATTTCTGGTAGAGAAGACAGAAAAGGCGCAGGTATATTTAGCTCTTCGTATTTTTCCCACTGACACTGACAGAGAAATCAAACAGGAATATGTAAAGGTCAGACCATCTCATCACTGTCCTTTTAAAAATGGGAAATTACATTATGAAATGCAGATGGCATCTTGAGGTTAAAATAGCAAGTTATTCTACCACAAAGCTTCCAGCAGATAGTTGTCCTTTGTCTGCCTCATGGAGAAATATACATTCAAAATACATTTATTTTAAAAATTAAATACATATATTAAAAAATGTGAAAACCTGTGTTTCTTTGGCTTAATCTAAATGATGGCGATGGAGATATAACAATTACTTAGCCTACTTCCACAGGAATAATAAACCAAAAGGATTTACTGCAAAGCAGAATATAGTCACGGAACACAGTTGAGGGGAAAAACAACTTGCTTGAAATAAACTGTTGTTCCTGTGTTTCAAAAATGCAGAGTTAGGTTATTCGAGAGACCGCTAAATTCTGCTGAAGCCATTACAGGCTTTCACGTTTACTTTCTTGGGTACTAAGTAAGGCATGGTACTGATACTCACCAACATAGATCTTGCTGTATTTGTTCATTTCTCACAGCTGACAAAGAATACGTGCTCTTGTGTCTCAGTGGGAAGTTTAGCAAGGACATGCTTAACTATGCAGGTGTTTTTGTACAGACTGCAATCCCACACAGGTTCAGGCACACACCGATCAGGTCATGTTAGAACTGTATTATCTTTGGTTCCAGGATATTGCCAAGTTCCTGGGGTAGAGGGTGGGTGAAGCACAAAGTGGCTTTAAGAAAAGTTATAATTTTAGGTGTAATGCATTGTAGGTTTTACTGAGATATGAAAACATGTAATTTCAGAATAATTTTCATAATTCACATCATCAGACCAATACATTATTTCATAACTTCTAAGTTTCTTTAGCTTCTCATTGTATTAGAGAGGTAATAGGAAAAAAAACATGTCAGCCAATAAACATATGTATTTTTGAGAGTTTGTAGCTAGGAGTTCCAAAGAAGGCTTTTGTTTTTGTTTTTCGAGAGACTTCAGACACAAAGGGGAAAATAAAGTTCAGGGAAGCAAAGCATTATTTCGGTAAATTAGAGTTTATAGATGCCTGCCTATCATTTTTGTTCAACAGCTGCTTTGTAAATGGCTTGCTCTAAGCAGACATTCGGCACTGGGAGAAAGACTTTTCCCTCAGATTGCCTCCTTTGCATTGAGAAACAAATTAACAGCA
The DNA here is from genome assembly GCF_006229205.1 of Suricata suricatta. Lineage (NCBI taxonomy): Eukaryota > Metazoa > Chordata > Mammalia > Carnivora > Herpestidae > Suricata > Suricata suricatta. Next base: position 156,553,567 of record NC_043700.1, on the reverse strand, counting down.
AATGTTCAGTTCGGTCTCCTGACTCCTCACATTTTCCCCTCCTTCCTCTACATGAATGAAAAGAAAAACTTCAATCACACACTCAGTTTCAGCATCATTGACAATTCCTCTGTCATCTTCCTTCACTCTCTGCTCTTTTCCCCTACGCTTCCTTAATTTAGTAATTAATGGAGACTCATCTGACCACCATCTGTTCCAAAAAAGCAACATGGTGGAAAATGTATGGGTTGTTATTTGGCCCACCTTGGGTTCTGGCTCTGTCTTTGTGAGTGCTCTCTCTGTTAATTTCCTTGCCTTGAAGTTTTGGAGCAAAGGAAAAAATGCCATTCAGACTCACTTGAGCCTGCTTCTTCTTTCTCAGCCAGGGAGGCACACGTTATGTCAGTAGAAAGATACATATTTAGGTTGCCCCTTCTGCTTACTGAGAAAAGCAGGCAGGAAGGAAGAGAATATTGAGATTTCAAAGGTTCCACCAGTTATTCTGTGGTGCTAAAGGACAAGACCCAGAATAACTGGCCGTTTGTGTTGGGGAAATGTTAGTGAGCTTTTAGAAATATAAATTATGTCTGGAGTTAGGAAGGGGAGAAAAGCTGAAATTCTGACCTATGATATGAAAAGAGTTGAGGGCAGAATAGAAAATGGAAGGACCAGGGTGAGAAGGAAGACTGGAGACAAAAAGAGTCGGGAAACTAGACAAGAAGTTAAAATTCTCACCAAATAATTCCCAGCACCAGAGTGGCAGAAGGGCTTTAAAACGGGGGCTTTAACTGTTTGATGTTATGTTATTTTTCATTGCTGTGATATGAACTACCATTGCTTCTTTACTTTTTCAAAAGAGTCTGTGATTTTACAAATGCTTTCTTGGAATGGTTTTGAGGAGTGAGTTCCACTTCTGGGTCAGCTTGGAATATAGGGAACAGAACAGCCGTGTACGAAAGACCAGAATGATAATAAGAATTCAGAAGAACGGGAACTTGGAGCCAGAGGTGACTGTGATGTGTCTGGACATGTACAAAAATCCCAGGGAAAACATTGGAGTTGTAATAGTACATGATGGAGGGCTCGGGTTAATTGATTTCAGTCTCCGAGGATGCCAGCTGACATCTGGTTATGTATAAAAGATCATTAAAACCACCACATAGGAAGCAGAAAGCCTGGTGTCTAGTAGGTGCTGAATAAATTTGCATCCCCTCATTTCACATAAATAATATGGAGGCCACTGTGCCTCTAGAGGAAAGGAATGTGAGAAGGCTGAGTACACAGGACATGATTATTGTTTTCTTCCCTAATTTCCTGTGGAACCTCCCAGGGAGGCTGAAAACTCATGGGTGAATATTGACGTGGATGTGCCTTTTCAGACATGGACTGAAAGTGTGGGGAGAGGAATTTCTGGCAATTCAGTCCCTGTAACACATGCATAATTACTTAAAAGCATATGGGCACCAATTTAAAGTCGTTCTGCACACAGACTCAAAAGCATGAAGCTACCATAGTCACAATGTGCCTTAAGACCCGGTTTGTGCTGCAACCTCAGTACCCGAGGGAGTGAAGCCCAAGAATTCTGAACCAGTACCTCAAACTCATCAGAGGGGCACGGACCTGTTCCTGGCCTCTTGCTGGTTCTGCTGCTCTTCCTGTTTGTACTTCATGATTTCTAACTTCCTGTTCAGCTCTCCCATTTTCCTCCCTGGCTTTATCTTAGCATTATGTTTCTTCCTGCCAATGTACCTATTCCTTTTTTTTTTTTCCAATGTGCCTATTCCTTTGTGGATTAGCTTCCAGAATATTTAGTGGACTTAAATGCCAGGTGATTTGAACCAGCTATCCCTGTGGAAACAGATGGCGGCTGCTCTGTGCCACCTTTGTTCCTGAGGCTTGAGGCCCCTAGCCAGGCATATGCTATTTGCCAAACTTTAGGATAAAACAACTGCAGAGTCCATAAAGAGGTAGGCGTGTTGACAAGGAGACTCCTATTATTAAGGTTGATACAAGGAGGTAAATGAGAGAACCAGGCTGAACACTTCCGTGTGGGAACAAAGCTGAGATGCCCAGAGAACAGATAAAGAGAGAGAGCACCAGTTAAGGCTAGGGTGACCTTAGTGGGTACAGTTAGCTGATGGAAATCAGAGAGGAAATTCAAATATGAAAAAAAAGAGGAAGTAGTATTGAAGGTTGGGCTTTGTGTTTATAAGGACATAATAGCTGATGCTCCCAGGACCAACTGCTGTGAGGAATGAGATCATCAGCATTGGGCAAAAGCAGAGGTAAAATTTTGGACTTTAATAGTACATGATGAAGTGAAATCAGGCCAAGATGTAGTTGCTACAAATGCATAACTAACAACAGGTGGAATTTGGAGCCAGAATAACATCAGAATTACCTGGAATTGAGGCATGTGGCCTGGGTCCCTCCACGCTCACCTCTGCACCCCCACCCCACCATCACCAGCTCCTGGGAAGGAGATGTGAGTTATTGTGATGGGGACATTCTCCAGCCAGGGCATTCCTGAGAGGGATTCAGCTGAGATATATCAGCCACCACTCCCAACAGCGTGAGGAATGAGTGAAAGGGCTGTGAGGTATGGGCTGGGCATCACAACAGTAACCCCTCTCACCTCGAGTCAGGAGACAGCTGACTTAGAGTGAATTTCCCTGAGAAGCTCTATGGAACTTAGTCTTGCACCATCCACACCAATTGCTTCCTGTGCATTGGTCTTGCTTTTTACCTAAACTCTAAACTCATTGAGTACCAGTATCTCATGTCATATAATTTTCTATCTCCATAATTCCTTTAACAGAGCAATTGGCCCAATCTAAAATCAACAGGAAAACAAGCCCAATTGCCTGTGGTAATCTGATACTGAATTTTTAAAAATAATTTTAAATTTATTTTTGAGAGACAGAGACAGCACAAGCAAGGGAGGGTCAGAGAGAGGGGGAGATAGCTGTCAGCACAGAGCTTGACATGGGGCTTGATTCCACGAAACGTGAGATCATGACCTGAGCCGAAGTCAGATGCTCAACCAACTGAGCCACCCAGGCGCCCCTCATACTGAAATATTTAAAAAAATCTTTTCTCCATGTTTTGAGAAGACATAAACGATCTCTCATTTGCCAAGTTTTGTCTTTCAATCATGCATGCAGGTAAATGGCTCCTGACTGAACAGATTATGATGCTCTGTAGCAGTTATGGGCAGCTCTGTATCTTGAAAACTCAAAAGGAAAGGTAATGGAGACCAGGAGAATGTAGGCATGAAAGTGAGAGTTTGTGTTCTTCAGTGGAAAGAACACTTGACCAGAATCTGAAGACCAGCTTCTGTTTCTTGCTGTCGCTGTCCTGTTTCCTATCACAGGATCTTGAGAAAATCAACTGAACTCTCGGAGATTCCTTCTTTTCTCCTCTAGAGATTAGGCATGACGTTGTCTGCTTTCCCTTCTTGAGTAGCAGTGGGGGTTGGGCTGAAGCATTGTGATGAAGATCAAGAAATAATGATTGTCTAATATGTTTGATGTCTAAAGCACAGTTCAAGAGAAGAGAAACTATTATTAGTTTATAGATGGAGTTTCTAGAATTAAAAAAAATTTTTAACTTTTATTCATTTTTGTGAGACAGAGAGAGACAGAGTGAGAGGAGGGGAGGGGCAAAGAGAGGGGAACACAGAATCCAAAGTAGGTTCCAGACTCTTGAGCTGTCAGCACAGAGCCTGAAGCAGGGCTTGAACTAACAAACTACAAGATCATGACCTGAGCCAGAGTCTGATGCTTAACTGACTGAGCCACTCAGGCACCCAAAGTTTCTAAAACTTTTATTCACATGTTATATATACTAATAAAAAATGATTTAGGTTTTTTTTAAATCAGTAAGTAATAGAAGAAATATACTTCATTCATGATGATATGACCTGAATTGTTACACTGCCTTCTAGATTCCTCATTTTTGTTCTCCCATATATATGTATGTATATATATATATATATATATATAGTTTCTAAACTTCATAAACATGCATCTTTCACATCAACATTCCCATCAACCAGGGGAAATGAGACAATGATACTTCTTGTGTGTTTAATAAAGTTACTTGTTTGAGGGAAGAATAGCACTATAGATGTATATGTAGCATAGAATCTGAAAGAGAGATAGTTGGGAAGACCTTCAAAATACTTTGGGAAGAAAGGTTAACCTCAAATAATTTCAGACTGCCAAACTTAATTATGGGTTGGAATTAAATGTTCTCCATTAATGCAGTTGTCCACTGAGTTGAGATTGAAGAAGCTTGGTAGTGGGCTTTTTCATTACCTGTTCTGGTGTAGAAGGTACTCAAGTGGTAATCAAGCAGACGCCATTTACATGGGCAAGCACTTTGTCTAAACATTGTTCAGAATGCTAATTGCATTCCCCCAATGGAATGACTTATTCCCTGCTGATCTTAAGTTAAATAGGTCATCCCATAGCAGAGGCAGAGATGCTGGGTGGGAGGTGACGTGTCTCATGGTGACAGTTATTGTTAGCACCCAAACAGACACTGTTTGCCAAGTGGTAGGACAGTTACCAGCTGTAGAAAAGGAGATCCTTGAGCAAAGCTGTCTTTTTGCTCTTACTTTTTCTCATCAAAGTTTGGCCCTTCCCTGGTTTCCATGGGCACCTATTGCTTTCAGATATTTTATACCTAGTCCTCTGTTAAAGAAAAAAGCCTACCTTCACCAATGGGTATGATACATACTTATGATCATATTCAATCCACTGAAAGCCTTACTCCATAAAAGTGCTTAGGGGCATTTTGCTCTTATAGAATATAAAGGCTTAAGTTCATGAATGAGTTTTTATTAGTGACAGTTCTGGGATTGGTGAATCCTAGGCCAAGATATTCAAATCATCAATGAACACCTATTAAGTATCTTCCATGTGATTGTATCAGTTATGTTCTATTGATACATCTAGATTCCAACTCTTATTTTATGTATCTATGATCCAGTTGGGAAACAATGGTAGCATCTTTTCTATGCCACTTAATTCCTACCCTTATTGAAAAATAGAGCATAAATTGATTAAAAACAAAACCATAGAAACATAGAAAGAACCATTCTCTCAGAGGTCTTTAAATTTGTCTCCATTTTCTTTGGTAAAATTATTTTCACTGTGTTCTTTTGAGAAACCAACTTCTCTAATTCAGCTTAGAAAGCAATTTTTCAGGGGCCCCTGGTTGGTACAGTTGGTTAAGCATCTGACTTAGGCTCAGGTCATGATATCACAGTTTATGAGTTCAAGCACCGCATCAGGCTCTGTTCTGACAGCTTGAAGCCTGGAACCTGCTTTGGATTCTGTGTGTGTGACGCTCTCTCTGCCCCTCCCCTACTCTCACTCTGTCTCCCACTCTCTCTCAAAAATAAATAAACATTTAGAAATTTAAAAAAAAACATTTTTTTTCAAAATCAGTGTTTCTGCTTCATTTGAGTTTGCCTGGACTAATAAATACTGATTTTCTCCCTTTTACACCTGGATTTGTGCAAGAACTCCTAAGGTCCTAACTTGTCAGGGGATGAATTAGGTTAGGGTGGAGTATCTAGGAACTGGCACCCTGATGTGGTCTTTACCACACTGGCTGAAATGAGTGGGGGGGAAAGAGAGAGAAAGGGAACGAGACTGAGAGATGGTTCAGAAGACCATAAGGCATGGTACCACATATAGTTCTTCATTCTACTTTTACACCATCAATAACAGTAAGGAAGAGACAAATAAACTAAGGAAACTAGGTTCCTATCATTGTGTCGCTGACTGAGTCGTCAATCTGGTTAGAAAGGACATGATTTCCTTAAATATCCTGGCGCACAAAATTTTCTAATAAATTCTAGCCATTTGTGAGTTTTTTAAATATCATGTGATCCATTAAATTATTATTAAGATGATGATTATCATTACTTAAAACTAATTACTCCATGATTAGGTCATCACCCTGGGGTCATGGAATTGAGCCCTGCATTGAGCTCCATGCTGAGCATGGAGCTTGCTTAAGACTCTCTCTCTCTCTTTCTCTTTCTCTCTCTCCCTCCTTTCTCCCCTGCTGGCGCTCTCTCTCAAAAAATAGATATAATTTCTCCATAGTGTTGTCATTAGATACAAAACAAAAGATTAAATATGAGCATCTTATATAAAATTAGAAATCTATTTATATAAAATTAGAAAAATCAGGAGAAAACCTGGATAGGACAATTCTAGCACATTTAAGCATAGAATAAAGATGAGTTCCTTTATATAGTAACATAATTGGAATTGATTTCTGAGAAAGTAGCTTATACAGTGCACATCCAGTACAACTAACGTCCAATGAACAATCAGCTTAGTTATGTAATATGTCACCATCTTGCATATCCACCTTGGCTGTATACATCATAATAAACTTTCCAGAATTGATCCACTTTTTCCCCTCAACTCTTAAAATGAACTGTGGATCTTATACAACTCCTGAGAGGAGCGTGTATACTTTGTTCAAATACAGACAGCTGTTTGGCATTGGTCTGGGCCAGAAAGACACCACCACCAACGTGGAATAGTCACTAGTATTGAAGCTATGCAAGTCTTTTTACTCTAGTATAGAGATCTTATACAGAATATTGACAGGAGTGGGATTTAGTAGGTTCCTAATAGGAAGTGATTTTAGCACTGGTAAAGGGAAATCCTGAGCAAGTGATGAAGCCTGGAGAACACACAACGTTTAGCATGATGTTCCATGAAAATATATAGTAGTAAAACTACCACCTGCAAATGATGCACAGAGCTGTAGTTCTAACAGGCAACTGATTCATTTGGAACATAGTTTTATGTAGCCTGTAAGGTTAAAGAAAGCCAAGCCTTCTTTGGACAAACTAGCAGTAACTAGAATTTCTATTTAGAGAACAAAGCTTTCATTTCTGTGCAGAAGGGTCCATCATCATTCAAGAAGCTCTCATTAATCACTGACCTGTACATAGAGGCAGGTCATTGAACAACTACGTAAATAGAATCTATTGGGAAAAAGTCTATATGGTTTCTATAAGTGGAAATCATGCCTGACTAAACAACCTGAATTCTCTCATGCATAAATAGATCTTTTAAGAAAAATAAAAGAATGCTTTGTAGACAAGGAATTACTAGTAGAAGTAATTTAATTAGACATGCAGAGAGCCTTTGGCAAGGTATACCTCATATGATAGGTCATTAGAGGAACTTTCCAAACCCTGAATATTCATGCATCCATGTTTGGAAAGATGATTCACATCCACTGGGGAGCTGGGTTGCTCAGGAATGTTCAAACTGTGCCCCTTGGACTTAAGCAGACATGCCCTGAATGCGATGCATGCCCAGGGGAGCTAATGGTGGGCCTTGCCTCATCAGGGCACCTCCGGATTTGTTTTACATACCGCAGTTCCTTGTAAGGGTTCATACAAAGGGCTTGAAAACGGTTTATTAGATCACCTTTGAAATCCCTTCTACTTGTATGAAGAAACTGTAATTGTCATTCTTGTCTACTTCAACAGATATAAACTGTTGTTTTTGGTCTACCCATTACACTAAGGGACTTGAATAATTTTTTGAAACAGAAAACTGGATTTAAAGCAGGATATAAAGCATAGTGACAAATGGCATATTTTCTAGTTAAAAAATAAAATGGCAGTGCCTACTAAGGACCAAAGCTGAGGTTCAGCTAATTAATTGATTAATTAACGTGTATTTAGCAAGATTGCACTATGAAATTTTGCAGTTGCATCTAATTTATCTTGGAGGAAAATGTCAGTTTGGTTGGCCCAAATACCACTTTAATGTTCATGCTAGGCAAAATCAAGGAGGAATGCTATGAGTTAATTCAATCGTAAAGAAAATCTTCTAGCTATGAAAGATTTAGGGCACTCCAAATAGAAATCACTTCCTAGTCCTTTCACAGTCCAGTTTTACTCACCAATAGCTGACAGAGTCAAGAAACTGGTCAGCCCTGGTTTGCTTTGTGGTATGTGATATCCTATGGTAAGAGTAGGCCTTCTGACTTCTCTGTTTCATATGACAAGTTCATAGATGCTACTTTAATTAATGTTGTGTCCTGGTGTTTGAGGAATAGTGAATGTATTAGACCTTAAGCTTATTTAATAGCAGAGACTTTTGTGTGGTTCTCAAGATATTTTCTTAGTGTGACTTAAAGACCTAAGGAAACAAATACAAGAAGTTCCATGCTGAATAAAATCTGGAATACCTGGACACCAGGATTCTGTCCCTGGGAGTCAAAGATGAGTTGTGGAGGGCCAAGTAATCTCTCTAAAATACACATTTTAGAGATCACATCCAATTTTATTACTTCCAATATAATCTGTATGCTGTTGACTTCTAAATACATAGCTCCAGTCCTGTTCTGTCCTCCATGTATTTAGTCCCTTATTAAATTACTTGTTAGTCATATTATTTCCAATTATAAAAATGAGCAATTCTCAAATACCATATTCCCAAAATGGACTTATTTTAACATTTTCCTCCCAAATTAGCTTTTCCAGTATTCTCAATTTCTGTTAATGGGACTACACAAACATCAAAATATGGAGTCATCTTTGCTCCTCACCTTGGTTCTTCCTACTATCTTATACTGTACTCAAATAAATATAGTTGGATGACAACTCTCTGAGAGCACCCTTAGGAAAGGGTTCACAAGCCTTTTCCATGCTTTATAATTCATGGATTTCATTCATTGGAAAAGGCTTCAAGGAATAAATATGACCTCCACTGGTGAACTTTCTAACATATACTCCCCACGGGTGATAAACTGTAACCCATATACAACATCATGCAGAAAGTAAGAGAACTAGAATAGAAACACAGGGGCCTGCCAGACTGTAACTATAAGGCTACTCTAAGGTCATCATCACCTGTTGAATCCCAGAGCAAGTAAACAGTGGCTTTGTCATTTGGCTTTGTCCACAAGGCACAGGTTGGCAGGCTGATCTTAGTAGATTCAGCTTCAGTTAATTTCCAGTACAGAAATGGCCTTAGAATGAGTCATGTAAGCTGCCCCAAAAAGATGGCACTTGAAGGTCAATGTGCAGTGTTGATCCACCCCATTTCTCTATTCGTTCTTCATTATGTTATTCATAGTTGGTTGGACAAATCATACTATAATTCATCTTAAAGCGTTTTGCTGTTAAAAGTAAGTGTCTAATTCCAAGATTTAATGGTTTCAATTGAAGAATTAATGTCCCATGGTGAATCTACAATAAACATATTTAATCTTCTATCCCATCATTGTGAAACACACGATTACTACAAAATAGTTATGAAATCCATCTATTTAAAATATTTTGCTAGAAATATAATAATGCTTCATATGCTCCCACTTTTCAAATGGCTTTGACATGTGGTTTGAATTTCCCTTAGGGTTGGAAATCTGTATATCTGTAATTGGACTGTCAACTTTCCGAAGGCAAAACTTGACTCTGAAAAATAAAATAAATTTTTGCTTATTTTTCCCCACTGCATACATTCTAAAGATGCTAACAAAGGTGAGCTATACATATGGTGCTTTTTAAAAATTGAATTATTGGTCTCTTCTATGAAGATAATTAAACTAGAGGTTTGAGGAGTCATATTGACAAAATAAAGTGTTGAATAAAATTGTTACTTTTCCTTTACTGTACTCAGTAAGAGAAAAGAATGCAGGTTGGGATAATGAGGCAGTTCAGCTTCCTTGAGAACTCCTCCTAAGAAAATGACTTGCTTCTCTGCTACTAACTTCATGGGTTGTCTGTAGTTACCTAGTGTTTTAAGGAATAAACTGAACTAAAAGAAATAAGTCATGTCTGAGAGCAAGGCAAAGTCCACAATGCATTTGCTTCATGCCGAAGGTACACAGAAAGCATTTAAGTCAATGCAGGAAAATGTCTCACCTTCAAAGCAACTCCTCTGGGGGAGTTGTCTTTTTAGAATCAAATTTATCACCCCATGGTTTCTCACCCAAATGTTCATCACTGTGTGACTACCTCGTGAATACTTTCTTTTGATTCATCTTGTAGTGTGCATTGTTTTTCCTCAGGTGAATTTGTCACATGAGCCTTATTTCAGTTTATTCTCTTTCAACTTTCAAATGGTAATATCCATTCTTATTTTCTATTCTCACACTGAATTCTGCATTCTGTAATAGTGACAGATATGATGCTGCCAAAGTAGATCAGAATCATATTTATCTTCTCCTTGGAGACCTTATTGCATTATTTACTATTATGAGGTCTTTTCATTTATGCCGCTTTGCACCTTGTTGGGTCCCGAAGTCCTGGGGAGCCTACTTCCAATCTGATGTGACACAGCTGATAGCATTTGAACTGCATCACATTAAGGGGCACTTGTAAGCCATTTATACCAAATTCCACTAAGACCAGAGTGAAAACCAGACAGGGTCATTTTCTCAAAAGGATTTTTCTAGTCCTGAGCTATTCCCGTTAGATTTCTAGTGACTCCTTCGGGTCAAGCTTGAAGCAATGTCTTTTTTTGACAAGCCAGAGATTAATTTATTGCTTGGTTCTTTTGCTGACTCAATAGAAGCATGTTTCCACCAGAAAAATACTATACCTTTCCCTGGGTAATTTGGCCTAGCTAGAATATTCTTTGAGGATGTATATATTTTAAATTCCAATCTGTGAAAACTCAGTAAGACAGGCAAGACAGTTTATTTTAAATTAGTTATATTGACATAACTTGATTTTGAGCATTTAAATTTATTCTAGAAAGATACAATACTTTGTTTTTCTTCCTCACAAACACAATTTTCTGACTGTCCATAACATTCAAGAGATTGCTTTTCTGGTCTTTTATTTCTCATAATAAGATTCAAATGGAAAGAGAACGGTTATCAATGTTAGGAGACCTAGTGTTCTCATAGTAAGCAATGAGTGCTTTAAACTATTTCTGTTGTGGTTTCCTCACCTACTGGTGGTCTTATCCAGTCCATGTCCTTAAACACAAATTGATAACTGAAATTTATATAACCAATATCTCTGATTGGATGTGTAGAGAACATCTCAGATTTGTATACATACAAAGTCTAGAATTTACTCCAAACCTGTTTTTCCCTCAGTGTTTTCCATTTCAAAATGGCACCATGATTGACTCAGTTACCTATTCAAACACTCTTGAAATCACCTATAATTCTCTCACGTTTCACATCCAACCCATCCACAAATCCTGTCAGGAATACTTTGAACATGGGGTGCTTGGGTGGCTCAGTCAGTTAAGCATCTGGATTCGGCTCAGGTCATGATCTCACAGTTGGTGGGTTTGAGTCCTGCATCAGGCTCTGTGCTGACAGCTCAGAACCTGGAGCCTGCTTCAGATTCTGCATCTCCCTCTTTTTCTGACCCTGCCCTGCTCATGCTGTCTTTCTCTGTCTCTCAAAAATAAATTAAAAAACAAAAAAATTTTTTTAAAGGAATACTTTGAATATATTCCAAATTTGACCACTCTTACCAGGTTCATGACCACCACCCAAATCCAAGCCATATCATCTCCTCCCTAAACCACTGCAGCAGTTCCTAACTGATTTCCCAGTTTTCAATCTTTCCACTAATGAATCCATTCTCCATATAGAAGCAAGAGAAATATTTTGAAAACACCATTCATGTTATATCACTTCTCTTTTTAAAATGCTCTAGTGGCTTCTCCCCTTCATTAGAATAAAACCTAAAGACCTTGTACTAGCTTCTAAGGCCCTAAGCAATCACCCTGGAACTCTCCAAGCTCACCTCGCATCTTTCTCCTTGGTACTCACTTTGTTCAAGTTCTACTCTCGCTCCTCATGCAGGTGTTAAACATGTCAAGCACAGGCACAGGCTAGGCCTAAACGGTGCTAGAGCCTAATGCTTATACAATTTTGAGAATCATTTTCAGGTAATAAAAATACAAGCATTAGATATAAAAGTGAATATTTAGAGTAAAAAATAAATGGCAGTACTTTACAAATTGAAATAAGCTGACAAACATGATAATGACATTTTTATTAATTAATTGTATTTTTTTGCCTTGGCACAGTAGACGTAGGTGTATACTTGGATTCCTACCCTGGGAAGGTGGTAATAGCTTAAGTAAAAAGTGATTACAAACCACATAGACCCATTAAAACCAAAGTAAATGAAGTCTCCCTATGTCTCAACAATGCCCTGGTCATACTTGACTGAAGGAGAAAAAGGCAATGGAGGTAGAAGCTGGAATGGAAAGAGGCAGCAAACGTAACCATTTGTGGTTAAACTTCCTTACTGTACAAATATTACCAAAAAAAATATGGCCCTGTGAACACAAAGCTACAGCCCTTTGCAGGCAGAAGTCTGATTAAGTGAGGGACTTTATTATTTTAAAAAAAAATTTTTAATGCTTTTTATTTATTTTTGAGAGACAGAGAGAGACAGTGCGAGCAGGGGAGGGTCAGAGAGGGAGGGAGACACAGAATCTGAAACAGCCTCCAGGGTCTGAGCTAGCTGTCAGCACAGAGCCCAACGCAGGGCTCGAACCCATGAACCGTGAGATCTGACCTGAGCTGAAGCTGGACGCCCAACGGACTGAGCCACCCAGGTGCCCCAAGTGAGGGACTTTAAAAGCTTCGGCCTCATTATCTTCAAGATGAGTCTACCTCTAACCTGGAATTCCTTCCTGAATGTTATGTCCATACGGCTCTCTACTTAAATGTCCCCCTTTCAATAAGACCTTTCTGGACTATTCTAACTAAAACAGGACTACTTCAAATAGTCCTGTTGACTATTCTAACTAAAACTGTTCTAACTGAAACACCTCCTCCTTATTTTTCTTCACAGTATTTATCAACATAATATTATCTGTCTACTTATTTATTTACGTATTGTTTACTTCCTCTGCTAGAAAGGCAACACCATGGCTGTAAGAATACTGTTTTGCTCCTGATACATCCCCAGGGTCTAGAACAGTTTTTGGTATGTAGTACGTGTTCAATAAATATCTGCTGAATGAGGCAATGGGTGTATTATCTTTCAAAATGTTTGTGAAAGCCAATGGGATTAAGGCATTTGAAAATGATATGAGAACAGAAAGGTTTCATTGTTATAAAGGCATTAGTGATTCAGTTTTGGCATCTCCAGAAGCCTGCCTCCTCATAGAAAGGATATTTAATTGGGAAATACACAGGAAGGACTTTGGCAGTGCAAGGAGAGATTTGGCTGGGTTTTAATTATGAATTTGTTAAAATTGGCTTGTACTCTGTGAAGTGGTTTGAATGCCGTTCCCATGGTTTTACCTCACCACTGGGAAAAACTGGTGACATTTTAAATGGCAATAGATGTTGGAAAGACAAATGGCATATTAAAACCCACACACCAGTATGTAATGTGGCCTCAAACCAATTACAACCCTTCTTAATAAAAACAATGTCTCATCCCTCACATAATAAAGGTTTCTTCCTTTCGACCCAAATGTGCATGGTCTATTGCATGCAGACATGTGATGTTTTTTCCCCTTTAGCACAAGTTGGAAAACTGCCTTGTTGTTGAAGCCATGCAATTTCTCAGCTCTCCCAGGTTAGCAAGGCAGCTCGTCACTCACAATGATAGCTCCATTCACAAACTGACATCCTAAAAACATGAAGGAAGATAAAGAAGGTATTGTGCAGAGAACTTTAAGACAAGAGAAGAAAATAAACCCTTTGGATACTTCAGAATAGAATCCCAATGAACAGTGAATGGCAATGCCTTGAAACTTCTCTGTTTTAAATTCCTCTTGATATGAGAACTCCAAATCACTGGGGGCAATCACAGCTTGCCAGTCTTCAGATTAGCCAAGGACTGTGAACAAGTCCTGAAAATTGAACAGCGAAGGTTGTTCTGCTTTTGTACCCATAGGCTAAGAAATGTGGGATAAAAAGATGGCCTCCATCTGAAATACAGAAAACAAAGAAACCATTGATAAACCTGGGATCACAGAATTTCTTAAGCCTGGAAAAACTAGGTTAACCTGAATACAAATTGATGATGGAAAAGCAGCACTTATTAATATTTAATTGTTATTAAAAATTTTTGGTGGAGTAGGGAGACACAATAGGTTCCAAATTATGTGTTAGTTATATGTCCCTACTCAGGGGATGCATGTGAAGTGGGAGACTTGTATCTCATCAAAGTGTCTTCTATTTTGAGTCAACCAACTTAATAAATTAGCTCTAAGACGTGTGGATCAGCTTTCTAGGCCTGAGAGCAGTTGCTTAGATGCCTGGAACAGAAAATCTCTGGATTCAGGAAAGTGAAACAATGACCAACAACAGAAAAGAAGCCAAGACCTGACTTCATCTAGAAAGTGATGATTTCTCCATGTTTGTTCATTATCAATTTGAGCTTTTATTGCAGTTGAGTCTCTTCTCTGAATTTTACCTTCCCATCCCCAGTTTTGAAGGACTCATAGGATATCCCTAAGTAGGATTAATTTAGATCAGCATTGGATCAGGAAACCTGGTGTTAAAAGGAACTCCACTTCCCTCAAACCAATGTTTTCCTCTTCTGCTACCCACATTAAAAGCATCACCAGTCTTCCCAAACCCTCCAGAAACCTTGATACTGTCACCAAACTCTTCTGTTCAGTCACTGATTACCTATTTCTGAAATATTTCTTAAATTTGTTATATTTCTACCTCCTGGTCGAGGCCCCATCCCTCCTCTAAAAAATAAAGACACTTTCTAATTATCTTCTCCATTCTGTGCAGTCTTCCTATTTACTTTCCAACTCAAACATTCTGCCCGAGGTACCATTAAAAATTCATATCTGTGGAAACATCTCTGCTGTTTCATGTGACATTACATAAATTCTAAACTTCTCAGCCAATGGTCAATAGTTTACACAATTTGACCCTCACCTACTTTTCTGGTTGCATTTTCTTCACTCCAGTTTATACTCTCAGGAGCCATATTCTCAGGCCACCATCTCTCCCTACTATTCCTAAAATAATTCTGCGCTTTATATATGCTCTTCTGACTAGTAAGGTCTTTTTCCCATGACTGTTCATCAAAATCCTTTAGATTGCTACCTCTTTAGGGCCTTCCATTTCCCCCTCCATAAAAAAACAAAAACCAAACAAACAAAAGCTTCCCTTTTCCTATTTCCCGCAGTATACTTTATCTCTAATATAGTCCCATTTTTCTCTTTATAACAAAAATCCTTAAAAGTGTTGACTATACAAATATCTCCAATTTTTCTTCACATATTTCCTTTTGTACCTGCTGAAATTAGATTTTCATTTCTATTACTCTACCAAGACAACTTCTAGCTGGATCAATAAACATCTCCATGTTACTATGTCTAGTGGTCAATTCTCAGACACCTTCCTCAGTGAGGATATTGCATTTGCCCTCTTTCCTGAAATAGTTTCTCCATTTGGCTTCTAGGATACAACTCAGGGTACATTTCTCCCTACCTTGTCAACCACTCCTTTTCAGTTCCCCTTGCTAGTTATTTATTATCTCCCAACTCTGAAACTTTGGAGTAACACAGACTTCATTTTTTTCCCTAACTTTGCTCTTTTCAGCCTAGTTCCTGAGTAGTGATTTAATCTAGTGTAGTGGCTTTAAATATCAGCTTCACTCTAGGGACTTTCATAGTCAGATAACTCAAGCATGAACTCCAGACTCCTTGCTCAACTACCTATTTGACATCTCCATTTAGATGTCTAATATGTATCTCAAAGTTAACATGTCCAAGAACAAAATCCTGATTCTCCCATAAGTTTTCTTACCTCGACAAGACAGAATACTGTCCTTCCAATTATTTAGATCATCCATTTAAGGGGATCATCCTTAATGACTGTCTTTCACATCTTATACTAGATCCATCAGCAAGTCCTAAATGCTCTGACTCACTGCTACATTAAGAATCTGATCACTTCACACTTCTCACATGGGAGTATTGGATTATGGCAAAAGCTCTTGATCTAATTTTTCTGGTTCTGTGTTCGTCCCATACAATCTGTAGGCAACAGAACATCCAGAGGAATACTTTCCCTCTTACCCCCAAGTCAGACCATGTTTCTCCTTTGCTTCCAAATTTCAGTGGTTTCCCTTTTCACTCAAAATAAAATCCCATGCCTTAAGTTGGCCTATTAGATCTTTCTGTCTTTAGCTACTTTTTTCTGATTTGACTTTTTCCCACTCTCCCCTCTACTCCTGTAGTCTCAGCCACACCTGCCTCTTTTCTTTTCCTCAAACATTCTTTACATTCCCTTCACAAGGCCCTTGTAATAGGTACCTCTGCCCAGAATCTCTTTATCTAGATCCCTGAATGATTTTCTCTCTCCCTTCTTTCAGTTTTCTGCTCCAATATCATTTCCTCAGTGAGGATTTCCTTGAATACCCTTTATAAAGCAGAACACACCCTGTAATCGACCCCCACCCTGTATTCTTTATTCTCATTACCTTATTTTACTGTATCAATAGAACTGACCAACAACCAAAATAGTACATATTTTCTTATTTATGTGTTTTCTTTTCCCATCACTTTTCCACAGACAACGCTAACTGCAATAGGGCAGGGATTTTCATCTAGTTCTCTTATGTATTCCTAGTACTAGAACAGTGTCAAGCATATGAAGACATTCAATAGATATATATTGAATAAACTTCATTCTATTTTTAGATTTCTAGTTCTCAAGTCAACTAGTGAAAATATAGTACATATTTTTCAGTAACCTATTTTTCAGTAAAGCATAGAATTCCTATTCTATGTTAATTGGGCGATGAAGGTAATGGGGATAATGAAGCTGTGGTTAGACTATCTTGAGAACTATTATGTGATTGTAAATTACCTGAAACAGCTCTTTCACAGCGAAAATGAAGTCATTGTGATCTCTTAGTCATCCGCAAAAAAACAAGTAGAAGTGATACAAGGCAAAAAGTCATTTTGACTGGATAGTTTCATGCTTCGGAAAATCCTCAAATTTCTTTTTTAAATTGTGCCCTCTAAAGTAAATTTTGACTCTCAGCTATATTTATTCAATCAAGATTATTATTATTATATTGCAGTGTTTAGGAATAGTGGCTTCCTGTGGCTTCACCATTTTAAGCAAGTGATGACATTTACCATAGAGATTACACATGGGCTACGGTTCGGTAGAGTACATTGTTGAGGGTTTCTTTTGGTATCACAGTCAAAGGAAAAAAGGTAGAGTTTAATATTTTATAACTCACAGCAGGTTACATATTCAAGCTAAACATATTTTAGTAGAAATTCCTCAAGCTACAAAAGGGCATTGCTCCTAGAGAAAAAGAAAATGTTAGTTTGCTACTATGGCTCCCAGTGGAGACCATACTATATAAGCAGCATTATCAAGGAATCTATTGTTTTATTCCTATATTTAGCTAAATACAATTTTCACTATGAGGAATCAAGTTTGATAATATTTCTCTGTCTGAAAACATAAGTTTGCATAATCATCAGGCCATGATGGAAATTTTAATCTACTCATACCTTTTTTGTTCCTAAGAGTGACATTTCCATGGCCCTTGGTTATATACTGTATCACATGAAAAAATACAAATGGATTTAATAAGCTGGTTTTTATTTTCTCCTATGATAAATTTCTTGAAAATTGTTATTTGTTGTCATTAATTTAATTAACATTCAGAAATTATACATCCAGTTTGGCAGTGCTTTAAATTAATGTATCAATTTATCTGGAATTACTCACGTGATTGGAAACACTGATAGTGTCACCATTATCGAGTATTTGCTGAATATTTCTGTCATTTAGAACACTTACAATGTTTTGTCTTTTTAATTTAGATAGTTCTTATTAAAGACCTTTCCACTGTCACTTACCAGAAGGATTATTAAAGCACTGATACATATAGTTAATCTGAAAATGTGTCCAGAACTGAATTAAATACAGACTCCTAACTGCCTTGCCCCTTTCTCTCCCTCTTATCTGCTTTGGAAATTATGAAAAGATAAGGAAAGCAAACTCATCAATGATATGCTAGGAAAAAAATAACACCATCTTTCTGCCACCATTCAATGGTGTGAAAGTATTTACAGCATTCTTTATAAAAAATGGATATATTCTATTACAAGCATATAAAGCCAATTTATTTTCCTTAATTTGATTTAATTCTTTCTTGTTTCTTCCATACTCTCAAAGCATTCAGTTAAGCATCTTTGATGTTACATTGAATCTGCAAACATATACCAGCTGACCCAGTATTCTCAGCAGGTAAAAAGCTCAGATCTATATGGGGAAGTGACTAGATTAGTGGACGTGAATCTAACATGAGAAGGCCAAAAGAGTAAAATGCAGATTTTAGGAAGACTCAAAACTGGAAAAGGTGGAAATACTGGCTTTTACCTATACTTTGAAGAAACCCTTTGTTTCCTGAAATTATTTTCTGATGAGCCACATTCTCCTGCATTTAAATAACCAATCATTATACTATGAAAGTTTAGTGCTCAGAGGAAGAATTCATCATTTTTTCTGGCACTCAGACACCATCTAGAGTGTCTTGTTAGTTAACAGGAGGCCCCTTGCCACAGAGATAGGAGAGGTATCTTTTCATTACTTAAAATGAAGTGACTTAAGGGAACTATTTATCTGATGGGAAGTCAGTAAACAGCCAGAATACAGAGATGTCGTAGAACACCATGGGATGAGAGTGTATTGTGAGTCGACGGCTAACACACAGATTTATAGGTATCTCTGACTCCCATTTTTTAAATTTAGGAATATCACTAATTTCAAGGTGTCACTGGATTATTTCTAAAGTACACAGAATATGTATAAGATAAACACAATTTCTTCTGATAAAATTTCATAAACAACATTGCTCTTGCCAAAGATTTTTTAATGGTATTTTAACAATAGTTTCTCTAGGGGAAAAATGGAATGTGAATGCTTATTATATATATAAAAAATACTTACAAACAAATATGCTGAAAGATTGCCTATTTAAAGAACACCTGTATAAAAAGAAACAAAATTAAAAAACATGTACAAAGTGCTCAAATGCACCATTGAAGCTTGTGGCTGCAAGTAGCATACAATTCAAGAGTTTAAAGAATGTTGTAGCTCTTCAAAAATAGACCCTCCCTATAGCATGCAAGCTAATGTTTTGTTAAACTTGATAAAATACTTTCTAACACTCACTAAGTAAGGAAGCAAGAAACTGCCTGGCAGAGATGGGAGATGCAGGACATTTTTACCTGTGAAATGAGGATCCTAATTTTACATTTCTCAAAGAACCTTTGCAAGTTTAAATTATATCATGGCTGTAGAGCACCTACCATGGTTCTTGATGCATAAAAATTGCTCATTCAAAGTTTGTTATTGTTACAATGTTATTACTGTATTTTTAGGGCATACACAACATGCTAAACTTTCAGGGGCAGGAGTAACAGAAGGAAGATTTCAAAAGACATGACATCTGGGCCTTATCTAGAATATGAATTCATGGCTGCCATGTAAAGATCTAACAGGGCTCCCGCTAAAAGAATTCTAATTATCAGTGAGGTTGCAACTGTTAATTGAGTTTCAAGTCACTTATCTTTTTTCTGCACAGTACCAAAAGTAACTAAATGGCAGATGTGGTACTAGGAAAATCTTAGGATTATCTCAGCATTTAAGGGCAAATCACTTAAAATATCTATGTTACAGAAATGGAGGAATTTCCTTCCTTTCTTGCCAAGGTCTGGTGAGGAAGAGCTGTTTTTAGAGCAAGTTTTTTCTAAAATTAAAAATGGCTTCCATGAGGATTTTCACTGCCAATATGAGGCTGTGTAAGTCGTTTCTGTTTCGCGGAGGAGCCACTAGCACTTAGAATTAAATCAGCCAGAATCAGAGAGCATGGATACGCTGGGAATGTTCCTGTTGCAGCAGCAAATCAGAAGCATCCTGTGACTTTTTTTTTCAATGCAGTTTCTGGTCCCACAAGAGTGACACTTGAACAATTCCACTGGTACCAGCTAAATTAGCTTTTGCAAATGTTATGAGAACTTAAACCTACTTTGAAATACACACAATTGGAGACACATCCATGAGGCTATCAGTTATTAATTTAGTGGTGAAGTTAGAAATAAAGCCTGCAGACCAAGTTCAATTATTTTCATGAATGCTGGGGTGGAATAACCAATCCATGCTTGGTCTTCCTGTCTCTTGCAGTGGGTGAATCAAACAAGTGAATCAAATGTTATACTGTCTCTCCAAAAAAATAATGAAAGAAGGACTGAAATTTGAACCCCAGGTTCCAACCAGCATGTTTGTGGTATCTGGAGAATTCTTGTCCTCTCAAAGATATATGTTCTTTACAGAAATTGCTAGTTGCCACACAAGAATGGGACCACATGAAATAGAACTTAGGTGGAAACAACATAAAGTAAAAACAGGAGAAACAAGAGATGCAACACATTTATAGGGGCAGCTACTGGCAGTAGATATTTAAGACTATTAGGATTAAAAAAAATTTTAATGTCTTATTTATTTTTGAGAGAGAGGGAGAGAGACAGCATGAGCAGGGGAAGGTCAGAGAGAGAGGAAGACACAGAATCTGAAGCAGGCTCCAGGCTCTGAGCTGTCAGCACAGAGCTTGATGTGGGGCTCGAACCCTCAAACTGAGATCATGACCTGAGCTGAAGCCAGATGCTCAACTGACTGAGCCACCCAGGCGCCCCAAGACCTTTAACATTAACACTTCCAAGACTTTAACTCTCATCTTCCTTTCCCAAAAACATGAGAGTCACTGAGGCCTGGAAACCTAGACCCCCTGGGAACCTGCCCGAATCAGTCCAGAAATGAATATCGAGTTATAGCTGGAGATGAAAATCTACCAGCAAGTCAGGTCTGGAATGAGTTTGACTTCTGTAATGTTGCATGGATGGGGGCTCTCCATGACTTTGAGTATTCAACAAGCCATAAACGTGCCCTAATTTTCACTCTGTTTTTCCAGTCAGATGCAGCTTCCCAAGCAGATGCCTTGGTCCTTGGTTTCCATTCCAGTGCCCCAGGTTGGACTGTCTTTTTTTTTCTGTCTTCAGCAATCTTGGCTGTGGCCCTGCCCTCCTATCTAGGCCTGGTCCATCTTTTCCTCATCAAAAGCTGGTCTCTGTTACTCTTCCTTCAGTCACTGGGGGAAGTCTTGCTCCTACGAAGCTCTTGACACAATGGCCCATTAGCCTGAGGTGCCTCTGCTATGTCTCAACCAGACCAGCCCCCTGCCCCTTGAATACATACCTGCTTAGGCCCAACAAGATTCCATATGTTCTTTTAAATATGAGCTTCTGGCTATTTCTTTCGTAAGTCATCCCTATAGCTAAATTGGTCTACTAACCCCAGTCTAGAATGTTGGGGGTCAGCTTAGGCTCCTCAACAGATCTAGTGAATTCATTTTCAGCAGCTGTGATTGTCCTTGTGAGGGCTCCCAGTGACTCCCTTTTCTGGAGAATTCCTTTGGTTCCATTCCTTTGCTTGAGAGCTTTTCTACCCCACTCTTAGCAGCCAGCAGTCAATGATGTAAAGGGAAGCATTGTGGCCTCAAGGTAGGGCCAACTGTGTGGTGCAGTTTGTGTTCCAGGGTGAGGGACAGACCAAAGCTTTTCGCCACTGGAGACAACATATTTACTTAACTGTTTTCCTCATCAGATTCTCTTGCTTCCTTTGTGAGTGAATTCCCTTAATAGCGTGCTTTCCCAAGAAGCCCCCTTGTAGGCTCTGTTTGTAAAGCAGCTTACTGAAGACAACCTTCTTTTCTCCTTGGCCCACTGCTGGGATCCCAGTCTTGGTACCCAATCCTGAGTTCACTATCTCTCATGTCATAAGGCAGGCTATAAGATCATCTCCGTGTGGCATCCCATCTGCCAAACCAGCCAGGCCTATACGCATCCTTATTTTTCTTCCTAACCCCCACAGACCCTAAATATCACCTCCTCTCTCCCCCCCCCCGCCCGCAAAGAAATTTTGCATGACACAAAGCTTATTGCAGAAACCTGGAAATACAATGGAACGCTATCAGAATTTGAAATGTACCTGAGTCTGCCAAATCAATGTATCTTATATCTCTGGATCCTGACTTAAAGAAATGAGTTTCCAGAGAAAGTTATTATGTATTCTCTTATTTCTTAGTCTGTTGGGAACTAGATTTCTTTTTTGAATAGAGTGGTCCTTCACAGACTTTAGGTCACAAACTATTTTAAGAAGTTTTGCACGCAATATGCATTAAGCAACCCACATGGAAAGGATGACCTCCTTACCATGCACCTGGAGCATGGAACAAAAATAATGAACTGAAGTGAAACATGAAATATCCACAGAAAAGCTATTTTTCATATTCTGTGTCATCTGTGTTATGTTCCTTAAAAATGCCTCTGAGGCAAATGTATTTTGAGTAGAATATACAATCAGCAAGTTTTCTATTATTTACAAATTGCTAAGTATATCCTGTCAAAACATTCACTAAAAATACTTCACATTCTCTCAATCATGCTAAGAAAAACACAATAACTCAAGGAAGAGTTTGCCTACAGAATATCACACCCTTCTAAATAAAGTTTTAGGGAAACCACATGAGATACTTTCCACTTTCACCCTTTGCTGAAAATTAGCTTATCAAAAATCTGCAGAGCAGTTTTTCAAAGGCTCCATTAGCTCAGGTTTTTATTAATGATTAGAAATATTGCTGTATTATCACTCACTAGAAAAGCCTGACAACTCCAGTTTTTTCCTTGCTTGTGTGTGTTGTCCTGTTTGCATCCTCTCCTCATCTTTCTTACAACCCTCGTGTTGATCATCTGTAAAATAAAAGTGTGAGAATGCTGAACCTGAGGATATCTTTCAGCAGTAACACCCTAGAATACTATAATCTATTTCTGGGTGCCTTTTCCCTGTCATCCTATTTCCAGCTTTTCTTACAAGTATGACTTATTATGGCCAGTCTTGACACATAGCTACTCCCTAGGCATTTTTGTTTTTTATTTTGAGAGAGAGAGAGAGAGAGAGAGAGTCAGTCTGTACAAGCAGTGGGGGATAGGGTGGGGTGGGCAGGGGCAGAGGAGAGAGGGAGAATCTTAAGCAGGGGCTCGAGCCAAAATTAAGAATCAGACACTTAACTGAATAAGCCACTCAGGTGCCCCTAGACTTTTTCTTTTATCCTCCAACTTATCTTTCCATCCTGTGTCCTGTTCCTTCAGAATTTTACTCTCTGCATAGAAAGACCCTTGGCCACTCAATAAGGAACTGGGGCCCTGTTTTATCACCAATTAGCTCTACACATATGGCAAATGACAGGCACTTCCTGCTCCCCATGTGTGAAACAGAACTAATAATAGCATTCTGTCAGTTTTGAAATGTTAGGAGTTAGAAGAAGGAGAGAGAAGTGAGTGTGAAGTATTGTCAGAAATGCAGTGTATTATGATAAATGAACACATTAGAATGGACTGCTGTGTAATCTCTCCTAGGTAACTCTTGTTCTCTCTAATAAGACCTTCAAGAGACAAATTTCTTAATCAAAAACAATGACCCTAAAGGTCTTGTGAACGTTCTACCAATATGGTGGGGGGAGGTGTGCATGGAAACTCTCCAGTGACACTCCAATTGACAGTGTTGTGGGTAAACACAAAGGGGATTTGTTTAGGTTTATGTCTTTATGGATCACACTATTCTAATTATACTTAACAGCATTGTGAAACCTTCTCAATATGCAAGATCAGTGCATCAGGTGGATGTATCTTTATAGCTTGAATAGTATGCAGGAGCTGGGCTGAAAAGGAAGGGGATTTAACTCTAATCCTGTAAGATTATGTTTTACAATGAATAGTCATTCTGAGGAAGGGAAGATTGTGAATTAAAATCACCCCAGTTTAAGATGACATAATGCAGCCTTTGATACCTCTGAAAGAGTGTCCAAAACTAAGACCCGTGGTGTTTAGTGGATCAGCCACAGCCACAAAGTCATATTTTTCCTTTCCCAAAGTATTATGGATATATAGCAATGGAAGCATGTTGATTCAGATCTCAGGGCACTATTCAGCAGAACTTAGCCCTGGCATTTGGGTTCTTGGCGACTCAATTTCTTCATATACAGAAATAAGATAAGCTAAACCACTTGGTTGTTTGTAAGGTTCAATGAAATAATGCATGTTGAAGTAGCATATATAAACTTGACCTAATTCAGGCGATTAGCCCAATCCACTCAGTTAGTATTATATCTGTTTCTTTCTATTGTATGAATTCTATACAATATATTAGAACAAGGTATAGGATTTTTGTGTTCAAGAATTATGGTATTATACTTTAAACAAGCATAATTTCCATCTTCCTTATATACAATGGCTGATGAATAACAATATATCCAATTTTAGTGTATTGAATATTTTAGATAGGAATAGCTTTTCCATAGTATTAGATTTGAAAGCCCATAAAAATCCAACCAATATCTTACTGGCTATTTTGTGCAGCAAACTTTCCATTTTCATTAACAGGTGGGACAAGAATGCCTCTTGCTAGTAGAGTGGGCTGTATAACAGGCAGAATAACTTCTGTAGAAAATGAATTGAACTTTTCTTGGGGCTCTCTCATTTGTTTGTGATCATATAGAAATTATTTCATTTCTCTGAACTTCATTATCCTCCATTGTGAAATAGGGACGGTAAGGTTTGCTTTGCTAATGTCACAAAATTACTAAGAAGCTGCAAATAACTCTAGATAAGATATGAAGTCATACAAATATAACTTTTTATAATTGTACAATTAGTGGTATAAATAATACTGTTATATTGGGTGTCACTCAACTTTAGTCATCTGATACCATCTTTACATTTTCTGTAATAGCTGGAGATCACTTGAACTATTGTTTACATAATATTTTGTATCAACCCTATTTTGTTACCAAAATAAATTTATTTTTAAAAAGAAACCTATAAGACAAATGTCACTTTGAAAAATAGTAGGTAATTTTAACAACGAATGCAATTAAAATATGTCATTAAATTCTAGTTGGTTCTACTATCTGCTGTGACTCTCACCTGCCCTATTTGTTAAAGTCAGAGAGATGTTACCAGAGGCATGAAACATTACATTAGTTTTACATCAAGCCTTTTCACTAGATGTAAGTCAGAAGTATTGAAAAATATTTAAAAAGAGTATCATTCTTACTGTATCATTTTTCTGGTTCTTTCTTTAATGACTCAAAATTATCTTGTCTCTCTTCTGTAGGGCATGTCCCCAGTTGGAGGGGAATCGTTGTCACAAGAAGTATAATAGGGTTCTGAACATATGTGTTCTGCCTCAGACCTTGACATGTCACTAATATCCAGGAGCCTTAGTTTCTCAACTTCAGATAAGGGTATTAAGATATAGTATTTCTAAGGTCTCTCATCCCTATAATACTCTGCAGTGTATTTTATGTATGCATGCAAAATAGAGAGTACTTCATTTAGTAAGTGTCTGAGGATGTCTAGATTTTTAGTTTTAGAAGAATGGTCTTGTACATCATAATGTTCTGTCCTTGTAAAATAAGGTAATTCTGAACTTCTTTTGCCATCACCCATTCAAGAGATGGCCAAGCTTATGGGGAAATCATGGAATTCACTTTAATATTATCTACAGTGGAGGCTTATATACCAGCAAATATGTGAAATTATCAGATATGCATGAGAAATAGCCCTCCTTGACCTCTCCTGTTAAAGAGCCACAGCAGAGTCTTGATGGAGAGTATGCTTTGACAACAAGAAAGCGAGAAGGAAAGATTACCCTGCTTTGCAAGCACACCTGAATCAGTACAGCACTAGATGAATTTTGGGGGTCATTATTTTCATATAGATGGGCTCTGAATGATTTAATGATGACTTGAAACTCAAGTCTTTGATAATGTCCTCAATTCTACAAAGAAGTTCATTTAAATTGGTGAGCGACACTGACCTATGCTTCCTATTGGATGTTTTATACTTTAGTTCTCTTGAGACTGTCATTACACTTGTACATACACACACGTATCAAATATTAAATATTAGCATAAGGTAGGCAAAGGTTATTTGATTTTCTTTTAATTTTTGGTAGGCAGCTTTTCTTAATGGCTTATTTTATTAAATATATGCCCTCATAAAGTCGATACTATACATTCCATCCAATTTTTTCATTGATATCAAAGTAAAGTGACAAATGTATACCAAGAGCTTCATATGTAAGGCCTGGGATTAGAGGCTTGCTTAGGGAAACTGATCAGTGCAGTGGTTAAAGTGGACCAGTCCTCTCCTGAGATCTTCCCTAAGTTTTCTGTCAGGTACAAAATTGTTTGTCAATATAGCTGTGTCACATCATTAGCTACTCATCCTCATGCCAAGACTCTTCTTGCCCCATCCCAATGTGTACTAGTACCTGGCTTACCTCTCCTTTGGAATTATGGTCCTTACCCTGAAAATCTTAGATCTGTTAGTGATGTCCCAAACTTACCTTTATTACACACCACTCATGAATTGTTCTGGATTTCCCTTAAACACTACTCACCTATTTTCATTTTCTGATCAAAGACATTCCTCACTAGAGAGTCTGCACAATCAGCCACGTGCTTTAAACCCCCAGAGATCTCATTCTGTCACCTGACTCCGGTCTTCCAGCCCATCTGTATGGGCTATACCACTGTATTGCCTCACAGGGAAAACTCTCAGCTCTAAGGGGAGTGGGGGGAATATGGTGGGAAACAAGAAAAATTCAGCTTGATTCCTTTAAATTAAAACTGATTATTTTTTTTGGGTGTGGAGTTTGGTGAGTTCCTTATAGATTTTGGATACTAGCCCTTTATCTGATAAGTCATTTGCAACTCTTTTCCCATTCCATTGGTTGCCATTAGTTTTATTGATTGCTTCCTTTGCCGTCCAAAGGGCAGCACTTTCAACAATACCGAAATCATGGAAAGAGCCTAAATGTCCATCAACTGATGAATGGATCAAAAAATGTAATATATATACAATGGAATACTACATGGCAATGAGAAAGAATGAAATATGACCATTTGTAGCAATGTGGATGGAACTCAAGGGTGTTATGCTAAGTGAAATAAGTCAGGCAGAGAAGGACAGACATCATATGTTTTCACTCATGTGGAACAGAAGAAACTTAACAGAGGACCACAGGAGAGGGGAAGAGGAAAAATAGCTGGGGAGAGGGAAAGAGGCAAACCATGAGAGACTCTTGAATACTGAGAACAAACTGAGGGCTGATGGGGGTGGGGGAAGGGGAGTGATGGGCATGGAGGAGGGCACTTGTTGGGATGAGCACTGGGTGTAATATGGAAACCAACTTGACAATAAACTATAAAAGAAAAAATAAAACTGATTGTTTTTTAATCAAAATGAATTCTTAGAGTAAGTCATCAATATAAATGTAAAGTAGCTGTGGTTTCTTTCATTGAGGATAAATTAAATTAAAAGTCTCAAGGACTAACATCAATAACAGCTTAAATAAATAGAATGTGTTGGACTAAAATGTCATTCCATTTCTATTTCAGCCTTCTGTGGGAATGCTTCTGCCAATATGTGGTTTTGGCTTTGCACAGCAAACACAGGAGAAGCTGTATTTTGTCTTTTAGATCCTCAACTGGTGATCAGTATAACCTATCACTACTGAATCGGTTAAGCCTAATTATTTTCGACCTCCACATATGCCTTCAAACCAGGATTACTCATCCCTGTACTTCAAGGTCAACCTAATAAAAATAAATACAAGGTACCAAGGCATTTTTGATGCAGGACATAGAGGCTCCCTCTCTCTTTCACTGTGTTTAAATTCTCATGGGGTGCCTGGGTGGCTCAGTTGGTTAAGCATGAGACTCTTGAGTTCAGCTCAGGTCATGATCTCATGGTGGTGATATCGAGCCCCCCATGGGGCTTCATGTTGAGAGTGTGGAGCCTGGTTAAGATTATATCTATCCACTTCTACCCTTCCCCCACTTGTATTCTTGTTTTCTCTCTCTCTCAAAGAAAAAAAATTATCATGACTATCTGGATTGTAATCTGAGCAACTCTTTGCTAGTCTAACCTGGAGTCATTCATGTGTCTGCAATTATTTGACAAGTCTATTGTGGACACCTTTATTACCATCTGGCAATTTGGGCTGGCTATACCTATCATTTCACAAGCATCTCACTTCCATTGCATGGTAGTTCAAGTTTCCAGGAAGGCAAGAATAGAGCAGCAAAGACTTTTAAGACCTAGGGAGTTAACAGTGCCACTTCTGCCACATTTTATTAGTCAAAGCAAGTCATGAGACCATCCCAGATACAGGGAGGTGAGGAAGTAGACTCCAGCTTTTGATAGGAATAGCCAACTCACATTGCAAAAGGGGGTGGAGACAGGGAGGATGATTTATTATAACAGTCTTTCATACCAATATACTGTTTCCATAAATATAATTTAGAAAGAATTTTTTTTCTCCTCCTGATCTTACCATTCTTGATTTCAAATACTATGTGAACCAGAGAACCGTAATTCTTACAATTAGCTCAAAGTATTCAGAGAATTATATGGAATATTCTAAAGACAGCTTTCCAGATGTTGAGGATTTCTAGTCAAGCATTCAACTGTTTAATAATACATTTGTAGTCTATGGGAAATGAATAATGGTTCTTCTGAATTTGAAATGGAATATTCTTACCAAAACTATTTTTTATTTTTCTTCAAGAAAGCCATTGGGTACATAATTCTTAAGATATTTTATCTAAAGCAACCCACCCAAACCAAGTCTTTGATACATTCTTTTGTATAGAGGATCTTTAAATAAATATGAAAAAGGCAAAAGCTAGAAAAAGGATACTATTTTTGCAAATTATTGATGTAAAAAAGGAAATTATGAGCATTCAGCTCATCTGAACTCAGAAGTCAGAAGAAGAAGAAGAAGTCAGAAATCACCAAAGTATCAATAATGGTCATGGTAAGCCAAGATGAAAACTAGAACAGAAACTCCTAGCATGGTCTGTGGAGTGAATGCAAATGCTCCTAGACATGTCAGATTATACCACTCTCCATCCATTGGCTCATTAACCCCTACTTGTGCCATGGGATGACTTGAGGTCCACAGAGGTGTCTCTCATGTGATCACTCCAAAAAGGTTAATAGTTCTTGCAAGACAGTCCACTTACCAGTGTTCAGTGCCTGGGAGGCTACTATTGTGTGATGTTTCCATCCTGCTTCTGACCTCCAAGGGTGTGATCACTGGATCTCCTAATCCTGCATATTTGTAGTGCTAGAACGTTACCAGATTTCTTTTTGTTCACCTAGTGCTGTGATCGTGCTCCCTGTGGAATTGAGGGCAATGCTGTCTCCCCCCATTTTGTGACACATTTTTTTACCTATGTCCCTAGGCTCTATGGCTTATAGTCCAATGTCTCACAAGGTGCTTCAGGAACTTGGGAAGTCCAGTCAACCTCTGCCTGCATTTTATTTAGAGTGTTTATACTTACTCCATGAGGATGCATAGGGTAATTGTAGTAGTCAGGGTTAGAAAAACAGAAGGAGATTTATTATAGGAATTGACTCCCTTGGTTTTAGAGGCAAAGAAATCCCAGAATCCTTCTTATGCAAACTGAAGAACAAGGAAAGCCTCTAGTATAATTTAATCCTGCTCTAAAGGCATGAAAGCCAATGGTGTAATTCCAAGTCCAAAGGACCAAAAACCAGGAGCTCAGATGTCCCAGGGCAGGAAATAGATGCCTCCCCCGCCAAGAAGAGAGAATTCACACTTCCTTGGCTTCTTTGTTTCCTTGGGACCTTCAGTGCCTTAGATGATGCCCACCCACATTTGTGAATGTCAATGTCTTTACTCAGGCTACTGAAGTAAATGCTAATCTCTCCCAGAAATACCCTCAGAGTCACACCTAGAAATAATGTTTTACCAGCCCTTTGGGCATCCATTAGCTCGGTCAAGTTAACACAAAAATTAATGATCTCAGTATTGACCCAGGCTATATTTCCCATTGACCACTTTTCTCTCTATTTAAGCAAACACACAAAGATTCACCCCCTCATCTCCTAGGCAACTTTCCCCACTTAAAGTTGAAGCAGGTACAGTTCTCCTCCAGCAAATAGAAATTGGGGAAAGCTGATGATCTGTTGATTTCACCAACTCATGAGACATCTTAAGACATACCTTAAGTTCAGTTTAGATTCAGCTAAGATTTCAAGCATATGTTAAGTC
Organism: Suricata suricatta; assembly: GCF_006229205.1. NCBI lineage: Eukaryota > Metazoa > Chordata > Mammalia > Carnivora > Herpestidae > Suricata > Suricata suricatta. The sequence goes on along the minus strand of NC_043700.1, from coordinate 156,523,402 downwards.
ATAACAATAATACTTGACATATATGTTAAGTCATAACAATAATACTTGATTTTCAGAGTTTTTCAGACAGGAAAGTCAAATTCTAGAATATCTAATGTAAAATCATGTGACAGGTAATCCTACAATTTTCCATAGTATTATGGAAGCTTTCTTTGAATAAACTTTTTGAAAATACATTGAGGAAACAGCATAGTATGGTGAAAAGAGTTTGGAGTTAGACAGATCTTGGTAAACTAGCTCTCTCTCAAATTAGCATCATGTTTTAAGGCATGTTTTCCTCATCTGGAAAATAAGGATAATAAAACGTAATGTAGGATTAGTTGAGGGATTAAAGAAGAAAATATGCACAAAGCTTCTACCACACTATTTAATAAGAGGTAGCAGCCTTCTGATACAAAGAAGGTAGCACCGTTTTTGCAATCTAACAAACTACTTCAGGCTTAAGAGAAGTAGTTACCTTCTT
>NC_043700.1:156489389-156522839 GCF_006229205.1 Suricata suricatta | reverse complement strand
TGTCTCTCTCTCTCAAAAATAAAAGAACATTTTTTATAAAGTACAAAATATTGGGGCACCTAGATGACTCGGTGGGTTAGGCATCCAACTCTTGACTTCAGCTCAGGTCATGATCTCATGGTTTGTGAGTTCAAGACCCACATTGTTCTCTGCGCTAACAACGTGGAGCCTGCTTCGGATTCTTTCTTCCTCTCTCTCTGCCCCTCCCTCACTTGCTCTTTATCTCTCTCTCTCAAAAAAAAAGTAGAAAATACTACTTTTAAAAAGATATGAGGTATTAGTGTTCATGCAGCAGACATTTTTTGAACACTAAATCGGTAGGACTACAGTCCAGGGTGCTAAGGATTGAGTGCAGAAGGAGACATATATTATCCTTGCCCTCATGAAAGGGAGACAGACAATAAACAAATGCTCTATTGTACATAGGTGGTTAAGAAAGGAACATGTGTGTCAAAGAAAACAATTTCCAATGGTGAGGTAAAGGACACCTCTCTAAAGAAAGGACATCTAAATGGAGACCTGAAGATTGAGAAGCATCTTGCAATATAAAGACTGAGAGTACTTGTCTGGAGAAGAACCAATGCAAAATCCCAGGAGAAATAGCCTGGTATTTTTTCATGGCTTGGCTTAGAGAAATGGAGAAATGTGGTAGGAATGAGGCTCAAGAAGCAGGAAGTTAGGTAAAGTAGAACCATGGGGTTCTGTGCCTTGAACCCTGAAGAAGAGTTGCTTCTTTCTTTTACAGTGGTGTCATTGAGAAGGCCAGCTAATATCATAAGGATCCAAATGTTTGGAATTCTTATTGCATTCAGTATTTAACAAATGATATATTATTAACCACTGAACTACCAACTGCCATTCCTCATACAAAGAATGAGCCACTGACCATCATTCTGTCTACCTGCTTGATTTTGCAAGAGACCTATTAATTATGATCTCCCCTAGCTATAGTCAGTGTTACAGGACCTGCTTTTGTTTGCAAAAATAAGAAATATTGTATTTTGTGAAAGAGAAGACAATATGGCTGTCTGAGCAAAACACTCAAACTGTTCAGAATTTTATCCAAGACCAAGTTGACTTCTTTGCTTTGTGTGAAAACCAAGGATTCTATCTAATTTTCTAATCTTCTAGTTGCCAATAAGAAATTATTTTTTATTTTTGGGTAATCTTTTACCTCAAGCCTAGATTATGGGTATGACCTGATCACCTCATATTCTCTTTTCAAAACCAAGAAGTTTTCATGTGACTCACTGCCCATTACAATGATTGACTGACTCTGGAGAGAAAGAAGTGGTAGAGGAAAGATCTTTAAAAGTGAGATGTTGTCTTCTTTGGAGATCTCTGGTCTCTAGTTGCTTTTGTACTTCTGAGCTTCAGAGATCATTCTGTGAATTGTGTCCGTAGATTTTATTCCTGGGAGGATACCTCATCATTTTCCCTTTCCTTCCTTCACAGTCTGCCTTTTCTCAATAGTACATGGGCCTGCAGGGAAAGCCTTGACTTTGGGAACCAATTGTACTATGTTCGAATGCAGCTACACCTCAAAGTGCCAATCTGAAGTGTGCTGGCACTGAACATTTGAGACTGTTTTCTTACTGGGAAGTGACAAGAGTAATCTCGACTTCTTCACAGAATTTGGGGAGAGAATATATGAAAAAATATATGTATTCTTTAAAAAATGCAGTATCAAGAGGCTTTAAATAGAGGGTATGATTTATTGTATTTAACAAATAAAGAGAAAAAATAAAATATTTAATAATCTCAATATTGCTTATAATCACATAATCAGATAGTCAAGAATCAAATATATAATCAATTTTCTATAGATAGAAAAGAATTATATATGTGTGTGTACATATATATATGTTATGGTTACCTTTTATTTTATTAAAATCTGGGAGGACAACAGAAACTATATATGGAAGTAGGTATTACAGAAATAAAGCTGCATTACTAATTATGTTCTTAAGATAAATTATAAGCTCTTTTTTAACCATAGTGAGAATAGTTAAAGGGTTCCTGGGTGGCTCACTTGGTTAAGCATCCAACTCTTGGTTTTGTCTCAGGTCATGATCTCACAGTTTGTAGGTTCAAGCCCCTCATCAGTCTCTATGCTGGTGGTGCAGGGCCTACTTGGGATTCTCTCTCCCCCTCCTCTCTCTCTGCCCCTCTTCTGCTCTCTTTCTCTCAAGTAAACTTAAAAAAAAAGAACAGTTGAAAATATCCCAGTTGTTATCACATTATTTGTGAGTAGCAGATTTAGGGCAGAAGCCATACTTCCTCTTTTGATAATTCTAGAGAACAATTTCTGTCTAATGTCATCTTAGTTTTATTACATTTGTGACTGTTCTTTCTTCCGTAGATTTTCTCATCAGGAAACTGATAATGTTATCAGACTTTTAGTTGAATACACAAACAATTACTGCTATGATTGGGAACGATACTAGTGCCATACATGACCTGTCTGAGGGCTAGGAAATTGAAAATAAGCCGTTTACTTTTATATCCTGTTAGCAAAGAGTTTTGAATGACATGCTATTAATTTCATGAAATAGAAAATGTCTAGTACAATCAGATGTAACCAGGCTTTCCTACAATAGACTTGTACCATCCCATCTATTTTAAATTATAAAATTGCACAAATTTGTCATGCAAAGCCATTTTACAGTGTTTCCTGTTAGTCATCTGCAGTGTTCAAATCTAGGAATTGTGCAAAGCTGGAATCCATAAAGTGAAGGGGTTGGATGAAAATCAGTCAAACTGGTGGATATTTCCCTGACAACTGACCTGGATAGACACAGCCTTGGATAACTCTTGAGGTGTTAGCAAGAGAATAGAGTAATAATTTGGAATTTGCATGGTGTCACCCTGATTATATTTTCTCTCTCTCAAGGATGAAGGACAGGGACCCTGGCTTATGCTGACTGTTTCTACTGATTTTATGGCATTAGGGAATAAAAAGAAATTTTACCTCCCCAGTTGCTGAAGATTAGAGAACCTTCTAAAATGCAAGTGTGGATATAAGCACCTTACTCAGTGACTGCAGAAAGGTGAGTGTGGATGGACTAGAAAGTATGGACCCCTGTAGCATAAGAGGAGCTGTTGATCTTGAACAAGCTGAACAATTTGAAGCATACTTACCTGATCTGCCACTTACCTAGAACTTTTCTACTCTTTCTTCATGAGCTGCCCCAAGTATCACATCTTCTATGAAACTTTTCCAAACGATGTCTGCTCAAAAAGTAAATGCTCCTTATACTCTGGTCTTGTGTGTGTAACTCAGTATTGGCGTCACTAATCACATTTTAATATGATCAACTCATTTATCTCATAGGACAACTTTGTCCACCAGGGGACACTGGGATGTGTCTGGAAATATTCTTGATTGTGACATCTATGGAGATGGTGGCTCTCTACCAACACCTATTAGATAGAGGCCAGGGATAGTGCTACACATCCTGCAACACACAGGACAGCCCTCGACTACAAACAGTTGTCCTGCTCAAAACGTCAGTTGTGTTGAGGTCGAGAAACCCTGTAACAGCTCATTTTAAAACTTTCAGTAAGTATCAGAGTCTCTTCTAGGTCCAGAAGAAAGAGAAAAATATAAGATAACAGGGTCGAGTTGTTTGTTTATCTGGCTATCTTCCTCCCCATTTAAAAGTGATGATGCTGTTCAAGCAGAAACCATTCTTGTGACTCTCCTGCATGACCAGATGCTTGGCTGAATGGATAGCACAACTGTCCATTCATTCCCTCTGTTCCTCAAGACTAGGAGTCACTGTGGTCTCTTATATCCCATTTCTAGTTGATTACCACTCCTGCAGATGTTACCTACCCCATCCCACGGGCTAGATGTAGATTAAAAATTTCCACGACCTGTAGCTACCATTAGGATAAAGACTAAATTCTTACAAGGCTTTCCACATTCTTTCTTTGCTACTTCCCCAAGCATCATCACACACTGGGCCCCTCGCTGACCTCTTGTTTTCTGCTTTCCAGTGATATAAGCTTCCTTTCAGGCTCTTGGGCTATTTCCCATTGCTGGGCCTTCCTACACACTATTACCTCCGTATGCATTCTGTTTTCTTTCCTTTGTTTTCCTGGTTAAATCCAATTCATCTCTCCAATATTTTCTTCCTCAGAGATAACTTTCTCTGCTCACACACTGTGTCTGTGTTCTCCCCAGACCCAAAAAGCCCCTTTCTTCATATCATTTGTCACTGAAATTATGCCTTAATTTGTGTGATCACATTTGCTTTTGCTCACCATTAATCTCCAGCAATTCTAAAAGGGCCGAAACATCTTTAGAATTCAGTAAACACTTGTTGAATAAACAAATAAATAAGGGAAGGAAGAAATTGTGAATCTGAGTCATGTTACAGATATTAGTTGGCAAAACCATTTTCTGACATTCAGGTGTTTTGTTTTGTTTTAGAGTAAGGACATATGTTTTATTCGTTTTTTTAAATTTAAATTAAATTTAGCTAACATATAGTGTAATAATGGTTTCAGGAGTAGAATTTAGTGATTCAACACTTACATATAACACCCAGTGCTCATCTAAATAAGTGCCCTCCTTAATACGCATTATCTATTTAGCCTATTCCCCACCTCCCTCCCCTCCAGCAACCCTCAGTTTGTTCTCTGTATTTGAGTCTCTTATTGTTTGCCTTCCTCTCTGTTTTTATCTTGTTTTTTCTTCCCGTCCCCTATGTGTCTGTTTTGTTTCTTAAAGTCCACATGTGAGTGAAATCATATATTTGTCTTTTCCTGACTGACTTATTTCACTTAGCACAATACCCTCTAGTTCTATCCACGTTGTTGCAAATAGCAAGATTTCTTTCTTTCTAACTGCCAAGTAATATTCTACTGAATGTCAGCTTGAACTAGAATTTGAGAAGATGCTTCAAGAGAAAAAATTCCAACAGAAAAGTCTGGCTTAGGGAAAAACATCTCTGATATAGCTCAGCATTTGTATGAGGATTTAGTAAAGAATGTGACTGCTAAATGCAAACTTAAAAGTCATTCCACTAAAATGTAGTCAGATATGGGGCACAATGCTTTGACACTTTTTAACAGAGTAGGGAACAGAATTTATGTAAGAATGAAACAAATGCAATTACCCTTTTTTTGATGGAACTCCAAACAACTCTGGGAACTCGAATGCCCTAGAGGCTATATGGTGTGCTAGGAAGGACCAGAAAACATGGCTGACCAAGCAGAAGCATCATGGGCACCTGGCTGTGCGGTGGTGGTGGCAGCTGGCAAGGGCAGTAGCAGTCTGTGGCAACAGGCGAATGGTTCTGAAGGTCTCAGCAAAGAGGACCAGAACAAGAAATGAAGAAAAGGACTGTGTTTGGCAATTAAACAATGGCTATAGTTGAGGGCCTGGTTCACGTGCACAGGTAAGAAGTTTATCAAGAGGTGGTATTGTGCATCTTGCATATGCAAATAGGGACCGAGAGCCATTGGGAACTTGGTAACTATTCTGAATGCCTACCATTTGTACCAACAAACTGGTGAGGCCTGGGGGAAAGACTGGGAGGACTTATGACTCATGAAATTCATAACTTGATTCTTGATTCATACTAATCTTTTAATCTTCACATTCTTCAGTCACTTTCATGAGCTGTCAGTGCTGAGTTGGTCTCTTTCAAAATATCACAGATATGGGTATTAATGCATTCTTTGCAAATTGTGCTTACTCTTCAATGGAAGTGACTATTATCTTTCATAATTTAATGAGGACTTTCATTCCAAAACTCAGTCACATGCATCAGATTCTGTAAGCCATGGGCCAGCCTTACCTAGAATTTAAATGAGAATCATTACTTTATTAACTCAAACTTTATCTTAGGGGTGGGTGGAGGTTAGGAAGAAACATCTGATAGACTAACAATATGTTTGAGGAGCAATGCAAAATCTTTTCAATTATGAAATGCTTAGAGTAGGATAATGACAAATATTTCACTTTTATTGAGCCTATTTTTATTCTATGTAAAGGACTTTCGTCAGGAGTCGTAAAGCTGGAAACATACCTCCATATGTCATATAGTTTATAATCTGTTCTCCTGGTGCACAGATGGTGGTCTAGCACACTTTAATATATCTTCAGGGATCCCTTCTCTCTGAGTTCTTGCCAGTGTGAATATTAAAATCTCTATTCATGGAGAGAAAATACAGCCTCTTATATTGCTTTTAGATCCTTGAAGTCTTTTTGGCATTCCATGATTTTGTATTTTACCATCTTACTAATTAGAATGGATACATCAAGCTAAATAGGTAGGAGACGGGCCAGACTAGGAGGGACAAGATGATGGAACTAAGACATGGCCATTGAGATGAGTCTATCCCTGCAGAGAATTAGTGGTTTGTTAAGGGAACAGGACCCAGGCACACATAAGAATAATGTAGGTAAAAGAAAGATTGTGGTTAAGTTTGCATGGTAGGCAGAATAATGCCTCTCCCCACCCCCATTCACTAACAGTGCCCCAATCCTTAGGACCTATAAATGAATCAGCTTAGATGGCAACAGGGACATTGCAGATATAATTAAATTAAGGTCCTTGAGATGAGGAGATTATTCTGGATTATCCAGGTAGGTACAATCTAATCACATGATTGCTTAAAAATGGAGAATATTCTTCAGATGTGATAGGAAGGGAGAAGGCTGAGTCAGAGCTTATGGAAGAGCATCAACAGAGAAGCCATGCTGCAGGTTTTGAAGGTGGAGGAAAGGTCCATGAGCCAAGGAATGTGGGCAGTTACTTGAAACTGGAAAAAGCAAGGGAATGGGTTCTCCCCTCGGGTCTCCAGAAAGGAACTAGCCCTACTGACACCTCGACATTAGCCCAGTGAGACATGTGCAAACTGCTAACCCACACAGACATAAGATAAAAAAGTCTTACTGTTTGAAGCCACTATGTTTCTGGTCATATTTTATCGCAGCAGTAGAAAAAATATGGTTAGGTCTTCCTTCTTCTACCCTTGACTCCCTACATCTTACTGTTTATAATAACATCTGGAGTGATCTTATTAAAACAAAAGACAGACCATGTCTTTTTGCTGCTCAAAATGCTCCAGAGGCTTCCCATGTTATAATAACAAAAATCCTCATGATGGGCTCTAAGGCCCTGTGCTATCTGTCCCTTCAGCACTTTTAACTTCCCCCTACTCCTCTCATCCTCACTCACTCTGATCCAGCCCCACCGACCACATCTGGCATGGCTCTGCCTTAGGATTTGGTGCTTGGTGTCTCTGTGACTGGAAACCTCTTTCTTCTGTTAGCTGCCTGACTTGCTTCCGTATCTTTTTTCAGGTCCTTGTCCCAATGACACCCATCAAACAAATCTTTCATGACCACAACCAATTTGGAACTGAAGCCTCCTATTTTCAGTACCAGAATGACCTACGCAATGTTCTTGCTTTATTTTTTGTCTCAACACTTTTAGATATAATATGCAACACCATTTTACATATATTTCACTTATTTATATTGTTACTTGTTTCTTCTTCCATTAGAATGTAAGGCATGAAGTTTTTTCTATTTTATACTAATGCTTTATACTAATAATTATTTGCTGAATCTCCAGCATCTATAATGTTGCCTGGCACATAATTGATGCTGAATACATATTTTTAACACACTGAATAAAAATTATATTGGAATGAAAAAGAGGAGTAACCTCTTTTTGCTTATTCTACTATTAATCTATAAAGACATTTATATTTAATACAACCCAAGTATAAACATTTTAAAAACATATGCCTGTCTACACAAATCCACAAATTAGTAATCATATGGTTTAGGTTGGTTCACTTAGACTCACAATTAGTCTTTCTCAAGTTCAAGATCTCTCTTGAACTCATTTCTCAAAAACTTAGCATTGGTACAATGTATGAGTATCTCTGATTAGGAAGTTTGCCTTGGTGCCCTGTATGTTTCACTCATTTGGTCTTGTCAGATTGGCATATTCTTAACAATATATGTGCTATCTTTCCACAATTCTTAACTAGAGTGCATTAGACACAAAAGCTGTAACTCATTTCTCTCACCAACAATTAGTATGGTAGCCTGGAATGTAGTTTGTCAGCTCACACAAAAGTATTTTCGGATTGAATTTATTTCTTCTTTCTCTTTTTATTTCCATTTCAACCTCTATAGAATTTGCTAAGCCTTCCCTGGAGTCAGGTCTCCCTTTCTCACCCCAAATCAATATAGGTATCATTTACTTTGGGGGCTTATTGATCCACTGTACATAGGTTAAAGAGCTCATTACTAGGTTGGCACTTTATCATGAAACTTCATCAGTGAAAGTTGCCGTTCTCACAGAGGAATAGCTCTAAAACTCTTCTGCTGTCTGCCATTTGGAACTGTTTCTTTCCCATTAGGGTTTCTACCAAATGTTATTTAAACAAAATTATTTTTCCAAATTAGAGTCCTGACTGGGCAGGGTATTGAGACTAATTTATCACAGAAGGCTAACGGTGCTTTATATTTCCTCGCTCTGACATCCGTGATCTCACAGGAATCTCACCACAGTATAAAGCATGTGTAGGGTAAAAATTAACTATAACTTAGGTTTAATTAAACCCGGGGGCGATAGTGAAGGAGGTGAGGCACTGTGGTGTATTGTATTGTGATGCCCAGTATTGAGATGCTGTTCTGGAATTTTCCCAATGAGCCATGCTCATTTTCTATGATAACCCCAAGTAGACATCAGTTAGTCCTTATAGATTTTCATTGAGAGAAAATGCAACTCTTTAGAAGTAAGCCAATCCGTTTTCAGCCCATCATATGTAAAGAAGCTCTTTTAGTCAAGAAGAAAAATATCTGTGTTTGAGGGATTTTTATCCACTGGTTGGAACATAAAGTACTTTCTATTCTCATCCACATTTGACAATATAGGTAACAACATGGTATAGGAATTGCCTTGAAAAAGAATCTCTACTTTGGTGTGACAATTCCATAATAGAAGAAAACATGTAAATAAGTTACAGAACAGTGTTTCTCAAATAAATAGTAGGAACATACTGATATCATGATCTCCAGGTACCACTGTACTTCATGGGAAATAGGAGTTTGGTCATATTTCTCATGTATATTAAACAGAAAAAAGACCGAAAGTTGCTGCTACAGGGAATGATTTCCTCCTCTCCAATGATGGTATTATTACTCTGCTTTTGAGCTTTGATAGATATTTCTTATGAGCGGCCCCAATGGCAAAGTGGTTCTGCCACGTTCCCTGCTTTTTCTTTAAGCTAGACAGACATGTTTACCTGCTGATGGAAGTTTGTAGTGAGCTTTAAAACTGCAACTCTCCTCCTAAATACAAATAAAGTTCATGGTCAGCTTGTTGCATGCAAGAAATATTTCGGAGCTGGAGTTTAACTTTTTTTTTTCTCACCACACCTGCAAAGAAGTCTCTCTAGGGATGCGGAGTGGTTTTTGAGCAAGAAAGTTAAGGAGAGTCCCTCCACCGTGGAAGAATTCATGTGTATGTTTCTGCAAATGCATCAAGATTGAAGTGTTCTGTGTTGTTAGTGTTCTGCCTTAATGAGCATTAACTTAACTTCGAAACAGCCCACCAAACAATTTTCTGTAAACAAGCTTCTTAGTTAAATGCCTTATTTTTGATTGCAGAAAAGGCATTTAGTTGTAAACTCGCCTACATGATTTGATTTAAGAATATTTATATTCTATTTTACTCTGGAAACTACATAGAGACATTATCAAAAGAGGAAAATAATAAGGCAAACATGATATATACTGACTTACATCTTTTACATTAAAGTTAAATGCTCAGAGTTTCAAAGACTTAAAAGACAGTTTAAGAGAGTGCTATTTCATTTTATGTTTTCAGAGAATGGGACCTAGTTCCAATTAAGGTGCAATAAAAAGGAAATAACTAGAAAATTATTTCTAGAGAAATTTTGTTAAGGTAAATGTTTATTTAATAACATTTTAAGAATAATAACTCATGAAGGATCATGTTTATTGTATATTACTCAGTTATAAAATTATATCTAAGAGCCTAAAATTGCTGATACACATTTCAAAATTGCTTTTCTTTAAGGAGATTTGTTGACTTTTTAGGATATGGGGTCTGGGCAAGAAAAAGTTAACCAAGAAAAGCTGATTAGACTTTTTTGAGGCAAAGGAGCAGTATAATATTATTTTCCTGGTGTTTCAAGTGGTATTATGAGTGAGTCTGAAATATTTTGATTATTTTTATGTGCAACTAATTTGGGGTTTACTTTTTTAATATTTTGGAATAATTTATTATGGAGCAGTAGGTAAATGAAACATGATCTTTTTTTAAAACATCCCCTTAATGCCCATTGCCCATTTAACCCTTCCCCCCCCCCCACACCATCTGTCTACCTTCAGTTTGTTTTCTGTATTTAAAAGTCTCTTATGGTTTGGTTTTATCTTATTTTTGCTTCCCTTTTCCTGTGTTCATCTGTTGAGTTTCTCAAATTCCACATATGAGTGAAGTCATACAATGTTTATCTTTCTCTGACTGAAATACCAACATAATACCCTCTAGTTCCATCCATGTGGTTGCAAATGGCAAGATTTCATTCTTTTTCATCACCAAGTAGTGATGTAGTTGATTCCAATGTAAAGTCTGGTGTAAGTTTAAATGAAATGGCCCCCTTCTTCCTGGAAGTCTTTCCTGATTCTTCATCTGGAATCAATTATTCCTTTCTCTTCTCCCACAGAATTTTCTTGGCTTAAATAACATTTTAGTTAGCTCTGCATGTGGTTTGCCACCATGTGTTGTGGAGAACAGGGATGGTAAGTATAAGGAAGAGAAATATATAATTATATATATATATATATGTGTGTGTGTGTGTGTATATATATATATATATGTATATATACTACTTACAGCAAAAGTAAAAAGTAGAAAGCTATAGAAATAACCATCAGAGGCCAACTCTACCCAAGTATTAGAATTAAAGAAAAAACTATAAAAGAGTTGAAATTAAGAACTAAGACTTGATAACAACAGGGACTTGAAGGTATTTCTGAGGGACAGGTCAGTTTGTGTAAAGTCAAGAATGTGTAGGGGCACCTGGGTGGCTCAGTCGGTTAAGCATCTGACTTCCACTCAGGTTGTGATCTCACAGTCTGTGGGTTTGAGCCCCATGTCGGGTTCTGTGCTGACAGCTCAGAGCCTGAAGCCTGCTTCAGATTCTGTGTCTTTCTCTCTCTCTGCCTATCCCCCACTCATGCTCTGTTTCTATCTCATAATAAACATAAAAATATTTTTAAAAAGTCAAGAATGTGTGGAAGCATATACATGAGAGGAATGAAAATTAGACACTGTGTCGGTTACATGGGGTACATGTGGCGTATGGACTTAAGTGAGGCTGGAAAGTTAGGTTGTAGTGAAAGTAGTGAAATCGTGAATCATTTCAAATGTCATGCTGAGAAGGTTGGACTTGGTCTTGCACATATCGGAAGATTTAGGTGGCATTCACCCTCACTAGAGTAGGCTGCTGTAGAACAAGATCTGTCTGCACTCACATGTTTCTAAGCTAGACTCCAGGCTCCAGTGTATGCCTCAATGCATAGCATCCTAGCCTTGTGAATATTTGGTGATTGAATGCATGAATCATGCGTGAAACCACATTATTTCTGTAAAATTAAAAGCTAAGGTGCAGGAGAGGAATATGTCATGCAACAGTCTCAAAACAAGAGGAAGAAAAATGTAGAGTTAAAAGCAACTTTGCCTTGTAAATGATTTTTAAGTGTGAAAAAAGAGGACAATTTCATTACTTTGTTCTGTAATGCACACAATATGCGATTTTCTTGAAGCTGTAATTAATTAAGAGGCACAGTATCTTTATTTTAACCTCCTTTATTTGAGCCCGATTCCTCACTGTCACTGTAACCTACAGCTACTTTTGACAGTAGAACTGAAGAGGAGAAAAACTATCACTTCGACCTGAGATCATCCCTGCTGACCCACATCCCATGATGGTTAGCCAACATTGTTTATGCTTGGCTCTAAGTGCTGGTATGTGAAAAAAAACATGCAAATGACATGGCAGTAAATACCAAAGCAAGATGAAAACTCATTTCTATTGTAAGTGCCAAACCAACCAATCAAATGATGGAGAAATGTACAGGTATAGAGTATTTTATAGTCTGATTTTGAAAACTTTGTCCTGAGAGGTGAAATGCTTATTTCAGAAAGAGAGTGAAGTGACAGATGGATGCTTTTTTTTCCTTTGAAGTTAGGAATGCATTTTTACAAAGGCACCTCCTTCTCTGAAGTGTATTTCTAGATAGAAAGAGGGAGAGTGTCATTCTTTGTAGGAACTACAAAGAAACTCCAATTTGCCATTGTAATTAGTAGAGAACCTGACTTCTACTACAGACATTAAAAAATAAAATGATCAGGACTCAACCAACATTTAGCAAGTTGTCCTAAGGACTTGGCTATGAAGGTGCAGGGTGAAGGAACCCCACAGTTTCACAGGCCTTGCTAATCTGCCTTTATAAACAAGGTTGACTGTTTAGGTAACCAAATAGGGAGGGAAGTTTCCAAATAAGTTGGAATTTAAAATCAAGGTGTGATATTTTGCTTTGGTTGTGTGTGATTCAACCACAATTAACAACAAATAACCACACAGTACCTACCCAACTTCAAGGACACTCTTCTAACAGATGTGGATCTAAGAATGAATATAATCTTTCACCTAGTCTCAAGGAGTTTAAGGGATTGCGCAGGCAGACAAGTACATAGGCAAATTGGATAGCATGAATGTATTTTAAAAGGGAAGATTATGGAGAACTATAGGAGTAGGTATGAAGAGTTGAGTCCCCTCACTGATCTGAGGTAAAGAGTCAAGGTAAGATACTGGAGAAATGAAGTCTAAGCTGTTTTGAAGGCCGTTAGGAATTATCCATTTGAAGGAAGGGAGCAATAAAATGGCAGAAATGAGCAAGAAAATGGAAGCTTTGAAAGCTTTAAACTATATAATGTGACCAGAACATAAAGGGCCACAAAGGGCAGAAAGATGAAGATGAAGGAAAATGCAAGGTAGAGTATATAGAGATCTGGGAACTTAAAACATCAGTATAGGATAAACAGATTTGCACCTTGGCTACATTCATAAGACTAGGTTGAAAAAGGAAGACTGGAATGAAAGAGAGTCATGACGTTATTGCAATAGTTGGGGGAAGAATAACAGATCTCTGTCACATCCATGGCAGTGAGATGCAAAAAAAAAAATGTAAGGGAGGTAGAATTAACAGTTCTTAATAATTATGTAGGGGTGATGGGGAGGAGAAGGAAAGGATGATTTCTATTGTCCCATGTCAGGTAGGAGGTTGCACGTTCTTTGAGATCTAGAACATGGAGGATGAGCATGGAGTCTGGTCCCTTGGGGTGAAGAGAGTCATGAGGAGGGAGGGAATAAACAATGGCTGCAGAATTTGTAGGATATCCAATGAAAAATTCAAAACACTGAATTAAAGGAATTTATGTAAGAACTATTAATATATAAAAACAAAATAAGGGAAAAGCTTCTGTTCTTTATATCCTTGTGGTTAGCATTATTATGCACCTTTCAGTGTCAAATGTGAAAAACACCTGTGGCCTCCGGAAGTAGTAAAGATATATTTTACAGTCTTTGGCTGGAAATCTTTTAATAATGGTACTTATCTACATGTATCTTGAAAAACCATAATGTAAACCCTGTTGCGACTCAAATTATTTTATTGAACTCATATTTTTTGGTGTCAAAATTATTGTGTAGTAAGTTTGATACTTAGTGATTATGTTATTAGGTTACTTATTATGCTATTCTATTTAACTATATCATTGTATTGTTAAAAGAATTCCCTTTCCACAATATTGTTTTTGTTCAACACCAGAAAGTTTAGATTGTTCAAGTGTTCCTGGTCAAATTCAAATTACATTTTATATTTCTATATAGAAACTAATCAATAGCTAGTCAAGACTAGCTAAATGAGTCATATTGATTACACTAGAATGACAATAAAATATTTTAAGATATAATTTGATTAGTGTATAATAGAAAGTTTGAAAGAATTATACAAAATTACCTTTGCAACCATAACATGTAATACACACATAGGAAAACAAACCAGGCAAACTTTTTAAAAAAATATAATTTATTGTCAAATTGGTTTCCATACAACAGCCAGTGCTCATCCCCAAAAGTGCCCTCCTCACAGGCAAACTTCTGACTAGTGATCATACTACTCGGAAGGCCAACATTTTGAAAAACTATGAGGTAACATCTGTCAGGTATGAACTACATGCTGAAGATCATGGGAAATGTTTATCGTGCACTTCTTTATGAATTTTTTGCTACAGTTTATGTGATACAAAAATATTTAGTTGAATTTTTGATAAATGTATAATTTGTATACATTAAAATCCCCCTTTAAACTGTTTAGTTGTGAGTTTTTAAATGTATGTACTGTTACTTAACTTACACAATCAAGATAGAAAACAAAATTCATCATTCTAAAGCCCAATCCTGTGCCATTTTACAAGCAAGTTTTCTCCCAACCGTTAGCTCCTGGCCACTTCTGGTCTACTTTCTAGCTCTATAATTTTTCCATATAAATGGAAGCATACAGTATGCAGTGTTTTAAGTCTGGCTACTTTCACCAGCATAATGTATTTGAGATCCATCCACATTGTGTATGTCATTTTTTTTTTTTTTGGTTGAGTGTTGCTCCACTGTATAGATGTATTGTAGCTTATCATTCTGTAAAGGGATATTTGGATTATTTTTCGATGATTACAAATAAATATTCACATGTGGAGTAGTGTGAAGATAAGTTTCTAAAGTGGCTATACAATTTTGTGTTACCATCAGCAATCTATGAGTGTTCTATTGGCTTGCTTTCTTGACAGCACTTGGAATAGTCCGTGTATTTTGCAGAGACAGTTAAAAATAAGAAAATCAAAAATGAGACCAATCAAAAATAGAAAAAATAAATTTTATATTTGCTTTCACTAATGCTTTTTTTTAGATCTCTTGATTTTCTGATGTAATTTTTTTTATTTAAATAAAATGTATAGGGACACCTGGGTGGCTCAGTCAGTTGAGCATCCAGCTTTGGCTCGGGTCGTGATCTCATGGTTTGTGGGTTCAAGCCCCGCATTGGACTCAGTGCTGACAGCTAGCTCAGAACCTGGAGCCTGTTTTGGATTCTGTGACTCCCTCTCTCTCTGACCCTCCCCTGCTCATGCTCTCTCTCTTTCTCTCTCTCTCTCTCTCAAAAATAAATAAAATATTAAAAAAATTAAAATAAATAAAATGTATAAAATAAACTTATTTTATTTCAAATTCATTTAATTAACACGTAGTGTCTTAATGGTTTCAGGAGTAGAATTTAGTGATTCATCACTTACATATAACACCAGTGCTCATCTCGACACACGCCCTCTGTATTGCCCATCACACATTTAGCTCATCCCCCCACTCCCTACCCTCCAGCAACCCTCAGTTTGATCTTTGTCTTTAAGAGTCTCTTCTGATTTGTCTCCATCTCTGTTTTTATCTTGTTTTTCTTTTCTTTACCTTATGTTCATCTGTTTTGTTTCTTAAATTCCACATATGTGTGAAATCATATGATATCTTTCTGACTGACTTATTTGGCTTAGCATAATGCATTCTAGGTCCATCCACATTGTTGCAAATGTCAAGATTTCATTCTTTTTGATCACCAAGTATATATCTCATTGTATATATACATATACCACTTCTTCTTTATACATTTGTCAGTCAATAGATATTTGAATTCTTTCCATAATTTGGCTATTATTAATAGTGCTGCTATAAACATTGGGGTGCATGTGCCCCTTCAAATCAGCAGTTTTGTATCTTTTGGATAAATACTTAGTAGTGCAATTGCTGTATCATAAGCTAGCTCTATTTTTAACTTTTTGAAGAACCTCCATGCTATTCTCCAGAGTGGCTGCACCAGTTTGTATTCCCACCAGCAGGGCAAAACTATTCTCCTTTTTCTGCATCCTCGTCAACATCCATTGTTTCCTGAGTTGTTAATTTTATCCATTCTGGCAGGTATCAAGTGGTGTCTCATTGTGGTTTTGATTTGTATTTCCCTGATAATGGGTGATGTTGAGCATCTTTTCATATTGAGCATCCTTAATGTTAATCATCTGGATGTCTTCTTTGGAAAAGTGCCTGTTTATGTCTTTTGCCCATTTCTTCACTGGATTATTGGCTGGGGGGGGGGTGAGTTTGATAAGTTCTTTATCGATTTTAGATACTAATCCTTTATCTGATAGGTCATTTGCAAATGTCTTCTCCCATTCCATAGATTGCCTTTTAAGTTTGCTGATTGTTTTCTTTGCTGTGCAGAAGCTTTTTTTCTTGACAAGGTTCCAAAAGTTCATTTTTACTTGTGTTCCCCTTGAGTCCGGAGACACGTCCAGTAAGAAGTTGCTGCAGCTAAGCCAAAGAGGTTGTTGCCTGTTATCTTGTCTAGGATTTTGACGGCTTCCTGTCTTACATTTAGGTCTTTCATCCATTTTGACTTTATTTTTGTGTATGGTGTAAGAAAGCAGTCCAGGTTCATTATTCTTTTGCATATTACTGTCCAGTTTTCCCAACACTATTTGTTAAAGAGACTATCTTTTTTTTCCATTGGATATTTTTTCCTGCTATGTTGAAAATTTGTTGGCCATACATTTGTGGGTCCATTTCTTGGCTCTCTGTTCCATTAATCTATGTGTCTGTTTTTGTTCCAGTACCATACTGTCTTGATGATTACAGCTTTGTAACACAGCTTGAAGTCTGGAATTTTGATGCCTCCAGCATTGGTTTTCCTTTCCAACATTACTTTGGCTATTCCCTGATGTAATTTCAAGCTTGGTTATATCATATTCTTTCTGTATGAAAAACTTCTTTTAAAATTCCTTTAATGCAAGAACACTGGTAATGAATTCTGAGTTTTTATTTGTATAAAAGATCTATTTCCCCTCTAATTTGGAAAGTATTTTCATTGGATGTAGAATACTGAGATGATAACAGTTCCCTCCCTCTCCCCTATTCAGCACTTTAAAGATATCACTTCATTGGGGCACCTGGGTGACTCAGTTGGTTAAGCATCTGACTTCAGCTCAGGTCATGATCTCACGGTTTGTGGGTTTGAGACCCACAGCTGGCTCTGTGCTGACAGCTTAGAGCCTGGAACCTGCTTTGGATTCTGTGTCTCCCTCTCTCTCTGCCCCTCCCCTGCTTGTGCTCTTTCTCTCTTTCTGTCTCAAAAATAAACATTAAAAATTTTTTTAAAGAAAGAAAAAATAAAAATATCACTTCATCTTCTTCTAATTTACATGGCCTCCAATGGGAAATGAACTATAATTCTTATTTTTGTTCTTCTGAATGTAATGAAATAAATGTATGATTTTTTTTTTTTTTTTTGGTAATGAATTGTAACTAGTTCCCATAACTAGGAGATCCTGTTTCATGTTGAATTCGGTCATATTTTCTTTCAGGTTCTGAACACCCTACTAACTCTTCTGTTCTTTATAATAACCTCAGTCTATATATTTACTTCACTATATTCTTTATTGCTTTTTTCTTTTTCTTTATTTCTTTCTTTTTAAATAAGGTTTTGTATGATAAGAAGACTTCCATCTCTTTTTAGTATTTTTTTTTTTTTTGAGAAAGCATGAGAGTGCAAGCAGGGTAAGGGCAGAGAAAGAGAGAGAAAGAGAATTTCTAAAAGTTTATTTATTTTGAGAGAAATGGGAGGGGCACAGAGAGAGGGAGAAAATTCCAAGCAGGTTCCACACTGTCAGTGCAGAACCTGAAGTGGGGCTCAATCTCTCAAACCATGAGATCATGACCTGAGATAATATCAAGAGTCAGAAGCTTAACCAACTAAGTCACCCAGGCTCCCCTGTTTTTGAGAGAGAAAGTCTTAAGCAGACTCCACATCCAGCAAGGAGCCTAATACAGGGTTCAATCCCATAACCATGAAATCATGACCTGAGCCAAAATTAAGAGTCTAATGCCTAACAAACTAAGGCCCCCAGGTGCCACGTCTTTCCAGTTTCTTAATGTTAGTCTTTAATGACTGGTGTTAAGCAGCCCTGAGTGCCTAAAATAAATCATAGAAAAATGAATAACTGTTATTGTTTGTCTCTCAGATGTGGGGTCACTTTCATTGAGTGATCTTCTCTTCATTGTCTGGCCCTATTCTGAGCAACTTGTGTTTTCTGGGTAGCTGTTTCTTATTCTGGTCTTTATTCTCTATCACATCATGGTGATTGGGTGGTTCTTTAGTAAATTCTTTTGAAAACTTTCCCAATGGAATATTATTTTCTTTTGGACAGGAAAATAAAATCGATCGAACTCCCTCTCTGAAATATTGTCATTTACCAGCTAAAGAGCATCTGAAGGGCTTTAAACCTCTCAAGGCAACCATTGAATGGACTCTCTAAAATTTGGCTCAACGGAAATACAGCCTGTTCCTTAGTCCTTTGGCTTATGATGACTTCCTCATAAAATTGCACCACCATCAATGTGTAGCAATATCCTTACAATTCTAGATTCTTAGAATTGGAGAGAACCTCGGGGACCCTTCCTACACCGTTTCTCATGGGTTGATATCCAGCTTCTATATGATGCCTCTCACAACTACTCAGCAACCTGATTACCTTCTTCTGGGCATTCTAGTTTTTATGTCCTATTGAGATTTTTACAATATTGACTTCATCTTCTATAATTGGGAAAAACAACAAAGGATAGTATTTTCATTGAGTATTGCTTCTTTTAGCAAAATAATAATGATATCTTGACTATATTACTTTCTAGTTGTATGATATTGGGAGTTACTCTCTTTTCACCTCTCTGTGCTCATGTAAAATGAAGCCAATGATATTAATCTCTATAAATGACTTTTTAGGGGTTTTTGTAAGAATTAACTGAGTGAATATGAATAAAACCATTAGGATCGTGTTTGGCACATAATAAGAATCAGCTAATAATTTGTGTGTTGGGAAGAAAACCAATCTGGAGAAGAAACAAAAATAGCTGTGTATTAAGGATCCCAAATGTCTATGGGTTTTTCTTAAAACTTAGAATTTTCGGAAAAACTTGAAAGAGACCAAATTTCATAAGGGAGTAACTTTTAGATAGTATTGTTTTATCTTTAAGAATGACAGAGTAACCTAAAAGAAATTAATAAAAGCTGCTAAAGGTTTAGGGTTTTTTTTTATCAGTCATATTTTGTTTTTGTTCTTATTTTCCATTTCTGGAAGCCAGCAGTTGTGTTTACAATAACCCAATCTCCTCTCCTTTCCAATTTAAATGAACCCACTTTGAATCCACTTCAGATGCATGGTTTTATAATTTTATATTCACAACGTGCTATTCATCTTCTCTGAACTTGCCTTGTTACTACTGACAATCAGAATCCCCTCAGATGAATTTCACATACACTTGAAAATTAATTCTGCAAAAGGTTGCGGAGGCCATTGAATTTTTCAAAGAACACTTTCAGCTCAGATCTCAGTAGTCATCTGAATTAATATATCCAGGCTTATCTCCCACTTTTTGAATAATAAGTATATCCAAAAAGGAAATGGGAAAGATCAATAGAGAGGAAATTTTGAAAAACCTTCTGGAGTAGATGCTTCATCATTTATGCGGAAATCATTCTAAAGCCATCAGGTAAATACAAATCTAGTAAGAAACACATTCATATAAATAGTATGTTATGGATTTTTTATATTTCATTACTTCTTTAATAAAATGCATATATTTCTGGCTCTAAATTTCAAAGGTTCATACACAATAATAACTATTAATCACAAAGCAAAAATGAAGAGAATTTTCCAACTAGCCATGTTTTAGTAAGTCATCTGTTGCTGTTTAACCATACTGTGTTTCAACGAGTTTCAAATTATGTGTTCTAATCATTGTTCCTATTGCTTTTGGCTTGTAAGAGGGCCTCTTTCATGAGTATTAGTTGTCCTTCTAGGCAGCTGCCAAACAATGGCATAATTTCTTGTTTTGACAAATTTCTGACAAAATGGATAAATCCTTAATAGCCAGAACGGTAGGTGGGTCATGGAGAAAATAAACATCATTTTCCAAGGAGTTCAAATTATCTACCTTATGTATTATTAAGAGATATTAACTCAGCTGCTGAAGTAAAGCTTGATGAACTGGTTTAAAGGCATTTGCTTCCTGGGGCACCCTGGTGGCTCAGTTAAGTCTCTGACTCTCAATTTTGGTGCAGGCCATAATCTCAGTTCATGAGAGCCCTGTGTAAAGCTCTGTGCTGACAGCGTGGAGCTTTCTTGGGATTCTCTCTCTCTTTCTCTCTTTCTGCAAAATCCACACCACTCCCATCCCCATTGTGTGCCTGCGCAAACCCTCTTTCTCTCTCTCTCTCAAAATAAATAACTTAGAATAAAAAAAGGTGTTTGCTTCCTGAAGTGTCAGGGGTGAGGCAAATGCTTTTGACTATGAGCTACTTTGAATATTATTGTTATGATCATTGAAGTTAAATCATGTAAAAGTTCTTTGAAAACATTAAATCATTCTGCAAGTGTGATATGTTTTGGTAGACTATGGTTTACCATTAATGTTTTTAGCAGAATATGGATATAATCAGATTTATTTTAGGATGATTAAACTACGTGAACATAGTTTGAAGGCCTACAGTGGGGAGAAATTACAGATTCGGTTATTGGCTTGTGAGTGAATCAATGGGAAAAGAACGAATAGGACAAATAATATGGCAGTGGGTAAGTTAAGTGATCATTAAAGTTCCTTTAATATTAACATTCCTAATGAGAATCTGATAAACACACGCACACACAACTATGCCTTGCCATACATTACACACAATTTTGCATGATTTTTCTCTAAATCTATAAATACTTAAACTTCATACAGAATGTGAGAGAGAAGGAAATGCTATATAACCAGATGTTTGGGTGCAGGTTGATTGGGAAAAATGATGGCATCTCAATAAAAATAAGAACTGGAAGAGGAACTTGCAGGTGATAGCCTGCAAAAAGCTCAGGGGCTAAGATAGGAAAACTATGACAGATAAAATGTTAGATGTTTTTAATTTTAGAGGCTAAAAAGATTTACAAAGGGAGATATGTGTGAGGCATATCACTTGGGATCTTGATGCTCATGAGCACGGTCAATTTAGAGAGTTAACTCTAACTTTGGGAGTTGTCTGCATACAGAAGATAAATGTTGGGAATATTGAAAACTTATGGAGTAATTCATTTCTGACCTTTTGACAATTCTACTTTTTCAATACCAAGAATTAAACTAGGCCTTTGCTTGTGCATTTTTAGGCCCTTATCATTACTGAAGCACTCATCTGCAAAGCTAGTGTCATTGTGTAAGTCCCTGTGAGCTGAAATGGATCAGCCAGAAGCAATAAGAGGAAAGGGTTAGCACTGCAGTAGAAGAAGGAAGCCAGAGATCAGAGGTTAAGGACCAAAAGAGTGATACTAAACATTGCAAAGGAAGCTGTAATTAGTCAAGGTGTAAAATGAAATTAATTAGTTCAGGAATAGTTGTGAACCTAAGGAGTCAATAGATTGAGGTTAATGGTTTGGAGCTATATTTGAGAACACAGCAAGTTGTGAAAAGACTTTTTAAAGATATTGGGCCAGATCTGATAGTAGGACATATTTACCAAGATAATCAGCCCATTCCCCATCTTCACTATGTTTTTCATCAATGTCTCCCATTCTAACTATGTGCAAATCTCAAGATACACTGCTAACCTTACCTACTCTTATCACTAAATAAAGCTTTCTTCCATAAGCATCAGTAACTTCATTTCCTGAACACATACAATGCTAGCTTTTTCTTTTGCTAACTGCATTATAACATAACAAAAAAGATGCACAAGCCATAAGTTTATATCTTTTGAATAATGCTGTTTTTGATATATCTTTGTCAAATCTCTCCCTAGTAAAAAAAAAATTTAAATCATGGTGTTAATTAAATAAGTTTATTAGAGTCAGTTCCAATAAACCATAGATATTTTGTTCCAAAGGCATTGAAGGGAATCTATTTTATAAGTGAGAAACATTGTTGTTAATGGTATATAAGCTTGGATCTGACTTTCACTCAATTAAAACTTTTTAAAATATTAACAGAAGACAAGTTTGGGAAATCACACCTGCTTTGGTACTGGTAGAATGATGGCTCTTTAAACACCATCAGCTTTGCCAGTGGAAACTAAAAGATGAAGCAACATTGTTTATTTAGAGAACCAGTTGCCAAAGTGTGAAAGTGAGTTTCAATTCATTCAACAAATACTTATTGAGCTCTTACCATATGTCATGGACTTTTTAACCTATATTTCTCTGAAAAAGCTAGGTGAATTTCATCTATGAGGCAAGTGAATTCAGATTATAAGTGCAAAGAAGAAGGTTTACAATAGAAAGATATAACATGAAGCCGGAACCTTTTATTCCTATAAGAACAAAATTGAACTGGATCTAGTTAGCAATACCTCTCATTGTGGGTTGGGGGGAGGATGATGTATTCATTTTTATTTGTTCTTCAGAAGACTGTATCTCTGGTAAAAATTAGTTTCAGTTTGGTATGTCATTATATTGCTCTATGACTTAAAGTATAGGGGGTATAATTATAGTTAAAAATATTTTTTGCAACTTCTCATAGTATCTGGTATTCTTAACTTTATGAGGGGATAAAGACAGTCCTAAGTGAGGTCTGTATCCAACTAAGAAATAAGCTGTGACGGGTCACCTGGGTGGCTCAGTCACTTAAGCATCTGTCTTTTGATTTGGGCTCAGGTCATGATCTCATGATACATGGGTTTGAGACCCACATTAGGCTCCGTGGGGAGCCAGCTTGAGATCCTCTCTCTCTCTCTCTCTCTCTCTCTCTCTCTCTCTCTTACTCTCTCTCTGCACCTCCCCAGGTGGTGCTCATGAGCATTCTCTCTCTCAAAATACATAAACTTTAAAAATAAAAAAGCTATGAGGATCAAAACAGAACTATAAATTTCTTAGAGACATAAACTCATGCATTTAAGAATATATATCAGAATTTATTTCAGGGTAAGATTGGTCTTTCTTAATGTCATGTTGGAAGGTGGAGGGTAGTAGAATTAGAAACTTGAAGTTGGTGCCTAGGCTGCCATTCCATCGCCTGCCAAAGAGATCCTTACTAGAAATCCGATAAGCCTAGGAGGTTTTTAATTATGTCTAATTTGAAAACTCATTTGGCATATCAGATGTCCTATTTTCTCTTGCTTCCCCCAGTGAATAAAAAGTAGTATGCTACTGTTTTGACTATATAGCAGAATGTACTAGACCTTTGGAGGGAGCCATACAGATCTTGGTTTGGTTATCTGATCCTCCCTGTACTGACTTATATCATCTTAGCCCAGTTATTTATACCTCTGGAGCCTCACTTATTTATTAAGTCTGGGGATGAAAATGGAAATAATGCATAGAATGACAATGCCTGTCAGTTTCTTTCCCTTTTTGTGATGGATAGTCAGTATCCATAATTGATCCTTTCAGTTATTCATTTAACTGGTTAGTTCAATTCCATCCGTGAACATTGAGCATCTACCCTATGCCAGACACTGCATTAAGCACTGGGGAAGGAGCAGTGAAGTAAAAACGCCTTGCCCTTAGGGAGCTTATATTCTTATTTGTGAGATGTTATTGCATTCCTTTAAAAAAAATTTTTTTTAATGTTTATTTTTGAGAGAGAGACAGACAGAGTATGAGTGGGAGAGGGGCAGAGAAAGAGGGGGACACAGAATCCAAAGCAGGCTCCAGGCTCTTAGCTGTCAGCCTAGAGCCCAATGCAGGACTCAAACTCGCAGACTGTGAGATCATGACCTTAGCCAAAGTTGGACGCTAAAATGACTGAGCCACCCAAGCGCCTCTACTCCATTCTTATTAAGAAAGTTAATCACAAGCTTGCTTCGGAAGTTATAAACATATAATTATAAAATTATTTAAGTTAAAATATTTCTATTTCTAGGGGTGCCTGGGTGGCTCGGTCGGTTAAGCCCCTGACTTCGGCTCAGGTCAGATCCTAGTTCGTGGGTTTGAGCCCCGCGTAGGGCTCTGTGTCGACAGCTAGCTCAGAGTCTGGAGCCTGCTTCTGGTTCTGTGTCTCCTCTCTCTCTGCCCCTCCCCCTCTCATGCTCTTCTCTGTCTGTATCAAAAATAAATAAAACATTAAAAATTTAAAAAATATTCCTATTTCTAAATCCATCTTTCTTTTTTCTCTTACTTTCTTTCTTTTAGCCCTTTCTGTTTTCCCTTCAAACTTCATACTTAAACTTGAAATGAGTTAGAGGGTTGGGTGATGAGGGTATACAAAAGTGTACATCCCTACCTTCAAGAAGCTGATTGTCACAACAAGGAAAGAAAACATATAATTATGAGTAATAGCTCAAATCATGTTATAAAGCATAATTACACATTAAATGATAAATAGCAATATAGCCAATGCACACTCAGAAAAAGGATAAATATAAGTCAATGGAATTTGCCAAATAAACTTCAAAAAGAGGTGGAATTTAAGTCTTTTAAAGCATTAGTAAATTTTAGAGACATGGAGAGAGGAAGAACAATCATGAAAGGGTAATTTTTTTTCCTCTCAGCTCCTAATGCCCAGGTTCCTAATTAGTATCATTACTCTAGTTGTGCTAGATTTCAGATTGATAAAACACCTTGTCAGTTTGGCAAAGCACAACCTGGAAACAAACTAAAGATTTCTGTTGGCTTCATCAATAAATCCAAATTTCCCAGGTATCATTTTTGATTATTCAATTTATTCAGCTATAAATGAGAAGGATCCTTACAGTTTCGCTTTTAAATAACAGAATATATAGAGTGTCCTTAGACTGTGTATGGTCGGGTGGGGTCCGCCCTCTACTACGGAGACCAGAAGGTAAGATCTGTGTCCACAGCCTCTTGGCAATTTGTTATGACTGACAAGCCTCAGGTTGTTCTACTCTGATGGTTAGGGTTATCCACCTGAGTTAGGGACGCATGTGCAGTTTGCAGTCCGCTGGCTCTGAAATACTCCACCGCAGCTCACCAGCAGCATGCATTGTTCATGCCTTTACTGTCTTCACCCCTGTGTACAGTGGTTTTTTTAGGCAGTTAAGTATCCAGAGTCTACCAAGCGAGGGCTTTAAACCTCCCTGGCCACCCTTTACTTTCTGCACGGGCCATTCTCCGAGTACCGTCAGAATGCGTGCAGCAGTTGAGAACTAGTTGGCTCAGATATGGGACTCTAGCCTTGGTTCCTTTCAAAGTTAGTTCCTAAATATTTGGGGGAAGGAGGCCTTTCTCTCCCTGCTCTTGGCAGTCCCTCCATGCCAAAGTTAAGTACTAAAAGTGTCAGTGAATCACAGCGTTCATCCCCACCCCTACCTATATTTTTTGTGGCCATCTGCCTGTAATTCTGGGCATGCAATATTAGGTAAATTGTCCAAGAATGTGTTTTTCCATTCATCTTCATCAAGGAGGCAGATCATTGAATTTATGCCCAGGTTTTTGGCATGTGGCTTTTCTAATTTATTAGTTTGTGGCATTATTGCCAGTTTTTTGTCTGTTTTGATATTGTCACAGGTATTTTAATAAGAATCCTGAGAGTCATTTATCAATTCACCCCCATGATGACTGGAAAGTTTCTCCAGCTTTCATTTTTGAAATCAGGACCAGCTATATAATTTGTGTGGCCTGGTGCAAAGTGAAAACATGAAGTCCCTTGTTCAAAAACTCTTCCCAAGGGCCCATGAGAACAGAGCGCTCAACAAACATGCCAGCCTTCTCAGTGCAGGACCCTGAGCATCTGCTCACAAAGCTGGTGCTGCTGAAAACTGTCTCCATCTTCAGCTTTGATGCCTTTGCTGTCTCCCAGTGTTCTCTTTCTTTCTCCTAGAGCTTCTCCGTGCCTTAGCGGACTGCATTCCTCTTCTCCTTAAAGTCCCTATGTACAGGTGTGCCCGAGATTACACCTCCAGCTTCCTCACATTCTTTTTCTACCATGTAATTCCCAGAAACGCCAACTAGTTTAATGATCCCAATCACTCCTCCTCTCTGAGGATGGCTCTAAATTTACTACCTCCAGCCTTCCGGGTTCCCCTAAGTATGAAGCACAAATTTCTAATTGCAAAGAGACATGTGCACTGATAGCTGAAACACCTATAGTGGAATCCTTCATCTTACCCCTTATTAACCTCATTCTTTCACATGAATTTTTCTTACTTGGACTCTTTGAATATTGCCTCTCCCTGGCTTCACAAATCTAAGTAACAATCAACCTTTTATTATTATTATTTTTAATTTGGGTCACTAAATCAGTATTTTCCTGTTTTTTTCCATTTATTCTATTTTGTTTTGTTCTACATTGTCTGAGTGTTTTATGTACTTTAAATCTATTTTTAAATACAGAGTTATCAGGGGAGGGACAGAAAGAGAGAAAGAGAGAGACTCTGCCAGCACAGAGCCTGATACAGGGTTGGAACTTATATACCATGAGATCATGACCTGAGCCCAAACCAAGAGTGGGACACTTAACTGACTGAGCCCCCCAGGTGCCCCAGAACTTTAAATCTATTTTCGGGGGGGGGTGCCTCAGTTGTTTAAGCATTCCATTTCAGCTCAGGTCATGATCTCATGGTTTGTGAGTTCCAAGCCCCACATCGAGCTCTCTGCTATCAGCATGAAACCCCCTTCAGATTCTCTCTCTCTCTTTCTGTCTCTCACTTACTCTGCCCCTCTCCTGCTTACACTCTCCCTCTCTCAAAAAGAAATAAATATTTAAAAAATTTAAAAATCAATCAATCAATCGCTTTTTGGATGAGGGTAGAGAATAAGATTTAGTAAAATAAATAAGATCTTAACAAAAGTGAGTTTGGGAAAATAGATGAAAACATCAAAAATACTTTTTAAGATATGTTCAACTTATATCACCTTTAAATATTAGGTAATATACTTGGTTTTCATTTATTATTATTTTTAATTTTAGAGAGAGGGAACACATGAATGGGCAGAGGGACAGAGAGAGAGAATGCTAAGCAGTCTCCCTGCCCAGTGTGGAGCACAAGGTGAAGCTCAACCCCACGACCCTGAGATCATGACCCAAGCCAAAATCAAGGGTCATACATTCAACCACTGAGCCACTCAGACACTCCCTTGATTTTCATTTTTGGTATTAAATTGTAGGAAACATCCCTTTTAAGAATCAACTAAAAATGATTTTCATATATTTTGATGTATGTAAAAAATCATAACTTTCATAATGCATAAATTTTGAACTGGAAAAGACTCTTTTTGAAATATCAGGATTATTTAATCAAAACTATTGTGTTGACAAAATATTGTAAAACAAAGCACAACCATTAGAATTTTCTCTGATTTTTAAACAGGAATATCATTTCCCAACTGTTATAATTTTAATTCTGTGTTACATCAATGCTAAAACAAACCCCATGACACTATGCTTTTCTTTGTGTTATTACTTTATATCTTCCCATTTTATTAACTTCATGTTATTCTTACTGTTAGTGACCATGTTAGTTGGGCTGCATCATGTCGCCAAGGACAACTTTGGAATATTTTATACATTTAACCGAATAAGCCATTTATAGCATTGGCGTTCTATCTTGCTAATTTGAGGAAAAGCAAGCTTCAACGCTTAAAAATATTTTTGCAAATAGCCTGTGATTTTTAACTGTTGCTTTCATTTGAACATTTTATAACAAAATAAACTGCTAAGGTTGGTATACTCTACAGCTAGTTACTTAATGCAGTATTTATGGGCTTCAGAAAGGGAAAGGTTTTGTTTTCTTAAGAATTATTTTTCTGTTCTGCTAGTGAAGTATTTGCAAGCTCATTTCTAGCCAAAGACATCTATCTCAATTATTTGAATTGGCTCCCTGCAGATAACCCTTAATATGCAATATTATTCACTTACAAAATAGTTGCCACAGACATCTGCCAGTACTCTACCTGGCAGCAAAGATGTGTAAAACCATTTCAGATTATGGCTTTGGACACACAATGAATATCACTATACCATAGTGTTCAGTGCTATGATTTTTCTTCATTCACTCTCTCTACTAATCTGGCCTCCTAAATCAGCAGAATTATCACAGCTAAATATTTTGGAACATGTAACAGTGAATTAGCATGGCTGTTAAACTAGGTGGGAGAGAAAAAGGTATACATTTACAAATTTTTCTTAGAGGTTTCTGATTAGATATTATGGTTTATTGGTTCTATATTTCTTACTGTTGTAATGATCATGCTCTGGACTTTTTTTTGGGCAAGGAAAACAAAATACAAGCTGTTAGAAAGCTCAGAAGATACCATGTCTGTGTATAGCGGAGGAGTCACTATATTTTTTAATAGTATTTTATGCCGTGTTTTTATATATTGCATTACACTTTTATATTACGAGAGAAGCAGGTCCTCTGAGTTTTTTAGAAAAATATTTCAGTTGGTTTTGAAGTCCATGGACATCAAAGCATGCACATTAGAGATGGAGTCCAACCACCTCTAACATGCATGATTGAGCCATGTGACATGTGCCATCAGACTTCCCGATCTTTGCAGGAGGAGGACTTTGTGTTCTGGATACCTCCCTTGAGCCCCACTGGCTGCTGGGGAGGTTGCTGCCTTCCACTGGGATGAGCCATTTGTCAAGATTCAGTTCAGATACATTCTCCTCTGCAAAGTCCTCTCTAATAACTATCACTGTTTATCATTAACACATTTCAACTCAGACTCCTACCCAATAGTGTATTTAACAACATCTTGGAACTTAGGTAATGACAATAGATTTGCAATCTCTCTGGTTCGAGCACTTAATAACACTAGCATTTAGTAGCCATAGGGCTACTTGTTGGTGTTAGGTTCCAGAAAACATCTCTGTTAAAGAATCAATAGAAAAATCCTTCTTCTGTTTTGGTTATGAAATCCCATATAATGCCCCATAATAAGGTCTGACTATGAACTACACTGGGAGAAAATTATTTATAGTACATATGACTGTTTTTGTAGTAATACTTGCAATCTGTACATGCATATGAAAATATGCTCTACCAGATTTAAAACTTACGAAATTCCTGTAGTTAAGACAGTGTGATATTGATATGGGAAGAAATGAATAAAGGAACAAAAATACATGTATATGTAAATGTATCTATCTATACATAAAGAAAATTTGGTATACAATAGGGATGGCTTTACAAATTGGGGGAGGGAAGATTGACTATTTAATGAGAATGTGCTGGAAAATTGATTATAAATATGAGATAATACAGCATTCTATTTTTAATTACTTTTATAATGTTTATTTTTGAAAAGAGAGAAAGAGACACAGTACAAACAGGGAGACGGGGAGAGAGAAAGGGAGACACAGAATCCGAAGACAGGCTCCAGGCTCTGCACTGTCAGCACAGAGCCTGACATGGATCTCAAGCTCACAAACTGAGAGATCATGACATGAGCTGAAGTTGGACGCTTAATGAACTGAACCACCCAGGAATCCCAAAATTCAATTTTTATTCATATTTAACTGTAAATAAATTTCAGATATACATATCTGAAAAAGTAACACATTCAAATTTACTAGAAAATAGAGGCAGGCATATGACTTCAGGAGACAAAATAGTTTTTAAACAAAATACAAAAAGACAAGACACAAAATAAAAATTTGCTAAAATTGACCACATCAAAATTAAAGCATTAACTTCAACCTAAGACACCATGAATGAAGTTAAAACGCAACATTCAAGCTGAGGGAAGATTTACAAAGTATATATAAATACAGAGCATTACTATCTGTAATATATAAAACTACCCAGTAGAAAGTTAGGTAACATATTTTATTTTTTTAATGTTTTATTTATTTTTGAGAGAGAGAGAGAGAGAGAGAGAGAGAGAGAGACAGCATGAGCAGGGGAGGGTCAGAGAGAGAGGGAGACACAGAATCCGAAGACAGGCTCCAGGCTCTGAGCTAGCTGTCAGCCCAGAGCCAGACGTGGGGCCTGAACCCATGAACCAGGAGATCATGACCTGAGCCAAAGCCGGATGCTTAACTGACTGAGCCACCCAGGCACCGCAGGAAACAGATTTTAAAAGGTAGCAGAAAAGAAAACCCATAAGGCCAACAAGCACCTAAAAGAGGTTCAATGTAAGTAGTAATCAAGGAGATGCAAAATAAAGTAATAAGACATTATGAAATATTCATTATGTGAATACAAATGAAGGTGTGAACTGATAGTGGTGAGAGGCTAGAGAAACAGGCACACACTTGTACTGCAGGAAGACGTGCTCATTGGTACGAGCCTTATATTGACCATAGATTGTATGGTTGACGATGTGTTTGACATTCAACCCAGTGGATCCCACTTCTGGCTGTGCACCCAAGAGAACCGAAACTCATAAACATGAGGAGATATGCACTGTAATGTTCACTGCAGCATTGTTTGTTTAAGAAAATATTGGAAACAAATTCACTCTTCATTATGGAAGCATGGATTAGCAAATTGTAGCATACTTATAATGAAATGCTTAAAAATGAATGAACGAGTGCTACCACACATCATCACATCTACATCTCAGAAATTTAATTTTGAGCAGAATATATATTGTGGAAAGATATGTAATATATAACTTATATAATATTTGAGAAGTTACAAGAGAATTATGTATACTTTCAGATTATATATACATGAACTAATAGTATAAAACATAGATGTAAAAGCAAAACATCAAAATCAGCTTATAGTTACTTTGGCAGTGAAATTTGGAAAAGGATTCTGGGAGCATGCAATATTCTTCAACTAAATTGGTAATTATTTACTATAAATAATCAAAATCAAATATAGCAAACTGTTAAGATTTAATAAAATTGGGTAAGTTCTTAGTGCATTATCTGCTGTTATTTTCTGTAACCTTAAAAATAGTTCATAATAAAAAATGCATCTTCTTTACAAAAAAGCCCATTGCATGCCCCTTAAATATTGTTTCCTAGATGGTTTAAAAAGGTTTTGTTTTAGGGGGCATCTGGGTGACTCAGTCGGTTAAGCATCATCCGACTCTTGATATCAGCTCAGTCCATGATCTCTCAGTTGGTGGGATCAAGCCCTGAACTGGATTCTCCACTGAAAGCATAGAGCCTGCTTGGAATTCTCTCCCTCTTTCTCTGCCCCTTCCCACACTCTCCCTCTCTCTCTCTGTCAAAATAAATAAATAAATAAAAATAATAGTAATAAAGAGTTTTATTTTCAAAAATTATAATATAAATGTATATAACATATAAATACATATGAATACCATTACACTGAGATGAGCAGTACTTAGATATTTGTCTGTGAAGATATATTTTGCCTATAGAATGGATTCCATCTCTGAGGATGTATATGCAAACCAATTTCATTCAGTGTAGACATATTCAAATTATTTTATGTAAGTGAAAGAAAATACTTATTTAGTGGTGCGCCTGGATGACTAGTTGGTTAAGTGTTGGATTTCAGCTCAGGTCATGGCCTTGTGGTTCATGAGTTCGAGCCCCACAACTGGCTCTCTGCTGTCAGCACAGAGCCCGATTGGGATCCTCTGTCTCCCCCTCTCTCTTCCCCTGCCCTGCTCATGCTCTCCCTCTCTCAAAAATAAACAAACATTAAAGAAATTTTTTAATAAAAAAAAAATGAGCACCTGGGTGTCTCAGTCAGTTGAGCATCTAACTT
This sequence comes from Suricata suricatta, assembly GCF_006229205.1. NCBI lineage: Eukaryota > Metazoa > Chordata > Mammalia > Carnivora > Herpestidae > Suricata > Suricata suricatta. Next base: position 156,491,062 of record NC_043700.1, on the reverse strand, counting down.
GGACTCAGGTCATGATCTCGTGCTTCATGGGTTCAATCCCCATGTCAGGCTCTGTGCTGACAGCTCAGAGCCTGGAGTCTGCTTCGGATTCTGTGTCCCTCTCTCTCTGCCCCTCCCCAACTCATGCTCTGTCTCTCCCTCTCAAAAGTAAATAAACATAATAAAATTTTTTTAAAAAGAAAAGAAAAGACTTTTTGGAACTTTGAGGTGGTTTCCTTAGAGAGACATAAATAATTATGGTAAATGAACATCAAATATGTACAGTCCATGCCCTTTGACTTGAATACATCCTTTGATTTGAACACATCTCAAAATATTTAATTTCTTAATGACTTAATTGTTAATAATTAATATGAATTTGTTAGGTTTGAGTTTTTTGTGAATTAAAGAAAAAATAGACATTTCTATTGTCTGGTTTTGTAATCCACTTCCATGACGTCTAGATCTTTAATTCCTCTCCAGCTTACTGTTCCGGCTTTTCGACTTCACAAACAGCCGAGAGCAGAGCTTCTGGGGAAACCCTGTCAGCATTTAATGTGATCACTCTGTCACCGTAATATTGCCCAGAGCAGCACTTCCAAAATCACATAACTGGATTTCTGCTTGAAAACTTGGAACCATCTGTGGTCAAACACTTTTTCTGCAGAGAGGTTTAAAATTTTAGTTGACAATGTTGACTCTCAATTTGCTGAATTCACTCTGGGTGAAATAACTTCCACACTGTTTTGGTTCTTCATTTTTTACAGGAAAATTACTTTTTTTGCATTTGATGTAGTAGGCAACTGAAAGGGTAAAAAGAGAATTCAAAGACATCACGGAAATAATAATTTCTGAAAGCAGCCACCACTCCCATGGTTGGTGAAATAAGGGAAGAGGTTAGAATTATTAAAGCAGACACCTGGGGATGGGGTGTCTGGGTGGCTCAGTCGGTTAAGCTCTGACTTCCGCTCAGGTCATGATCTCACAGACTGTGAGTTCAAGTCTCTCATGGGGCTCTGTGCTGACAGCTCAGAGCCTGGAGCCTGCTTCAGATTCTGTTTCCCTCTCTCTCTCTCTCTCTCTGCCTCTCCCCCAACTCGTTCTCTGTCTTTGTCTCTCAAAATAAAATATTAAAGAAAAAAAATGTTTTTTCATTTTTTTGGACATGGATGTATTTAATGAGTTAGAGTAAATCTTTAATCTTTTTTTAAAGGTTTACAAATGTTTAGTACACAACAAAATACAAAGCACTTGGAATTTAGAAAATCAAGTAGGTCAGGATTCCATAGATTAAAACCCTTAAAAGACACAGTATTCCTAACACGTAAATTAGAAAACAAAAAGCACCAAGGACAAAGCCACAGGAAATCAGATCTCAGCCAGAATTCATCCTGAACAATCTGGATTGGTTTTTTTTTTCATTAATATACCCTTTATTCTGAGATTCTTTTTTTTTCCATTTTAATTTTTTTAACATATGCAATTATTTTCCATCATTTACAATACAGTAGTTACTCCAAACAGACAAGCAAAGTAAAAAATCAAAACACCAACTTCTATTTCATGTAATTAGACTTATACAGAAATTAGAAGGTTAAGTAACAACTAGTTAATCACCTAATTTCACAGCTAAAGAAAATGCAAAATGTTTATTCACTCATGATGTGGTTTCATCTTAGCTTGGGCAAACCATG
>NC_043700.1:156463607-156489289 GCF_006229205.1 Suricata suricatta | reverse complement strand
TTTTTGTTTGGTTTTTTTTCCCATAGGAAGTGTGTCTTGGGTTTTTCCCTTATTATTTTCTTTACGGTTTTTTTCCCCCTCTTCTTTTTTTGGTGGTGGGGGTGGTTATGTTTACATGAAGTTGCTTTTACAGCACCAAAGACTTAATCATCCATTTCCTATATAATAGGTAGCTACTTTTTTGCATGGACCTCAAGTATATTGTAGTATAGAGGTGGAATTTAAGGAAAGGTATTAAGCAGGCTGTGTTGTAGCTTATGGGCAAGTAATACATTGTATCATTTATCTTGAATGCATCATAGATAAGCTGCTATATAACGATTTTTTTTTTAAAGCAGACCCTTGGGGGAGGGACCCTCTGGAGGAGAAACAGGAGCTGGTGTCTCTGAGGCGCAGCAAGATGGAGACGTTCCCCCAAGTGTTAGGGAAAATGCAGCAGCTGCTGTTGCAGGGCAAAACTGTCACCACTAGGGGGAAAAAGTCTTGCTGCGGTGAGGCTCACAGGAACCATCTTGGACAGGAAGCTCACAGGAAACGTTTCCCATGGGGAGGAGCACAGTCTTTTCTCTAGACTCATGCTCTCTCCACTCCTAAGACTCAGGAGCTGGCCAGGCTTGAGAGGAATTTAGTGGAAAGCTGGGGTTGAAACTGAGACACAATAACTTACAGCTGTCATGCTGTCTCCAGCAACATACAAAGTAGGAGGCTGTCATTCTACAATGATCCCAAAGCAGACAGGTGGGCAAGCCGAACTCTCTTGATTACTTCAAATCCTCCAACTTTTGACATCATAAATATCTCTTGGGAATGCTTATTCAATAAATCCAGTATTTCTTTATTTACTATTTTAAATAAAATTTATTCATATCCACTTTACAAGAAGTGCTATTCTGGGCTAAGATGAAATAAACTCAGTTCCTTTCTTCAAAAAATTTAACACCTAAAAATAAGAATATATATATATATATACACATACACACATATATATTATCTGAATATATATAAAATATGTATTAAGTGAAAGCTAAAAATGAGATAATATATATTAATATATAAATATATATGTGTGTATATATATGTATATGCATATATATATTCTAAAGAAAACCGAACAAATGAACAAACACCTGACTCTTAAATACAGAAAACAAACTGGTGGTTGCTTGAGGGGAGAGGGGGGTGGGGGAATGGGTGAAATAGATAAAGAGTATTAAGAGATACAGACTTCCAGTTATAAAATAAGTCACAGAGATGCAAAATACAGCATGAGGAATATAGTCCATATTCTACAAGAATGTGGTATGATGATGGATGCTGACTGCCCTTATCGTGGTGCACTGAGTAATGTATAGACTTGTTAAATCTACTGAAGCTAACATTGTATGCCAATTATATTTCAATAATGAAAACACACATAGATATAGATCTATGTATATATACATATGTGTAAGTATAGACATACTTATATATCCACCAATACATATTTTATATATAAATTAATAGGGGAATAAAAGCTGTACAACCTAATTATACATCCTAAGGTCATAGAGCTTCAGATATGTCTACTAATTCTTTAAAATAACTGATAAAGGGATCAGAAGGCTGAGGGATCATTTATAAAAGACTTTACTGGAGGGGCATCTGGGTGGTTAAGCGCCCAACTTTTGATTTCAGTCAGGTCATGATCTCACAGTTCCTGATTTGAGCCCTGCTTGTGATTCTCTCTACTCTTCCCCCAGACAAGCATTCCCCATCTCTCTAAATAAATAAATAAATAAATGTTAAAAAATTAAAAATAAAAGACTTTATTGGAGAGACCTCAAGCTTTTGAAAATGGGTAGGATTTTAAAATTGGATATTGACATTAGGAAAGTTTTTACAGACAGACTGGCGTGTCAAATATGGGCTTACAGGAATAGAGAAAATACATTTAAGATGGCATGAACATTGGATTTACACAAACTATTATGTCGATGTAAGGATATTGAGAGAGAAGCTTGGAGATGAAATTAAAAATCAGACTATGAAGCCTTTTAATGTTATGCTAAGAAACTTGTTATTTATTTAGTGGATAAGCTACTGGAAATTTTTGCACAAATAGGTAAGAAGCTTCACAAAGTGAAGCTAATGGCAGTGTACAGGTTGAGTCATATGAGAAGGAACACACTGGCAAATAACACAGGGGGATCACTAATGAAGCGGAACCAGTAGAAAAGAGGGAATAAAGGACTTCAACAAAATATATCTACTTTTTTTCTACAGTGAGCCTCCATTTCTTCCTAAGCTAGAGGTGCTAAAAATGTTTTCTATGTAGGTGGTTAGCCTCTGCTTCTACATTCATAATACAGCTGTCCCTTTCCATGTTATTTTTAAGAATTCTAAAAATAGAGCAAAATCAGATACAGTTTGATTAAAAAAAAAGACATTAGGATGCCTCCTTATATTAAGTCTTATATATTTTTTAAATGTTTACTTATTTTTGAAAGAGAGAGAGAGAGACAGAGTGCCAGCAGGGGAGGGCCAGAGAGAGGGAGACACAGAGTTGGAAGCAGGCTCCAGTGTCCAAGCTGTCAGCACAGAGCCCAACACGGGGCTTGAACTCATGAACTGTGAGACCATGATTGAACCTGAAGTCAGACACTTAACTGACTGAAGCACCCAGGTGGCCCTTAAGCTTCATATTTTCATTATAGTATCTTTTATGGATTACATATTTATTATGAGAAATAGTCAACTGAAGAACTTTATTATAGGAATGACATCAATATATTCATAATTTATAAAGTACCAGGATTGTAAAAAGAAAAACTAACCAAAACATAATCAAATACATACACACACACAAACACACACATTATGTGTGTGTATATATATATATATATATGTGTATATATATATATGTAATCATGTATATGTGTGTGTGTATATATATGTATATATGTAATCATTATCTTTAGAACATTTGGATATACAAATTAAATTAGCCTCAACTAGTTTCCATAGCCAACTATGCCCATGGAAATAAAGAGAAAATTTTAAGAAAATTGTCTTTAGGAAATTATTTTTATGGAAATATTCCTTCTTTTCTTCATTGCTATCAGTTTCTAGAATCTTATTGTTTTCTTCATAAATTAATTAGTTATCAAATTACTTTAGTATCCAGTCTCTCTCTCTCTCTCTCTCTCTCTCTCTCTTTTAAGTATCTTTCTTTTACTGTCTGTCATGAATGTTTTCTCACCATCTCATTGCTCACATGCTATTCTGCACATGAGCTCCTCCATCTGGGCTAAACTCTGTTTCCCTTTCAACATTTTCTTTGACTCTTACAAGCTGTATGATCTTGGGCAAGTATATAAAGCTTTCTGTGTTTCTAATTATTTCATCCATAAAATGAGATTTAAAATATTGCCTCCCACTATGATCAATTATAGATGCATATTGTAAACACAGAGCAGCCACTAAAGAAAGTTAAATGTAGAGGAGTAGATCGTAACCCAATAGTGGGCAGAAAATAGAATACTAAAAATTTAATTCATCTAAAAGAAGGTAGGAAAAGAAAAAACAAAGAAGAAAAGGATAAATAGGAACAAAAAGCAGTAAGAGATTTAAACATAACTGTATCATTAATTATCTTAAATACAAACCATATGTAAACACTCCAACGAAAAAGACAGTCAGAATAATGTCTATAAGAAATCCATTTCAGGTAGAATGATGAAGGGAGGCTAAAGTAGAGTAATATGAAAAGATGCAACATTTCAGCATTAGTCATAAGAAAACCAAAGTAGGGGGGCACCTGGGTGGCTCAGGTGGTTAAGCATCTGACTTTGGCTTAGGCCATGAGTTTGAGCTCGGGTCGGGCTCTATGCTGACTGTTCAGAGCCTAGAGCCTGCTTTGGAATTTGTGACTTCCTCTCTAGCTGTCCCTCCCCCTGGTTGCTCTCTACCAAAGTAGTCATATTTTGGACTAAATTAAAATGAAGAGTCTATAGATCAAAATTATGGAATGTGGCTAAAGTAATGCTGACAAGGAAAATATAAAGCTCATAATGCTTATATTAAAAAGAAGAAATATCTCCCATCAACCATCTAGGCTTCATCTTAAGAAGCTAGGAAGATGAGGGAAAATTAAATCAAATTAAGTATAAGAAAGGAAATAATAAAGAGAATATCAATAAAATAGAAAAACTTTTACCTAGACCTAAACTAAGAAAATAAAAAAGATAAGATATAGTTTATCAATATCATTAATAAAAGAAAGCTCTTATTTCATTTCAAAAACATGTTGAACAGAAGAAGGTAGATATATATATAAAGTGCATATTGTGTAATTCCACTTACATGAAATTCTAGAATAGGTAAATCCAATGTAGAGTACAAAAAGCACATCATGTAGATGATATCATGTATAAGTTTCTTAGTTTATAGTCTTTCAGAGAGTTACCATATTTGAGAGTATTCTTCCTTCTAGAATGTTTAGACATAACTGGTAATGAGGAAAAGGATTTTATTTCCTAGGAAAAAGCAGAGAGCCACCAGTCTTTTTTTCTATTGCTTTCAGTCTGTTACTTTCATAAATTACCGAAACTTGTTTAGGTTTAGGGAAATTGCTTAAGTACAAAGCTGTATGTGGATTGGTAAATAATAGCTGGTAACCTCTTTCTTGTGGTAAAAGATAAAGGAATTAAAGAAAAATAAAATAGTATCATCAATATATAATATACATAATTAACCAAAATTGTACTAATGCACCACAGATTTGCTGCTGTGAATGTTTCCTTTGGGGAAAAGATATCGGAGCAACCCTTCATAGACTATTCATGGAATTAGATTTCCTGATGCTGGACATGGATTTCTCCAGGCATAGGATATGCTTTAATGGGTAGCTAAAATATCATAGGCTATTTCTCTCATCTCTCATAAATATTTATTCAGTGCTGTTGTAATGGCTCTTAGCACAGAAGAAGAAGAAGAAGAAGAAGAAGAAGAAGAAGAAGAAGAAGAAGAAGAAGAAGAAGGAGGAGGAGGAGGAGGAGGAGGAGGAGGAGGAGGAGGAGGAGGAGGAGGAGGAGGAGGAGGAGAAGGAGAAGGAGAAGGAGAAAGAAGGAGAAGGAGAAAGAAGGAGAAGGAGAAGGAGAAGGAGGAGAAGGAGAAGGAGAAGGAGAAGGAATATCTCCAGATGAGCTGATACATTTCATAAACTTTGAGTCTTAAGAAGAGTTCTTAGCAGTAATTGAATTTACCATGAGAATATTTTTGCCAAAAGGCAGCTCACAGGTACACAATGTCAAAATGATTCCAATAAGTAGTGAAATTCCAACATCATTTATTTTCAAATATATCATTTCTTCCCACCTATCCACCTACCTTTCTCTCTCACCCAATGTTACAGAAAGTAAATATCTTCTTCGATTAACTGTTGGTCCAAATCAGAGTCCGCTCTATAGACTCTTCATCTCTAGATGAAGAATCTAGAGATCTAAGAGAGGCATGATGGACAATCACTAGCAAAGCAGATCCAAAACTGAAATAAATGAGATGCCTCCTTAAGCAAATAACACAAACCAAATACCAACATTCACTGTCACCCTAAAAAAAACAAAAATCCCCCAGATATTTCAAAGATAAAATGCCTGGATTTAATCTTGTCAAATAAATTATATTGTATTCCATTCATTTGACAAATACTTTCACAGTTCCTATGATGTTCCAGATGCTGTAGGTTTATGACATAAAACGATGTTATGATGAACATAGTTTCTACCTTCAAGGCACTTACAGTTGAGTGAGAGAAACAGAATTAGATTAGCAGTTATGCATAGCTAATTAATTAAGGCCCATGGTCTATCTGGTGCAGTGGGAGCCACATGAATCTAGTGATCCCTGATTTTAAGAGTCAATTTAAGGCTTCCTGAAGAAAGACATACTTAACTAAGTCCAAAGCATATTAGAAGGCAAGAGCATTCCCTGGAAGAGGATATATCAAGTGTTCAAAGATGCCAGGCAAGAAGAAATAACCAGCCTTCCAGGAATGGAAATTAGGTCAGCATAGAAGGAAAAAAAATTAAAGCCAGAAGATAAATGTATAAATAGATAGATGGATAGGTAGATATAGTCTGGCTTTCCTTTTTAAGTGTATAAATCATTGTCTCATTTTTAAACATCCGGTTTTTGAAAAGTATACTGAAAATTCTGCTAAAAACGTCCCAGGGAATCGCATGTCCTCAATTATCTTGCCTGATCGATTGTTTCCTGCATAATCTCCCAACTGATCTCCACACCTCTTCCTCCTCCGCAATCTCTCCCCCTCCAAACCCAAGGGTTATCTTTCCAAAATGCATATTGGATCATGTCACCTCCCCGTTTAAGCTCTTCAGCGTCTTCCCACTGCCCTCAGGATAAAGACCACAAACCTTAACCAGCGCTGGGGGTGCTGGCCCTCCTCATCTCGGCAGCCTTGTCACTGCACACCGGCCGTGACATGTGGCCCCGGCTACTGTGGCTTTTCTTTCACACACATACCCCATTCCAAACCAGGAAGGCTCAAATCCTCCTTTTGTAGAGACAACGCTCTCTTTTACGACACAAGTAGTTACTGTTTTATTTATACATTTAATTGTATAATTATTAATTAGAGCCTGTATCTTGCAGTAGGTCAGATAAATAATGGGGGCAGGGAACCTATATGGTCTTAGCACCAAACGGACAGATAATCTTTTGTGTTTTATCCATTACTGTATCCCCAGCTCTCAGCACTGTGTTTGGAACATAGTAGGGCTCGATAAGTCTTTTCTGAGTGGAAGAATCAGTGTTATATTCAGGAAAGCTGATTTCAAGTCAAGTTTTTAATGTCCTTGAAATGCAACTGAAGGGAACGGGGCTACTGAAGATTGACTCTGATCAGACTGACAGGTGGCAGAAACCAAAACTGATGGTCTGTCTATATATTTGCAAAACCATTTCCACTTATAAGACGCCGCCAAGATTTAAAGTTTTTGTATGCTCACATTCACATGGACGTCGGTGTTGTCATTCACTCGGGAAGAAAGCTGAGTAACTATTTTCTGATTGCTGAAGTCCAGTGTTCCTTCCTGTTATTTCTGAGGGCAAGTCAGTTTTGCATAATGTAGCCATTGCTTCAGATTTTATCATTGCCTGCCTCCCTAACATTGCAGAAGTCAAATTTTCCAGGGTGGAGGGAATATTTATTATTTTCAAGTGAGCCATGCAGTGTTATGATACAATGAAAGAACCAATACCCGGAGTTTGATGGCCCAGTTTATATTTCTATTCTGTTGCCAAGTCCCCATGAATATGTGCAAACAACTGAACCCTGAGGTAAGGTTGACTCTGAGAAGGGATTTAAGGACTCTGGATGTCCTCTGAATGACAAGTACAATATCTGAGAACCATTGCTGATTTCTCTGGCAAGGAAAACAATTTTTTATAGCTCATAGAATTAGTTCCATATTTAGTTTATGTTTTCTCCTTTCCTTGTTTTTTAAATTTATAGTTTAATTTGACAAGCAGCCTCTTGACTACTGCCTCAAAAAGGGAAGAAGTTTCATGAGCTTTCATATATTTAGGACTTAGATTTATTTTATTTGCTTTGGTTTATTAAATATTTTTTGAATATTTAGCTATGGTGATATTGAAGGAGAGCAAAAATTTATAAAACATTGCATTGGGCCGATTGTGTTGGGAAGGTGCTAATCCAGTTTAATTTTTCCCTTTTTTTATAGTTTTATTTTGTTTCCTTTTTGTCAATATGCATCACTGTTTGTATGTTATTTGCCAGCTTTCTGTCTTGATATTTTCTTGTTGACGTGAGAGGTAGCATAATGACAAGATTCTCATCTTAGCGTCACTGTTAAAATCCTCCCATATGCTTAGGCTAGTTTAGAACCTCTGTGAAAAAGTTATCTGTTTTTGGTTTGTATTGAAATTACTTTTAAAAAAACATATGAGATAATTTTCAAAAGATGGCTTTAAAAAATCTTTTTGTTCAAGATGACAACCTGAACCTACTCATTGATATTCTCTACTCCTGAAGAGTTCATAAAACAAAATTGTTATAAGCTAAACTGTCATGGCAATAAACAAAGGATGGAGTCATTAATGAACTAGAAATCTGAATGAATTTCCAAGATGAAGGAAAGTACATGAATAAGGGTGGTGTGATGGAGCTAGATGGAAATGGACACTATATAAATTATGTTCTGAGGACCTTGCTGCAAAGTAGGAAGTCAGCATTTCTGCAGAACCCCAGAGAATCTTGAAGGCAAACAAGAGAAGTATCTATAATAACTTTAGGAAAATCCCATCTTGCCTTGCATTCCTGATCCCTCTGCTTACAGCATGCTTTCTTTTTTTTTTTTTCCTTTTCTTAAGTTTATTTATTTATTTTGAGAGAAAGAGAGAGAGAGAGAGAGAGAGAGAGAGAAGTCAGGTAGGGGAAAAGAGAGAGAGAGAGAAACCCAAGCAGGCTCCGCATTGTCAGTGCAGAGCCAGATGTGGGGTTCAAACTCACAAACTGCAAGATCATGACCTGAGCTGAAATTGGACACTTACTTAACTGAGCCACCCAGGTGCCCTCAGCATGCTTCCTTTTAATATCTCTGTTTTTCTTCTTTATTTCTTTCAGGTCTCTATTCAAATACCACTCTATCAAAGAATTGGTCCTGAACCACTTTATTAGGCAAGAACTGTCTCTACCCTTTTCCTCAAGCCCATCACTCTTATCTATTCTACCCTGCTTTCATTTTTTTTCATTATACTTAGCATATTATATCTTTATGTTTTAATTTGTTCAATGTCTTGTTAATTTGTTCAAAGTAACCTTCAAAAGATAATAAAATTTGTTTGGTTAACTAATTTGTGGACTATCAATAACCATTTGTGAGTTTTTTTATGTTTATATTTTTGAGAGAGAGAAAGAAAAAGAAAGAGAGAGAGAGGGTGAGCAGAGGAAGGGCAGAAAGAGAGGAAGCAGGCTCCAGGTTCTGAGCTAGTTGTCAGCACAGAGCCCAATACAAGTCTGGAACCCACAAACTGTGAGATCATGACCTGAGCAGAATTCAGATGCTTAACCAACTGAGCCACCCAGGCACCCCAACAATTTGTGGATTTAATGAGTGAATGAATGATTGAAATGTAAATATGAGCGTGTTGCCTTCACCGCATCTTCACACTTGCTCATGACAGTATTTAGAATGCCTAGTAGCCAGGTATTTTCTCCCAGTTTGGAAGGGCAAGGAAGAGTAGATTTTTCCAAAATAAATAAAGGGTCAAAAGCAAACTGCAGCAACTAGCATAGATGCTGGTACATAACATAATAGGTAAACATATGTAATTTAATAACAAATTATTTTGAGAAATTCTAATTAATTTAAATTAACATTTTTAAAGACATGCAAAGACCTTTACTTCAACTGCCAGGATACTAGAATGAGCTAGGATTCTTTAAAAAAAAAAGGAAGAAAATTTTTAATAAGTAACAGGAAATATATTTCTGTAGTTTTTATTTTGATGTAAGTTAAAACTTATAGAAAAGCTGCAAGAATACCAAGATTTTTCACTTTGTTTATATTGTGTCTATTTCTTCCATCCTTTGATCTTTACACAAACCATACACACACACACACACACACACACACACACACACACACTTTTTTTTACAGAATTATTTGAGAATAAATTGTAGAAATTATGTTCTTTTATCCCTAAATACTTGAGAGTATATATATTTAAGAACAAAGACATTCCCTTATATAAGCACAGTATAATTATCAAAATCAGGACATATAATATTGACACCTTGCTATCTATTCCAAAGTTCATATTCAAATTTCCTCAGTTATCTCAATTTTTCCTCAATTTAGTGGTCTTTTATAGCTAGCTATATTTTTTCACTGTTCCATTATCCAATTGAGGAGCACAGATTGTAGTTAGTGATGATGTCTCTTTAACATGAAACAGTTCATCAGTCTTTCTTTGTCTTTCATGATCTTGACATTTTTTAAAGGCAGACAAGCTGTTTTATAGACTATCTCTCAATTTGAGTTTGTTTGATGTTTCCTCATGATTAGATTCAGGTTATGCATTTTTGGCAGGGATCTCAAAGAAATAAGACTGTGTTCTCACTGCATTCCATCAGGAACACGTGATGTTGGTTTGTTCCTTTACTCCCAACATTACCTTTGATCATTTGGTTGAGGTAGAGGCCTTCAGATTTTTTCATTATAAATTAGAATTTTCCTCTGCAATTACTAAAGAGCTCTTTGACACTATACAAATATCCTCTTTCTCATCAAATTTTTATCCACTGACTTTAGTGTGGAAATATGGTATTTTACATGATAAGAAGGTGAAAGAAAGTTTTAGGGAATAATAATCTTTCATTTTTATGTCAGTATTCAAAGAGTTTTCAGTCAATATTTCACCACTTTAAAGTAATTATAGGGAGATTTAGAATCAGCAGTGCTGATTTCATTCATATATGCATTGGTATTGTGATTTTTAAAAAGATATCTCTTTTGCATTTAGTAATTTAAGACATTTCTAACAATAGATTAATAATCAGTTGTTCCTAATCATACTCCACTGATTCACATAAAGCTGAAAATAAAGGTGATGCTACAATCTACAGCTGTGCATTGGAAAAGATTAGAACTGTTTATCCTATCACTATAAGCATCAGATAATTTTACCCTCTATTTGCTAACATTTAGGGGGTAGAGTTATATCATATAAAATATACACAATAAAACCACCCATGATTAGTTTGATCTGAAAAAAAAGAAAGGAAAAGAAAACAAGATAACAGATTAAAGTCATCAATGTGTAAAGTTGAAAAAAAAATAAAAGTAAAATTTTCAAATACTAGTGACAACACAATCAATGATAAATGACCTTGGGAAAAGAACAAAAAAAAAAAAAAACCTCTCTCTGTCTATTTCTCTAGATATTAAAATTGATTTATTTTAGATGATTATATTAGATTCTTTTAATAGGTAAATAACCTACTAACTTAAAACTATTACCAATAACAATAAATTTTTCTGCCAAACTAATATAAGTATGACTTGGCATTCCTAGAAAAGATGAGTAAAATTCAAAGTCTTGAAGTAGTTAATGATAAAAAAGAAAGATTTATGATTTATTTTTTTAATATTTTAAATGTTTATTTATTTTTGAAAGACAGAGCATGAGGGGGGATGTGTACAGAGAAGGAGACACAGAATTCAAAGCAGGCTCTAGGCTCCAAGTTGTCAGCACAGAGCCTGACATGGGTCTTGAACTCACAAACCGTGAGATCATGACCCGAGCTGAAGTCGGATGCTTAACCAACTGAGCCACCCATGGGCCCCTTCTGATTTCTAAATGTATGTCACACTGTGTGAAAAGGGCAGAAAGGACATTAGCAAAAAGCTTTTTGCCTGGAAATGCAATGAAGGACAAGTAAGACTAGAATACTTAAAATAGGTAAGAAATAACAAGTATTGGAGAGGATGTAGAGAAAAGGGAATCCTCATCCATTGCTGGTGGGAATGCATACTGGTGCAGTCACTATGGATAATAGTATGGAGAGTCCTTAAAAATAAAGAATAGAAATACCATATGACCCATCTATTCCACTACTGGTTATGTATCTGCCAAATACAAAAACACAAATTTGAATTGATCCATGCACCCCTCTGTTCATTGCAGAATTATTTATGATATCTAATATATGGAAATTACATAAATGTCTATAATGGATGAATGAATAAAGAAGATGTGGTGTACACACACACACACACACACACACACACACACACACAGTGGAACATTACTCAGCCATAAAAAGAAATGAAATCTTGTCATTTAAAACAACATAGACAGACATGGATAGTACTATGCTATATGAAATAAGTCAGAAGGATAAAGACAAATTCCATATGATTACACTCATATATGGAATCTAAAAACAAAACAAAAACAAAAACAAATAAATAAACTCATAGATACAGAGAATAGATGGAATAGATTGGTGGTTACCAGAAGGGAAGGAGGTTGGAGTGGGCAAAACAGCTAAAAGGGGTCAATTACAGGGTGATGGGTAGTAACTCTACTTTGGGGGTGATCACTTTATAATGTATTCAGATACCAAACTGTAATGTTGTATGCCTGAAACTTATATAATAAAACAAATAAGCAAAAGACTAGACTACTTAATAGATATAATAAGTAAGTAGAAAATAATAAAAACAAAATATTGCCATTTTGGGAAATCTAGAGCATGACTATTGGGTATTTTTGAATAATAGGGAGATGTTAGTTTTTGGTGGAAGATGTTGAGCTCCATGATGATATGATAAGTTGCAAAAATTGGCAGCGTACTCATGGAACATAGCCTACCAGCAGTTGGTTTAAGGGACAGAGAGATCAGAGCTACTAACTCTGTTGTCATTCAAGCAGATGAATCTAGGGCAGTCCAGACACTTCGCAGGAGAATCAGAGATGGGACACAGCACAGGGATTTAACTGGAGTTATTTCAGTGAGGAAGAAAAATAAATGAAAGCACCATTCACAAATATGTCATCAAAGTCCTAATGATTGTCCCTTCTTAATATCTCTTCAATCCTTTTCTCCATCTCCACTGTCTATTCCCTGGTGCAAGCTTTAATCAGCCAGTTAGTGGTCTCTCTGCTTCGGGCTTCCTTGACTTCCCTTTCCCAATTTATTTTCTGAACTCCTGTGCTATCAGAGTGATCTTTATAAAATATTCAGCTAACCAAAGCATTCTCCTGATAATTTTTTAATGGATTCCTCATGTCTTTAGATTTAAATCTAAATTATGACACAGACTTATGTACAACTCATTCCCCAAGTACTCTATTTTATTACACATAATGATCCTTCTAAAAAATGTTAGATACTTTGTCTACAACAGCCTCTTCTCTCTTCCTCACCTGGATAATTCCTATACATTCTTAAAAGCTTTGACCAAATGTCACCTCTAGGAAGACTTTCTTTCCCTGGAAACAGGTGTCTTTACTATGTGCTTTCTTCTGTCATACCTTCTGTCACATTACAATTACTTTGAGTGGCTTGTACAGCCTGAAAAGTAATAGTGCTCAGCGAACTTTGTTGCATTAAAGAAGCAACAAAAACAACAACAACAACAAAAAGTGGATGAAGACAATCCTAGGGAGGCTTATGAGATGAACAAGTCAAAATGACTGTTGTATTCATTGAGAGGCTTAGGGGAGGCCATAATAGTTTTACTAAAATTGAAAGGTTTGCAGATTCTAGGGAAATAAGAGTATAGTCCAATCACTCTGATAGGACCACATCATAAAATCTTGTTTCTTATTGCATAGATTCTTCTATACTGTTAATAATATCACAGCTTCTAAGTACCCACATGATAGCCAAATGGATATCTATAGACCCAGATATACATGCTCAATCTCTCCAAAATAAAATATGAGAGTTATTGTATATATCTGGTCTTTAATTTTATTATAGAATTGGAAACAAAGAATGACATCATGACAGGAAGGCCTACAGTGTAGAAGGCAAAATTTCCAACCAGTTTTTGTCCAAAAAGCAAGCGCTTGCAAAAAAGTTACCTAACATTATCATACAAAGAGAGACAGGTAGAGTAAGACTAACTTTACAGATATTAGAATGGAGGAAAGGTGAAGTAGAAGATTAACTTCCCTGAAAGTTGATATATAACCAACTTCTGCCCTGGACTTAACTTGGAAAGTCAAAGCTGGAGAAGCCATTCCCAAATGGCCTTTAGAATGATGAAGGAAGGGGGAGGTTTCAGCTAGACAAGAGATCTAGGGGAGAAGAAGGAACAGCAAGAAAGAGGAGTCTGGAGGTAGACAAATGAGCACCAGAGATTGTCATAATTGCCCACATCAGGCCTCTGCTGGGTTTCTAGTATAACTGTATGTGGACTGACTGGACCTACTTGAAGACTGAGAACAGAACAGACAGGTGGTATAAAAATTTTAGAATTAGCAGTTTTTGTCAGATGAAATAAAATGTGGTATTTATCATTATTCACCAATCTGTTCATCTAACGCAGATGCCCATGTATTGTTGAGATGTTCCTATTAATGGGTACCATCAACATAGAGTACCATTAGCAAGAAGTAGCCATAAAGATGATTGCCTCTCTAGTGTGGAACATTTATTTCTGTTTGCAAATCTAAAAAAATTTCACTGCTAGTAATGAGCAACCACAACATTTATATCCCAACTCCAAAACATAGTCTAATACAGACTGACATCTGCCAAATGCTTGTCAACAATTCTTACTTAATGACAGAAATGTAAGGCATTTGGTTATTCAACCATTTTTTTTTCTTGCAAACTCTCCTAAAATGCAGTAATATGTACCCAGTAAAGCAAATTAAACTTTAGGGAACTTTTCAAGTAAAATTAATTCAATCTGTTTCAATTCAATATATGTCTATATAAGCAAATGAATGCAAAAACTAATTTGACCTAGGAAACTAGGGAGATAGAAATACCCATATATATTAAAGCATTTGTGATTAAACAGAGTGTTTCCATCCTATTGAAGTAAGTTGTCCAGAAAAAATATTGAAAACTCAGTATGTCTGGTCAGTAGGTACTGAAGGCTACATGGACAGGAAATCACAACTTACCAGTAATCTTTCATGAAACAAACTAAAACTGGAAAGACTCTATAGTCTTCAGTTTTTAAGACAGTCTCTTCTGGGCATGTAAAGGAAGTAGTGAATTTACTGATTCAGGCCACTGGGGTGATACAGATGTTTCAAAAGTGAAAGAGGAGCCTTTGGAATCAGGGTCTTGAGGTGGCCATTACTTATTAGTACCATAAGATATTGAGCCAGTCCAACCTGACGGCAGTGCACATATCCATATTGTTGTCCAGAATTCCTTGCTCTAGGGAAATCACCTGCCCTTTCCCTCATAATCCTTTTTAGTGCATGTAGTTCTGATAGGACCGATAAGGTCAAGCACGTCCCAAGCCTGACCAGAGTTCTTTACCAACCTCATCAGAGTGATTAAGACAAAAGCATATAACCAAAGCTGAGCCAGTGAGAATCTTCTAGGACACTATTACCAAAGTTGTCAAGAAAAATACTATTCCCGTCTTTGGGAATCACAAATTATAAGGACTTGATGTTCTTTGCACTCCGGAAGCCATCTTTCAGTTCTATAAAGCTGTGTCATTGGAGAAGGAAGACAAGCAGAGCAGAGTAAAGCTGAGAGATGGAGTAAGGCAGAGGTCTGACATCATTTCATACCTGGATCTAGTTGAGCCCGAAATAGATAAGATGCACCTTTTGGCCCTCTTGGCTATGAGAATGGGCGAATTCCCTTATTTTGACTTAAATGAGTTGGAATTGAATTTCTGCCATTGAAATTAAAGGCCTGACTAATTCATCATGAATGACTTAAATTGATGGCTTCCAAGCATTTGGGGTAAAAATACAACTATAAGAATTCAAAGGTCAACCTTCTATTTCACCTCTTACACATTTCAACAGAATATTTCTATTCCTGCCTTCCCTTGTGCACCTGATTTCTCTACAAGGATAGTTTAACTTTTTTAGTTGATTAGGATAGTGAATATTTCTAGCATTCTCTCCACAGACTGAACCCTTCTTGCAGGCCTAGAAGTATAACACTGGAAAGGGACAGGTTTCGAGAGGGCGATGCTTCAAAAACAGTTTCCAACAGTGAATAAATACAACATTTATAATATTCTTTAGACCTCAGCAAAGCAGACATGTAACGACCGCCTCCAGACAATATTCTCTATTACTTGCAGGGTCTATATCATCTTAGTCATTTTGCTTTTAACTCACCACCAACCTACAAATTTACATTTTTTATCTATCTTAGAACAACTGAAGAGGGTTTATTGTACTTGAATTAGGTACTGATATTTTGAAATCATACCCTTGAGAAAGCAAAGCTTTCTAGGGCTTAAGCTTGTCATTTGCATCCTAATCACCTGAGGAACTTGACAAAATACAGACCCCAGGGTTTCACTCTGGCCCTGCAGGATTTAAAGGTGAGAGGTCTTTCATTTTTAGCCAACATTCATGTCCATAATTTGACATTGCTGGAATTGAAACCAGTACATAATTTTAATCACTAATATAAATAAATTTGTGTTAGCTTACTCTTTAAAAATTTTTTTAAATATTTTTTTAAAGAGAAAGAGAGCACTGGAGAGGGGCAGATAGAAAGAGACAGACTCTGAAGCAGGCTCCAGGCTCCGCACTGTCAGCACAGAGCCCAGTGCAGATCTAAACCCACAAATCCTGAGATCATGATCCTAGCTGGAGTCTGACGCCCAACCAACTGAAGCATCTCAGCACCCCTTGTGCCAACTTATTCTTAATACTCTAATTACAGTTTTATCTAACTATTTTTTATGTTTATTTATTTTTTGAGAGAGAGAACACGAGCAGGGGAAGGGCAGAGAGAGAAAGACACACACACACACACACACACACAGAATCTGAAGCAGGCTCCAGGCTCCGAGTGCTCAGCACAAAGCCCAATGTGGGGCTCAAACTCATGAATGGTGAGATCATGCACTGAGCTGAAATCAGTAGCTTAAGCAACTGAACCACCCAGGTGCCCCTGGTTTTATCACCCTTTAAGTGTGAATGTGAATCACCTGAGTCTTGTTAAAATGTGCTTTCAGTAGCTCTGAGGTAGGGCCTGAGAGTCTGGATGTCTCAACAAAAATACATACAATTAAAAAGAATAAGTAGTAAATCTGGGCTATGAAAAAATTAAAGTAGAACAACAAAGACCAGAATATCACACGGAAGCACAAGTTTCATGACCCTGTAGATTTGTGGATGACTACATGTCTATTTTCCTGGCAACTAAGTCAAGTAAGGGAAAGAAGGGAAAGCACCCTCTAACAGGGTTCCCAGGATACATTAAAAAAAAAAAAGCAAAATAAGCCTTAGGAAGAAGCACAAATTTTGTGAACACTATGAGATGTAATGTCTATTGTAATTTTATCAGACAATAAATGCGTCTGAATTTCTTTCTTTATCTCTTATAACAGGCCCCAGGTCATAATAAGGAAGGGAATGTAATAGAGAAAGACTAGTTTTCTCAGGGCCACAAATTTCTGATCAAAATATGTAATTCTCTGGTGGCTTTTCTTGGTACAAATGTAAATTTTACAGTTGCTAGAGAAGTGGATGGGAATGACTTTAAGTCCCAGGAAAATTTAGAAAATTCCAAAAGCTCTTAAATTTTTTTTCGTACCTTGAGGAAACGGACAGAATTGTCTTAGCAATGATCAAATTTGTCAGGTATGTGGTAAAAATAGTACATTGGCCATGACATCCAAAACAAAATGGGTATTCAGATCACAGAAACAATGAGTTGTTTAGCTTTGACATTCCTTCCTATTTTTTTTCTTAACTCCCCCAAGAGAAAGAGCCCCCTCTTCTCTACCATGGGTCATGTATACTTTTGCTTATTATTTCTTTCATCTGTCCTTCATGATTAAGGGATCTTTGGTTCTTTTCATTTCTTTTCAAATTCTTATTTAAATTCCAATTAGTTAACATACAGTGTAATACTAATTTCAGGTGTCAGATTTAGTGACTCGTCACTTACGTACACACCCAGTGCTCATCACAAGTGCCCTCTTTAATCTCCATCACATATTTAATCCATCACTCTGCCCACCTCCTCTCCAGTAACAATCAGTTTATTTTCTATCATTAGGAGTTCATTTCTTGGTTTGCTTGTCTTTCCCCTCTTCCATGTTCATTTGTTTTGTACTTAAATTCCACATATGAGTGAAATCATTTGGTATTTATCTTTCTCTAACTGACTTATTTCTCTTGGCACAATACTCTCAAGCTCCATCCACATCATTACAAATGGCAAGATTTCATTCTTTTTATGGCTGTATAATATTCCATTTATATATACCACATCTTCTTTAGCCATTCATCTGTCAATAGACATTTGAGCTCTTTCCATAATTTGGCTATTGTAGATAATGCTGCTATAAACATCAGGGTACATGTATCGCTTTGAATGAGTATTTGTGTAACTTTAGATAAATACCTACTAGTGCAATTATTGGATCATAGGGTAGTTCTATTTTTAATTTTTGAGGAGCCTTCACACGGTTTTCCAGAGTGGCTGCACCAGTTTGCATTCCAACCAACAATGTAAGAGTGCTCCCCTTTAAGAGATCTTTGATTCTTAAAAAAATAGAACCAACTTAAGTTAGCTTATCCAAAAACAGAGAAAGAGAAAGAGGGAGGGAGGGAGAGAGAGAGAGAGAGAGAGAGAGAGAGAGAGAGAGAGAGAGAGAATATTTTCTATAATGGCTACAGAGACACATGTGATATTCAAACCATTTCACGACTCCCAAATCACAACCTTCTTTGCCAAGAGCGTAAGTAGTCCTTCAGTGATTGTATATCAAATATTTTATTTTAATCTCTCAGAGTGTTTGTGAGACATATCTTTGAAAAATCAGATTTTACTACTAATGGCTTTAAGATAACTAGGACTGGAGGACAGAAAACATTTAAAAATAAATACAGCATGAAGGCCAATAAATTTGAATGAATTGCAGTTGTAAAGAAACTGATATTACTATAGTAGTGTATTCATCTAAATTCCAGCCCTATACAATCTTAATTAATTCAATCTTAAACTGAAAACCAAGATGGTATCTGGGATGTGAAATGTAAATAACTACCACTTGACTTTCAGTCTCCCTTTAATAGCTTTTAAGCTATGACAAAAGGGCCTATTGTGTTGTATGCTTGGGTTTTTTTTTCCTCTATAGCTGTATGTCCCTCATTAACTTCAAGTAAATATAAATATTGATCCCACCAAGCATCATCCCACGACCATGTGTTAGTAAGTGACTAACCTATTTAAGATAGTCCTGAGCCAATTACTCAGGTAACACAGAGGCAGACTCTATAACTATACCCATGACAGTTTTGTGACTCATTTACCAATTAATTTATAAGATAATCATGAAGACAATAAGGAAGAGCTAAGCACAGTTAGATGCTAGAAAAAGCAGATGAATAAAATATAATTTCATCCCTGGAGAGCCTTTGCTATGGAGAGAAGACATTAAGGAAACAGGTTGCTTCAATAAGAAGATAAGCCCAGGGAATTATAAGAGTGTCTCTAGGCTAATGAGGTGAAGGAATTATCCCAGATGAAGGTATATCTAAGATGATATATCAAATTAGAAATTGGGAGATGGAGAGGAAACAAGGCAAGTGTAGTCAGGGTTGGAATGAAGGAAAGACAAATAGAAATGCTAAAAGGCATATTCTGAATGTTAGCGTATGAGAGAATGAGACAGGACACATAAAGAGAACATGGTCCATTCAATAAATGACAAATCAGATTTTCTGAATAGAGAGTAGACCTCAAGATGGAGAGAAAAATGAGAGATGACACTAGGCATAGAAAGAGATGGCAAATGGTCTGAGAAATCATGTCAGAAGTTTGAATTTAATTCTGAGAGCAATGGGAGCTATTTGAGAAAAATAAGGATATAATCAGATTTTCATTTTAGAACATAATTACTCTGACAATAATATGAAAATGGATTTGGAAGGGCAGGGGAATTGAAGGCAATGAAACCAGTTAGAATTGTAGAGTTGTTCAGAAGAAAGGAGATTGTGGCCTGAACTAAGATCATGGCAATAAGTGGGAAAGGTGGAAAATTTGAAGTCTTTGGAAGTTATAAGTGAAGAAAATTGATAATGACTTAAATGGGGAAGGACATGGATAAGAAGGGGAAGACAGAGTCAAGTGTGATACCTAAATAAACTGAAAACCAAGATGGTATCTGGGATGTGAAAAGAAAATAACTACCACTTGACTCTGTGATTTTCAGTCTCCCTTAATTAGCACTGTTCATATATCAGAGGATAGATACATATCTTCCTCTTCAACCCTCTTCTATTAAAATCATCTCTGTTTCATATTTACCTAGCCTTCATGAAAAGCATGATTTCTTTGACCTTTCTGCTGGGACCAGAACTGCAGGTATATTTTTATTCTGAACTAAAACTATGCTGCATTCAGATAGTTTGCCCCAATATTTTCAGCAGCAGTACCTTGCTATGACTTGCCTATGTTATTATGGAAAAAGAGCAGCAAGCTAAAATACCCACCCCCACACACACCTATTGGCTGGCGGGTCAAAATAGGAAGCTAGGGAGGTGTCACCAAAAATGATTCCACATTTTCTCTCTCTTAACTTGTCAGTTGACTGAGTGCCTTTCCAACAGTGAAGGCAAATTGAGAGGTGGTGGTGATGGAGGAGGGCACTTGTGGGGAAGAGCACTGGGTGTTATATGGAAAGCAATTTGACAATAAACTATTTAAAAATAAATAAACAAATAAACATTAAAAAAAGATCTGAGAATTGTATAAAACATATCTTCCAGGATAGTTCTTTTTTCTTTGTCTTTATTATTTTCTTTACCTTTTACGGTATCTTGTTTTAATAGATAAAGGGTTTCTACCGATGGCTCTCTCAGTGAGAGGAACACACGTATACACATGAACACTTTCAGGTAAAGACTTTAAAGTAAACCAATGGGGACAAGAAGACTGACACATTCATTTTTTAAGTGTGGTTCCCCCTACAATTCTAGATAGAGTGTGGGTACTTCGTACATGCATGAAGCAACATTTTGGAGGTACTTGTCTATCAGAACCCATAAGTCTTCATCTACTTCAGCACTGGGTCCCACCGATTTTGTAGCTGGGTGTTGGTTTTTTCATATTAAAAAAAAAAAGCACGAACGTTATCTTTTGGTCAGCAAATTCTAAATATACTATTTAGATGCTAGCTGGGTGAATAATAATAATAACTAATAATGATGATAATAGCAGATCATCTCTATTGAAATGTTTAATACATGCTAGCTTTCCTTTTTGGTTTTTTTTTTTAATTTCCCACTACATTTTTTCTTAACTCCCACAAACTTGTTTTTCATAACCAACCAAACCTGTTCCCCTTCTCAAGACCAAGAAGTAGCTGCTGTTTCTCTCTGGAATTTCATTGAGAATGGAGTTTTCTGTCTTATTCATTGTTGAATCCTCAAAACCTAAAACTCTTTGCTGCATAATATGAGTGGAATAAATACTTCTAAGCATATGGATAAATATTGTTCATTAATTGTTTTACATGCATCTTTCTCTTCTTCCTGAGCACACTGAAGGCTGGGACATGATCAACTTTATATTCCACGTAAGACCTACAATTCTAGAACATAAAATTTTAAGTACTAAAATATTCCGTATAAGCCTGACTATATTAGTGAATAGCCAAAAAATATATATGCCAACTCAAAGAACAACTTCAGGAGTTATGTTTGCTTCCTACACCTGTGGTAATAAATTACCACCAACCAGGCTGTTTCAAACAACAGATTTTTTTTTCTCTCAGTTCTGAAAGCCAGAAGTTTAACACCAAGGTGTCAGCAGAGTTGTGCTCCTCTGAAGGCTGTAGGGGAGAATTTTTCCTTGTCTCTTCCAGCTTCTGGTGGCTCCAGGCACTCCTTGACTTGTGCCGGGTAACTTTAATCTTGGTTCTCCTCTTCACATCACCTTCTCTTCTCCCTTGTATCTCTCCTCCGCATATGTCCATAAAGATACATGCCATTGGCTGTGGGGCCCGCCTGAGTAACTGTGAATGGTCTTGTCTCAAGAGCCTTAACCTAATTGTAGTTCCAATATCCCTTTTTCCAAATAGGGTTACTTTCACAGATCCTGGGAGTTAGAATAAGCACATATCTTTGGGGGGGGGAGGGGCTACCTTTCAGCACACTATGGGAGACATGCAAGATACAGTAGAAAGTGTGCAAATTTGGAGTAGAGCATACCTGGACTCAAAACCCAGATCAGATATGTACAACTAGTCTTTTTGATCCCTTTCAATCTCAGTCTTTTTATATCATATCAGCTTTTATGAATTGCTAAGTGTACTATGTGAGAAAACATATACAAAATGAATAGCAAAGTATCTGGTTCACTGTAAATGCCCAAGAAATGTTAGTTCCATCCCTGCTGGCACCTTGAGTGAAGGTACTTACCGAGGTCAAGGCTTCCTTCTGAATACCACTTGTAACTCATACAGTATTTCAGTAGCTATTTCTCTTGTCGAAATCTTCTCAGCAATTGTTTCAAACAAATCTTCAGTCTTTATAATCAAATTCATCAAATAATATGGCCTTACAGCTAAATATAAGAAAGGCCCTTCTGAAATTAAACTAATCTTCTGTCCTTAAGATTTTGAAAGCAATATTCATTTTGAATATTTGGAGGGAGTTACAAATGAGGGGGAATGGCCCATTGTTCTTCGGTACTACTGAGTGGAAAAGACTAAGTGGATCAGAAATACATCATTGTGCCTTCTAGGACGTTGTGTTAAAAAAAATAGTTTCTCTGAAATAACAGAGATGCTTGTCTCAAGTTTTATTTTTTTTAAGTTGTTTGATAATGCCAAGAATCTCACAAAATAGAATTTGCTTACAGCAAAATTAAGTACATGTCTAAGTGAGATTAAAGAGTTTAATAAAAAGGCATAATGTAGAAATTTCCAAATGTAGGACTTAGGAAAAGTACTTATATATATGCCAACTCAATGAACATAAGCTTAAGTGAAGCATTCACAACCTCGTGGTTAAAAATAAAATAATATTGATCTCAGTATTATATATGGCTCTTTAAAAAACTTATATCACTGTCACCAAGAAATTAAGCTTAGTTCTGTTTGATCAATGTATTCATCAATCATGATTGTAAACTTTCAAGATTGTTAATGAATACCTATTGCATTCTGGACATCGTCGTGTGGGGAAAAAAAAAACCCATAAATACTGCCTTCCTGGAAGACAGATGCTAGGAAAAGATACATACATGTAGCTCTAGACAAATGCAATGTGGTACACTGAGTTTAATACTAAGGCATAGGACTCACAGGAAGGAGGGAGAAAGTAACTCTCCCTGGGGTTCCAATGCCTAGCGGAGCCCTCGGCACATAGTAACTACACAAAACACATAGTTGGTAAGTGAATAAGTGATTGCCTTGGGATAAATTTTAAATGGCAGAAATTCTAAATCAAAAATGTTGACAACCTAAAGTAGGCATTTTCAGGATGTAAAGAGAATAGATAGGTCCCTGTTAGTTGAGTGATGATACAAGGAGGAGTCCGTAAAGACTGACAATAGTCTCAGCACCCACACGGCTGGGCTTCACTGTGAAATAGTGACTCAGGATCCAGGATTCGCTCTAGAGATTCTCAGCAATAAAATTAAGGGGATTCTGCCGCCTTTTGTCTTTGCCTTCTCTGTAAGCACCTCCATGTCCCCTGATTTTCCCCCAGCAACTCATGCTAAACTTCTCTTCTTTCTATACATTGCTTCCTCTCAGCGTGTCTCTGTTTCTGTTCCATGCTATTAACTGTGTCCTTGTCTGCGTGTCTTACCTTCAGATTGAAGAGAGTCTCTATCGAGTATAAAGCATGACTATGTGCAGAATGAATATTTAAGGCCAATTTGTGGCCCACTGCCTAGTCTACATAAGTACTTTATTTGCATTAGAGAGTTGCACCTAGTCTGGAAAATTTATTGACTAAAGTACAGTCAGCTATGTATAAGAAGTGATAACTGTGCACCTGGTACACCCTCAGCAGACGAGTTCCTGTGCAGTATAACAATCACAAAGGGGATTCCCAGTGGCATCATGAGAACAACTGAGATATAGCAACCTCCTGAAGCATCTCTGAGTTATACTGGCAGTAGTCATCACTACTATTTATTGACTACGTAATCATATATGGAGCACTGCACTAAGACTTTTATTATATTATCTCAATTAATTCCAATCAAATGGTGAGGAAACAAGACCTTAGAAAGGTAACAGAACTAGTAAATAACAAAGCTGAGGTTGTATTCAGATCTTTTTGACTTAAAGCTTATGCTCTAATCATGATACCACATAACTACAGTTTTTAATAGTGCAGCTCAGCAATGGATTTTAACGAAATCATCATAGTCAAGAGTACATCATGCTTACTTCAGAAATGGGGTACTCATAAACACCGTGTTACAAAGATGCCAACCTATGTGTACTATGAGTGTTGTATTATACTATGAACAACCAGGATCCCAAAGCTCTTCACTTGGCTGTTTCCTGAACCATGCTAAGAATATTTTATTCCATTCATGTCAACACATTTAAGTATAGTGAACATCAGTTGGTATCTATATGCTAAATATTATGGGTGCACAAAGGTGACGGAGACATGGGGCACAACCACAAAAGCATAGAATGAGGAGAACAGGCCTATGAATAGGCAAATCATGACCACACTAAGTGGAATGTGCCCACACTAAGTGGAATGTCTCCCCAGAGACAGTAACAAAGTAACAAGGAGGAGAGTAGGGGGAAGATTAGTTTGGCCTGGAGGGAGGACTGGGAAAATCTTTAACCTTATAGGTAAGTAGCATTTTGATTTTAGGAAGAGAAAATAGTCTAACCAAACGGTGAAGTATGGGAAAATACAAAATGTTAAAGAAATAATGAGTAGCCCTTTGTGTCTGCGGCAGGATATGCCTGAGTAGGCAGGTAGTCAAGAAGGAAAAGGTGTTGGAAAAGTACATGGAGAGAGATTATTGAGAGCCTTGCTTGTCAAAGAAAAGTCTGACTTCTCTGTCTGAAGGTATAGCACCCACAAGCAATTTTATTCTGTCAAATAGCTTGTTCCTGGAATATAAATCAGAACACCACACCAATGTTGCCCATAGCGACTACACTAAACGATAGCATCATTCACATTCATGCGCAGTTGCAGTGTGGCAAGCCTGCAAGTATTTTCGACCACTTTCCTGAAAATTGGTGCTTAGGATTGCTGTCCAGAGTGGTCTCTTCAAACGTTTCAAATATGAAGGACACTGATTACACACGTATGTGCACACATTTATACCCAGGAAAGGGGTGGGGGGAGAGAGAGACTGCCTGTGCTATGAGCACAGGAAGGATTTTTATGGACTTGTCTTTCATCTTGTGGAAGAAAGGAGCATGACGTAACAGATCTATTTATAGAGCTCTAAAAATGATTTCTAGTCAGGTAATCTTGCAAAATCAGGGAATGCATATATAACATAATGAATATTTAAATCTAGTAGGAACTTCAGATCTTTGGGAAACTAAGGTATTTCTGTGGCAACGTTACAAGGCAAAGGACTCCAAAGGGATGAGCATTGTTACCATGGCAACTGTCAGGCTGACTCATTCATAGATAACTCCTTAAACTTGTGACATGAGAGAAATCGCTTGAGGATTTTTAACACTGAACCAAAATACACATTGCTCTATGCAGATGAAAAAATACATCATCATAGTGGGATTTTTTCTTCCTAAGGCTCTCTGTGATGTTTTTATACAAGACTTCCCTTGTCCTTCAATCTCTTTCATATTCAGAATGGAGAAATGGCCACAGATGAAGTATGAAGAATTGGAAGAAACTCAAGCTGCTCTTCAAAAATAAAATCTGCATTCTGCTTGCAGATATGCTTTAGTGGCCATATTACTTGCTGATCCTTTATTTCCACTCACATCTGAGCTAGGGATTCAATTTTC
>NC_043700.1:156439238-156463507 GCF_006229205.1 Suricata suricatta | reverse complement strand
ATGCAAAAATACTCAACAAGATACTAGCAAATCGAATTCAACAGCATATAAAAAGAATTATCCATCATGATCTAGTGGGATTCATTCCTGGGTTACAGGGCTGGTTCAATATCCGCAAATCCATCAATGTGATCCATCACATTAATAAAAGAAAGGGATTCAATTTTCAATATGCGTCTGATTTACATGTTGAAAAACAAATGTGTTAAGCTAGAAGTAGTGAGTTGGAAGGGCAGGAAAGGACACAGATATGAAAGTAAAGTTAATAGGACCCTCTGTCTTCTTTACTTTTCCTCTCTATTCGTCCCTTTTCCTCTGGTTATTCAAGAAAATGTGTTTCTTATAGAGCAACACTGAGATGTTTCTAGGCTTACCTTGCTGCTTCAGTGAAAAGAATACAAAAGCAAATTGATAAAATAGGGAATGACATTATAAGTAGAGACAGGGGCACCAGGGTGGCTCATCGGTCAAGCTTCCAACTCTTGATTTCAGCTCAGGCCATGATCTCTTGGAAGTGAGATCCAGCTCCATGTCAGACTCCACCCTGAGCACGGAGTCTGCTTAAGATCCTCTCACTCCCTCTGCCTCTGCCCCTCTCCCCCACTAGTGCGCTCTCCCTCTCACTCGCTCATTCACTAAATAAGTAACTAAATAAATAAGTAAATAGAGACAGGAATAGATACATATTATATAAGACTAATGAAAGCACAGACATGGATCATTTAGGATTTTGAAGAACAAAACCTAGGCCACCATTTCTCAAATTACAATCTGAGAATTAAATAGCATAATAATGTGCTTGGAAGCATCCATCCAAAAAAAAGGAAATTTCAAGATGGTGCTCCTTAGAATCACATTCAGTAGTCCAAGTAGTCCTGTTGTTAATTACATACACTGAGTGTGAGAATCATTGATCTAAGCAACCCCTTCATTTTACTAGATAAAATTGCTCACTGGGAATTTGATTTGACAAAAATTATCCATAGTTCTAAGCCCCCTTCTCCCAATCCTTAGGTTTATTCTCATTAGCAAATCAAATTCCCATGTGAATTTGTTTAAGTAATATATCTAGAAAAAATTTTATGACAAAGAAAAGCCGAGAATACGAGTAATTAATACCTTTTAAATATGCTCAAAAGGAATGTGTTGGTGTGTGACTCCACAATTTAATTAGAAACATGATTGGCTGGGTGGTAAATTATTCAAGGCAATTTCTTTTTCTGGGTCATTTTTGTTGCTGATGCCGAACTTTGAAACATACACCTCCTGTAGCGGGTGGATAAGGCACACTAAAAATAAACAAAATAATATTGCTTAAAAAGGGAGTCTTATTTGTCCTTGACATCTCCCACTTTCCATGAGAAAACAGTTTTTGCAGTTAAATATTGGAAATTTATTAACGTGGGTTTGGGGTTTATCTATAGATTTTGATATTTAGACTATTCATGGTCACTAATACCCATCTCTTCCTTTGAGTGATAATGGGATCAATTGCTCCGTATTCACACACTGAAAGGGAATTTTGGCTTTTAGCCAGTGCAGGGTGGTAGGCGGGGGAAGACTGACATGCACCAAACTTCTGTCCTACATCCTTGTTTTGCCTCTTTGATAAATTCACTTTGATAATCTCATTAATCCTATACTCATATAGTTGATGAGGGCTTATTAATCTGTGCCCCTGATATCTATTTATCTTATTATCAGCTATAATATTTATGTCTCCAATTCAGCTCTTTGAATTAATATCCAGCACAAATACATCAACTCTTCCCTAAATTCTGGTGCCCCTCTAGTAATTGCCTTGTTTTCTTTATTTCTCATATTCACAGCAACCAATTTAAATCCATTCTCTTTCCTTCCAATGTTTTGTCTCTTACTCCTCTCCTTATGCTACTCCTACTCTGCCCCCCTTCAGATTCTTAGTATGTTTCACCTCTGCTGCAATTTTAACTGGACTGTCTGCCTCTGGATTTATCTCTCCTCTCAACCATGTATTGATTCACTCAACAAGTAGTTGTTGGATACCGTTTAGGCTGCAGGCCTTGTCCTCAGCACAGGGAATAACAAAATAGATACATCTTCATGGTGTTCACAGCCCGGTGGAGGAAATAGAACAGCACCCAGCCAATTTTCCTTGCATAGAAATACAGGCTATGAAGAGAGGGTCCTAGAGGAGCAATGAGACCAAACCCAGACTTTCTGGCTTCTGATTAGGGTTAGAAAGGTACAATTTGGCTTCCAGTCTGAGGCCTGGATTTAGTAGGGGGTGGCCAGGGACAAGAGAAGAAGAATGACTGTTCTAGACCAAGAGGACTTCACAGCAAGAGAAAATACTGTGTGTTTGAGGAACTGAGAGACGACAAGCATGGCTGGATGGTAGAGTGGAAAAGGAATCAAGTAAAGGAGTGCAGCTAGAGAGACAGGAACAAAAGAAACACATTGTTTGCCCTTGGGTAATTTGTATTTTTATCTTCATAACACTGAGGCACCATCGAAGTTTAACCTTGGGAGCAACATAATCATAATGCAATTTTAAGGAATTGAAATACCACTTTACCTGCCATATATCAAATGCATTAGGAAAGAAGAACAAGACTAAGAGTAGAGGACTAGTTAGGAGCCTCTTACAGTTAATCAGGTGAGAAATGATAAATGCCAAACCAGATCATAGCATCTGTAGATGGAATAAAGAGAGATTTTTATGAGGTAGAAATGTCAGGTTTTATTGACTTGCTTAATATGGAAAATGAGATAGAGAAAAAAGAGTTAAGAAAGATTTTTAGTGACTGATTTGATCAACATGGGGAGTGGAGATGGGGGCGGAGAGGGAGAACTAGACTTAAGTGTAGGTGGACATGATTCTGTTTGGGGCCCTGAATAGTTGTTTCTTTCAGCATTCCATCATCTGGTGCTGGAGGCATAAAAGTAAACCTTAGTAGACCTTACCCTCAACACATGCATGTTCCCTGTTCCCTCTCTTCTAGAGTGTTATCATGCATATACAATCTAAATTAAGAGATCCTTAACCTCTAGGCACTTCCCATGTTTGCCTTTCATCTTCCTATTACTTAGAAATAATTGCCAGCAAGGAAAATACAGTTATGACCATAGCTAATGATTAAGAAGGCTTTTACTTGGAAGTAGTAAGATACTTTGGCAGGCTTTTGGATGGGAAGCCATCCTACCAAAAGAAATTTATTCTACTTCCTTTACTCCTTGAGGATTATAGTAGAACAAAAATGTGTCTTTCCCTCAGCTAACATCTGAAGAATCATCCAGGGCAGTGATGAACAATTGATTATATTTAGCATTCTGTGGGGATGTCAACTGCACAGAGATAAGACCATGGCAATGGAGTTCATTACCAGCAACAGCTGACGAAGGCAAATTTATGGATAAAACATCAGAGAGGACTGAAAAGTCTACATTAGAACTGACTGTTAATGATTAATCCATAAAAAAGCAAGTCAGAAGTCAGTCTTAGGCCGGAGACAAAAACCATGTCCTAGGAGAAAAACCTTTTGTGCTTGTGATACATATGTAAGCCATGGCTTGTTACAGTGTAGAAAGGGCTAGAAATTTAAAGTCAGACAGATGTCGGTTCAAATCACAACTCTGACTTTTCTGAGTGGAGTCATTTTGGGCATTTCTTAAACTCAGAGTCTCATTTATAAAAGGTAATTCTAATTCCAACTTCATAAAGGTGCTGTGAAGTTTAAACAATATATAGAAAGCACCTACTACCATTAAATGTTTAGCAATAGGCATTTCTTATTAAGTATTTAGGGAGGGGCATTGATAACTTAGCTGAAGAGAGTAAAGATATATATTAGGCATTACATCGTTCTGTGACATGCTTAAAGCTACTTGGTTTTTGTTATTTATTTACATATAGTTTTTACAGGTTTTTAGAAGTGTTACATACATTATTTTGATTTACTATTCCCACTGACTTATTCATAGTTTTTCTGCCCTTCACACAGATAAGGAGATTGAATTTCAGACTAGGTGACAAATTTGCTCTAAGATCATAGACCTAGTAAGCAATAAAGCTTTAACTAGATTCCAACTATCCTAGTTCTATTCTTGCCAAAGAGTTAGTTGATGGATCAGCTTGTTTTAGCATGGTGTTAGCATGGAGGTTTTATTCCTGGTTTGGTCCAGTCTATATCCTTAATGCAAATCTCTTTAAATATGCATGTTTGCTATGACCATTGACTATGAAATTGCATCAGTGAAGTATTAACTTTACCAGAATTACTAGCTTTAGAATTCACAAACCACATTACGGCTTTGTTTTTGTTCTGTATTTTTCTCATTAAATGGTATAACATTGCCAAGGTCCTTCTCTGCAGCAGTGTCTGCCCAGTCACTTTTTAGTCACATCCAGTCAAAGACCAACAGAACTTTGAAGAGATGCTCAATGAGTTTGATCCTCCGAGGATGGCCAGTATGGATACTGATGTAGCTCTTTAGTTCTATAAACTATAAACTTAAAAAATTAACATTTTTATTTATTATTGAGAGGCAGAGTGAGACAGAGCATGAGCATGGGAGGGCAGACAGAGAGGGAGACACAGAATCTAAAGCAGGCCTCAGGCTTTCAGCTGTCAGCACAGAGCCCAACTCTGGGTTGAACCCACGAGTGAGATCATGACCTGAGCCGAAATTGGACGCTTAACTGACTGAGCCACTAAGGTACCCCTAAACTTGACTTTTAAGTGCCTTACTTAGTTCATTCTTTTTATAAATTTGAATTTCATTCAATATTTAAAACATTATAGTATGGAAGGAGTAGCCTATGGTTTTATGTTTATTTGTCTTAGCAAGTTGTCATATTAAGTTCCAGAGCATAGCATCACACAAGGCAAAAGATGTACTGAAACATTAGTACTTGTGATCTATCAAAAATATTTATTGCAGTGTTATTTTTAGTTGTAAAAAAAAACTCTGGGGGCACCTGGGTGGCTCAGTCGGTTGAGCGTCCAACTTTGGCTCAGGTCATGACCTCACAGTTCGTGGGTTTGAGTCCCACATTGGCCTTTATGCTGACAGCTAACTCAGAGCCTGGAGCCTGTCTTCGATTCTGTGTGTGTGTGTCTCTCTCTCTCTCTGACCCTCTCCTGCTTGTGCTTTCTCTCTGTTTCTCAAAAATAAATAAAAAACATTAAAAAAGTTTTTTAAAAAAAAACTCTGAAATAATCTCAATGGCCATTAATAGAATAATGATTAATTTCTATATTATAATACACTGTATAGCCACCAATTAGAATGTTATATCTTTACCCATTGATTTGGAACAATTCTGTGCTGTTCATTAAGAAAAGAAAGATTCATAGCAGTGAATATGTATAATGCTATTTTTGAAAAGAACAATGATAAATGTCTTATCTATACCTATATATGTTTCTATATAATTGTATGAGTATGAGCAAACATATAAAATGTTGCTCACCAAGTTACCAGTTAGTGAAAGAAAGTAGGATAGAGGAAGAGATCTTGATAAACAACAGATAGGCAAATGAATGAATAAAAAGCTGTGTAGAAGAGATAATAATTTTTTGATAAAAAGGTAGTATATATGGGATGACCTTATTTTTTTAAGTAGATAGAAAGAAAAGCTAGCCACAAAAATGTTGATAGTGATTATCTCTAAAAGGAAAATTAAAAGAAAACTAAACAAAGCAAGATGGTATGGAAGAGAGAGAATGGAGCAAGAGAGCAAACATGATAAAGTTGACATCTGGGAATTTAATTTGGCTACCCATTCTATTTGGAGAGTTCCCCAGGGACTCCCAAGAGACCATTATCCATAGTCTCTTTAGGATGACAATCTGATGGATAATTTGATGGAAATCCATCTTCCTGTTAGAAAGTCTGAAAATAAAGTTCTGAGAGTTTCTATAGGATTCCTTCCCGGAAGGGTAAGTGACAGCTGTAAGAGATATCAGAAATACTTGGCTCTTGAGAGAGATATCACCATATACCATAGCAATCTCTCCTTTCCACTCTATTAATTTTTAGTTAGTTCCTAGGGTGCCTGGGTGGCTTAGTTTGTTGAGTGTCCAATCTTGGCCTATGTCATGATCTCATAATTCATGACTTTGAGTGCCACATTGGGCTCTGTGCTGACGGTTCAGAACCTGGAGCCTGCTTCAGATTCTGTGTCTCCCACTCTCTCTGCTCCTCCCCTGCTTACATTCTGTCTCTCTCTCAACAATAAATAAGCATTTAAAAAAAGTTAAGAGTTCCTTACTCAGTTATCAAAAAGAATGAAATCTTGCCAATTGCAACAACATGGATGGAACTAGAGTGTATTATGCTAAGCGAAATAAATCAGTCAGGGAAAGACAAATATGTGATTTCACTCATATATGGAATTTAAGAAACAAAACAAATGAACATAGGGGAAGAGAAGGAAAAATAAAATGAGATAAAAACAGAAAGGGAGGCTCTTAAGAGCCTTTAAGGGGGCGCCTGGGTGGCTCAGTCAGTTAAGCGTCAGGCTTCGGCTCAGGTCATGATCTCACGTTCATGGGTTTGAGCCCTGCGTCTGGCTCTGTGCTGACAGCTCAGAGCCTGGAGCCTGCTTCTGATTCTGTATCTCCCTCTCTCTCTGATCTTCCCCTGCTCACACTGTCTCTCTCTGTCTCTCAAAAAAAAAAAAGAATCTTTAAGGGACTCTTAAATACAGAGAACAAATTGAAGGTTGCTGGAGGGGAGGTGGATGGGGGGATGGGCAAAATGGGTGATGGGCATCAAGGAGGGCACTTGTTGGGATGAGCATTGGGTGTATTGTGTCAGTGACGAATCACTAAATTCTGCTCCTGAAACACTTGAGTCACTCAGTCAGTTATGTCTCTGACTTCAATTTAGGTCATGATCTTGGGATTCATGAGTTTGAGCCCTCTGTCATGCTCTGTGTTGACAGCTCAGAGCCTGGAGTCTGCTTCAGGCTGTGTCTCACTTTCTCTCTGCCTCTTCCCCCCGCTCTCTAAAATAAACATTAAAAAAACTTCACTAACTTGAATTTAAATATAAATAAACAAGTAAATAAATAAATATATACCACCATCTGACTGGAGGGGGGGGGAGTTCCTAAGATCTTATTCTCCTCTAACAAAACATAACAAAATTCTTATTTTTTACTGACTGCTTCCTTTTAAGCTCTGTTCACACTAAAAGATCACAATTCACAAGAGAAGACTACCTTCCTGGGCTAGAAAATAGTCATAAAGTTTTTTCCATCTCTTCTAGGTAGTGTGTGTTTTAATAGAATTTTAGTTTGATTCTGATTCTCATATTTTTTCCAAGCTTACTTACATCACTTCATAACTTAGTTTTCTTGAAGTGCCATGCATACCACATAACGGTTACCGCAGTTCACCTGAGGATGGTCAGCCAAAACTGCCACATTCTGAATGATCCACAAAATGCTCCATGCATCTGATTTTATTTCTGCTCTTACTTAGATATTAGGGGAAAAAAAGTACTAATTTCCTAGGAATCTCTGGAACTTGAAGGAAGTTTGAAAAACCTTAGTGTGTCATCTGTATATAATTACTTATGTTGGTTTTAACATCAGTAATGTTTACGAATTATTCTCTTGATGAACTAATAAATATTTTAATATTTTACTGATAACTTTGAATATTGACTAATTTGTAAATGAGCTTACAAGATTCACTGAATACATTCCATTTTTAAAGCTTTGGTGTAATAGCCCTATATTTACAAAATGAGAAGTTATTACTGAAACTATCAGTGTAATTTAATTAGATACATTTCAAAATATGTCTATTAGAACTTTGTAGAAAGTCACTGTTACTTCATTCCTAAAAAGTTTGTTTTAAATTTCATATGTTCTTCTCATTTCCCAGAGATTTATCAGTTACCTATGTTAGTGGGAATTATGGACTCATTAATCTTGAATAGTTAGAGAAAAAATATTCAAGATTAGTAATTATTTTAGTTAACTGAAAATCCCCATGTATATTATCTAAGGATAACAAGTTTTTTCAGAAAATTGGGATGTAAGAGGATGAATTTGTACTAACACAGTTATTGCTTAATTCAGGTTTAGTTAGCATGTTTGTGCTATCCACTGCACACTATGCCATGGCCTAAACATTAAAAACAAAATAAAAATCCTTTGCCCGTGGGGAGCTCAGAATCCAGTGAGACTGAGAAATAATTGCAAGTGCTACAATCAAAGAGGGAGAACAGTGTTGTGGGAGCTCAAAGGAGTGAGTGACTAATCGCAGAATCAAATTTCCCAGGGGTTCTATCTTCTCACCTTCCACTGTCTCCATGGTGAGCCAATTCATTCCTATGACTTCATCTATCACTCATGACTCACATGGCTCTGTTTCCCTCTGAGCCTCGTCTTCCTATAATCTGGCCCATAACTACTGACTTGGCACCTCAATGTGCAAATGCCACTGACACCCACAGCACACACCAGCCCGAAATACATTAGTCATCCTCAGCCCCACGTCTTCAATTCTTGTTGTTATCTCTCTACTCATGTCAGAAACCCAGTGGTCATACCCGATGCTCTCTTCTAACTTCACTGCTGCACACATTTTACCTCTTTGCCTTTTCCCCTTCAGTGCGGTGTTAAGCCAACTCTGACTTATCTATCTATTCCCTAGGTTAATGCCAAAGCTTGTTAAACTAATATGCTCCTACTCAATAATCTTGTCTCCTTGAGTCGGCAGCTACCAGTGAAGACAAGTGAAACTACTCCGTGTTCTGAGAGTATTTGAAGTGGAGGGAATTTCATGCAGGGCTCTGGTTACACAGGTGAAGGAAGAGCTGAGGAGACTACTAAGGACAGTGGGACAGCTTGGGATTAATCAGTGCTGAGTCTCACTCACTGACCTGTGAGTTCTTTGAGGCAGGCAGGAAAAATGCATTATTCAACTTTTTCACTTCAGCATCTGGCCTACTAGAATTCTTTAAGCATAGTAAATAACCATTAAATGTTGACACAGTGACTCAGTCATTCTAATAACCTAAGATCTTTTCGACTCAGATGTTTCTAGAAAATTGTCCCTGCTTCAGGTCTAACACTTCAATATATCTTGCCATGGAAACAACTCTAACTATTTGAGCTTCTGATTATTTAAATTTTAGAACATAAGACATTTAAACTGTCACTGGATGGAACATTAATTTTATCATATCCATTTGAAGAAATTGGATTTGTTGTATAGAAAAATGTTTTTATATTTGTAAAGACAATATGTCTTTATAGCTTCTAC
Organism: Suricata suricatta; assembly: GCF_006229205.1. Lineage (NCBI taxonomy): Eukaryota > Metazoa > Chordata > Mammalia > Carnivora > Herpestidae > Suricata > Suricata suricatta. Next base: position 156,454,241 of record NC_043700.1, on the reverse strand, counting down.
AGTAGATATTAGATTAAAAATGCTAAAACTCTCATATTGTACAGTCTCAGTCTCCAGTAGTGGCAGTCCAGTAGCCTCATGCAGTTCATTGCATCAGAACCCAAGTGCATTCTCTACTTGTCACATTCCATGTCATATATGTGTGCAGGTATCACAATGATCACAACTGCCCATGTGATTTTCTTAGGTCCCTCTATTTGGTAAAAGCCCATAACTCTCACTGTTTCTGTTTTCCCACGAGGATGATTAACTCCAGAATTGTTCAGACCAAAGCACAAGACTGACAAAAAGTCTGACTGCACAGACGGATAAACCAAATGGGGCCATTTAGGATGAGGCAAAGGTAAAGAAGACTATGTTCTCTGAGGCATAGCACAAAGCTACAGTGTGTGGGAAAAAAATCAATAATAAATAAGAATATGGCTCTTGAGACAATGAAAATGCACGTATTTTAAAGATATCGTAGCAAAACATGGCTATGGGGTAAGCACAACAAACATATATTAATAGTTAACATAATACTAGATAAAATATAAAAGATTAGAAATTAACAACAAATCTGGAGATACAATATGAATTTCCATTGCAGAAAGTATTTAATGGTGACACTGATACAAAAACATTTATTTAAACAGGAGATTGCATTAGAAACAGATGTTGTGTGGTTCATTTCAATTACAGCTTAAATTGGTTTATTTATGAGGCCATTTTCCACTAAACTTGAGATGCAAGCTGTGTGGGGTTCCCCCCCCGCTATTTATAAGCTATACTACTTGTTGCCAGTATGCACTCCTAGTCTCAGGTTACTTTTCTCTCTTTTTTAAATATAATTTATTGTCAAATTGGCTAACATACAGTGTGTAAAGTGTGTTCTTGGTTTTGGGGGGTAGATTCCCATGGTTCACCACTTACATACATCACCCAGTGCTCATCCCAACAAGTGCCCTCCTCAATGCCCATCCCCACCTTTTCCCCTCTCCCCCAGCCCCCCCCATCAACCCTCAGTTTGTTCTCAGTATTTAAGAGTCTCTTATGGTTTGCCTCCCTCCCGCTCTGTTTATAACCATTTTCCCCCTTTGCTTTCCCCATAGTTTTCTGTTAAGTTTCTCCTGTTCCACTTATGAGTGAAAACATATGGCATCTGTCCTTCTCCGCCTGACTTATTTCACTTAGCAGAGTACCTTCCAGTTCCATCCATGTTGCTTCAAATGGCATGATTTCATTCTTTCTCATTGCCAAGTAATATTTCATTGCATATATAAGCCACGTCTTCTTTATCCATTCATCAGATGATGGACATTTAGACTCTTTCCAGAATTTGGCTATTGTCAAAATCACTGCTATAAACATTGGGATACATGTGCCCCTGTGAATCAGCAGTCCTGTATCCTTTGGATGAATTCTCAGGTTACTTTTCTTCAGAATTGTCATTGTGTTTGATAGGGAATCATCTTGAAAAAAGTTAAATATCATTTCCTTCTCTCTCTTTGCTCTTCTGGTTAGTAAGCAAAGCAAAAATATGTCTTTCTTTTTTTTTTCAGTCTTTTAACATCTCTGGGTCTCAAATCTCATAATACCTCCCTTTTTTTAAACCAGAAAGATAGGCCAGGTGATTGAGGTTTTATTAGATTTCCTTAATATGTGCAATTTTTTCTTAATTATATTCTGATATGGATGTTGATCAGCATAATTATTATGGCTTTTTCTAGTTGGAGAAAATAAAAATGAAGTTAACTAGCACAAAGAAAGCAGAGTTTATTGTAATGATATGAAGAAGGCTCCTAAGTTGTTAAAGTATTGAGCATGTGCACATGTCCAGACCTCCTGAGAACTAGAAATAGGAAGTAGACAGTCTTTATGAACTCAGTTGCTCATTCTCTAATGATGTCAGACTCCTCCTCTTACTGCTCTATTTCCCTTTCTCCATTCCCTTTCTGTGTAGGCTGAATTTCTCTTTTTATTCACAGTGTCTCCTCTTTCATAGCCTCATAATAATAGTGTGGACCTAGTTCTATGTCATGACTTTTGCACTGAGTCCTACAGCTCCTGTCTCAGATTCTTTATGCAAGAGCTAATTTCTGGGAGAGGACTCTGATTGGTTCATGTCATCTTTTTGAGTCAGGCACAGGTTTATTTCCTGCCTGTGAATCAGCTGCTCTTAAATCGGGGATCTTCTCTCTGTTCTGAAGGTGGGAGGAGGGCAAGATCGTGAAATTCCCATGTGGCCTTGTTCAATCAGCAGGGGCTGTAGGCAGGGCAGTTTCTATCACAGAAGGGACCACAGAACTAGCAGGCAATGATGCACAGCTCTGCCACAATCAGCTCTTAGCAAAAGCAGCCTCAGCTTTGGAAAGAGCACATATACAGTTCACTTAAACTGGCATGAATATTTTATAGGGAATGCGGATTTGTGGTTAGGATGCTTCATAATGTATGTTCAAATTTATGAAAGATAAAATACAAATGTGTGTAAGAGCACTGGTTCTTTTATATACACAAACACACTCACCTCTCCATTCTTGAGAAGAGTTTGAACAGAAAGGATTGGCCAAATGATCCTTCTGAGTAGATGCAATATTACTAGATGTTAAAGCAATATTTTGTCTCTTCACTAACAAGTCAACTAGCCTGAGACATGCTGATTGTGGAGGCAGCTCATAAAAGACCACTTTTCTAGCCCAGTATAATGACTCAGAGCTGATTCTAGTAATATGAGTACCTCAATAAAACACTTAACTCTCCCTGTTCCAATGCAAGATAATGGATTTTTATGAAATGATTTCTTACAGTAAAGTGGCAAATTATAAACCATCCAACGACAGAATTCCCTCAAAACAAGGTTTTGAGGAATATGTTAAAAGCTCAAGTAGACCAGTGAATATACTTGATTTTCATGTTAAATAATAATAAAGCATTTTGAAATATTTTATTGATATTAAAAGGAAAGATATTTTCATCTAAGTCAAGTTTCTTAGCTTTCACACTATTGACATTTTGAGCCAGATAATTCTTTGTAGTGGGATCCGTGCTGGGTAGTGCATTTTGTGTGTATGTTGTGTGTGGGGGGTGGGGGGAGGCATCCCTGGCCTCTACCCACAGATGCCAGTAGCACACATCATTACTCCCAGTTGTGACAACCGAAACTGTCCCCAGAGATTGCTAAATGTCCTCTGGGAGCAACATTGCCTTGAGTTTAAAACCAGTGATTTAACCTTTGTTCTCCACAAGAATGATTTTTTATTATAAATAATTTCTTATTCTCTTGACATTTTTAGATTAAAAAAATATGTTCTTTGGAGTTTCACAGAGCACTATTGATTTGGTATCATCTATCTTGCTTTTCCTCAATGAGTCTAATTCTCTCATGCCTGAATTAGCCTGACCAATTTCATTAGCCCACTCAAACCCATTAATCCCATTAATTTGCTTCAGTGTCAGAGAATACCCTATGGCCCATAGTTTCCAAATACAGTGCTCTTCCTTTCTCAGAGTAGCAGGCATACTTGATGCTGGTTGAACACTTGTAAATACACCTGGAAGAAAAATGGTTTTAGTGTTCTTGTTCAAAGTATTGCTACCTTTAATTTCTTGCTGCAAAATTTTCCATTCTCCCTTGAGTGCTTACACCTTGGACTAATGAAGAATTAATAGAAAATCTGGTGTATGAGAAAACTAAATACAACGATTATAAGCCTTTCTTTTCTGTCTAAAAATATAGCATGCCAAAACAAGTCATAGACTTTATTATATTCAGATGTCACTGTTAATATTTCTATTAAGATGCAGATAGAATCATTTCCTTAAAATACAGTAGTTTCTCAGACATGTAAATAATAAATTGTCTCAGAGAGAATTTGCCTGTCTCACAAGGTTGTAAGAACAAAATGTGATGACATTGGAAAGGCTACAAGAAGCACAGAGCAAAGAGCCTTCTCCAGGAGAAAAGGATTATTGTTATGCATGTGCTATCATACAGATAGTACAAAAGAGACTTGGCTGTGTTTTAGGTCTTTGCATAATGTTCATCATTATCACCACAACTATCATTATCTTCAAAAAGTTTTTATTAAGGTTATCAATCTCCTATGTTGATATTTTCATTTATCATGGAAATAGGTCATAGATTAGGATAATAATGCTAGACATACATAAAAAAAGTTCTGCAGAGTATTTGTGCCATATCATCCACTTCCAGTTGTAACATACAAGCATAAGTACATTTTCAATTCGATGAATTACTTCTTCTTGAAAATAGAAATTACTACTTTAATTTAGAATCATGATGTGAGTTTTTGTCAATATTTAGTAAAAAAAAAAGAGTTATGTAGAACAAAGATGCAAAGATCTCACTGAGTATGTAGAGTTCTCTCTCTACAGGAAACAAAATAGTTTCCAGAGAGGAAAAGGGAAAAGTCTAAACAAATGCACACACACGCACACACACACTCAAATCTATGCAGAGATTACTCATGTTTACATTACTTTCTCCTTTCTACTCTCCATCGTTTACTTACCACAAACTCCTATTTTAATTAGAGCATTTATTATCAGAGCATTGTTTGACATTATAAACCTTCATAAGTTTTCCCTCACCACGTGTTAAAACTTTATTGAGGAAAAGGTAGAATAAGGATTTTGCCCCATGATCTCATTGTGAGGAAATCCTTTGTACCACTTGTGAAGATCTGGAAACTAATGACTATTCAGCATGAGTACTAAAACATGTATTCCATTGCTGACTGTGCTGATCACCATGGCAAAGTTTACAATAACATGTCTTTGGATAGTTATTAATTTTCTTACATTGGCTGAATTACAAATAAGAACCAAGCACCAAGACTTACAATTGGTCACAGACATTTGCTGATTTTCATGGTCAATGGGGTCCTTCTGCCTACAAGGTTTTTTTTGTAAAAATCTCTTTAAAAATAGAAATGCTTATGAAAATGAATATGCACGCTCAAAGTAATTTAGAAGTATGATACCAATCTTTAAATAGCAATAATTTTGAAGATCATATATTTGTTTAGCATATTACAGTTACTAAAGAGCCTTCACATAGTTTCCCAAGTAATGTTCACAATAAGTCAGTAAATGTTCTTATTTTCATTTTAAAAATGAGGCATCTGAGGTACAAGGAACTAAATTAGTTACTAGTGTTATATAGCTCTACATGTCATAGGCTTTGGAATCAAGATATTTTGAAATCTAAGGTCCAGAATCTGTTCAATTCATTTTTCCTCCAAAAAGTTGTGATGCTAGGAAATTGAAGAGAATGCAAATGAGAATAGTAGCAGTTGAGAAAGGAATTGTATATAACCCTGTGGATTTTCTTTTTTACTAAATGAAGGTAAAGTGGAAGGAGATTTTAGAGCTTTAAGGGATATTGTGTGATTAATAGTGAAGAGCTAATGTCCTTGTCATTGAACAAGAAAGAATGGCATTGAATTATTGCAAGATGTTACTTGAATAAACAGTGTAAGTGTTCTTGAATATAATGGTTAAAGGACACTGGAACTCATTATCCAGAGTGAATACTGTCTTATATATTGAGATTTCTCAGAAATGCATACAGATCCATAAAGGGATCTATATAACGTGCCGTTTGCCCAGGTGTATGACATGATGTGACTCAATGCTTCTCAATTAATGGTATATGCAACAATGGCGGTACACAGGCATTATGCAGGTGTTATGTAGTGTTTTCTTAACTCTCTAAAACATTCACGGTCACTACTGACAGATAAATATGCTTTAAAGGAATAAGTGAACTTTCTATTTTTACTATATTGGGACTCACATCTCAAAGACTTTATGATTTTACTGCTACCATTTTTGATGGACAATTATTAATAAAGTTCTTTAAAAGCAGACAACTAAAATTATAAGATAATTATCACAGTCCTTCTCCAGTAACTTGATCTATTTATTGAACACAAATCTTCCTGACTCTCACTGCCAGGGGAAGCCTGGGCAGAAAAAAAAACAGTTCAAAGGGATGTCCTTAGTGTTACCTTGTACAAGAGGTTTGGAAACAAACTCAAATACAAACCCAGCCCTGAACTCAAACAAATTTCTAAAGCAAAGCAGAAATGAGGTAAGAGAAATGGTTGAGCAGTTCCACCACCAATTTCAGTTCTCAGGCCAAATAATTATCTCCATCCAAAGGTGCTTTTATAAGCTACTTTTTAGTACCAATACACAAGTTGCAATTTGCTAGAAAGATCCAGATAATGGTAATTGATGACCCTTTCAATGCAAATAGCAGTATTCATTCAAGAGGCAGTTGCAATTTAGAAACACCCTTTCCTATTAAGTGCATAATTTTTTTTAGGTATTGAGCACACACTCCCCTCCAAGATAGTACCATAAATATAATATCCAGATGTAGATTTTTGTGAACATGGATCTTTCAGTACAACTTTCTTTTGTGACCCTCCTCATGATCATGACCTTAACTTTAAACCTTAAAATTCATTTAAATGGATTTACCCTACATTGGAGTGAATGTTTATCCATGCATTCAATGATTACTCCAGCACTTCTAACATACTGGTTGTCCCATACTCAGTGTATTCAGGTGTAACTTCTTCTGGAACAGCAGCACAGTAGATCTCTGGGAATACACTATACTACACACTATCACTTTCATACAGAAGACCTTTGATGATGATAATGATAATGAGAGTCCAATTTTTTGTTTGTTTCCTTTATTTCACAGGATTATACACTCACCATGTATTTCCAGCAATCTTGGAAAGACAAAAGGCTTTCTTATTCTGGAATCCCGCTAAATCTCACACTAGACAACAGGGTAGCTGACCAACTCTGGGTGCCAGACACCTACTTTCTGAATGACAAGAAATCATTTGTGCATGGGGTTACAGTCAAGAATCGAATGATCCGACTGCATCCTGATGGAACAGTTCTCTACGGACTCCGGTAAATGACTTTGTGTTGTATGATTCACTGTTGGTGCTGTTGTTATGTTTTATTTTTTACTTTTGGAAATGAGCAGAGGGAAGAGAAGCACATAGGAGAATATGCAGATACTTTCATCTATGTAAAAAGATTATATTAAAGACCAGAAAAATCTCTTTTGGAATCATTTGAGCTAAGTCTATGTAACTTTGTTCATCAAAGGTAAGTGAATTATTTGCCCTGAACTTTAAAGAATAAACTTTAGAAATAAGAAAGTGTATGTTTGCAAGATTTTATACCTAACTAATTGTATAAGTTATATCTTATTTTAGCCAATTCCTTGATTAAGTACAGCTACTTAATTATGAAAGAGAATTGGGAAAGAATTCTTTGAAGAAGGAGGAAAATATTTTGTGGTGACTTTGAGAAGATTCATAGTGTTTTCATCCCTTAAATCTCTCTTTTAGTGTTTGTATTTAGGTATATGATCCATATGGAATTAATTTTTGTGTTTCGTGTAAGGTAGGGGTTGAAATTTAATTTTTTCCATATGAATATCCAGTTATATAATTTATTGAAAACATTTTTCTTTTCACACCAGATTTGTTGGTGCCTTTGCTTGGATAACTGATAGTCTAGTTCTAGGCTTTATTCTATTCCATTGTTCTATTTGTCTATTCACCAGCAGTATCACACTATTTTAATTACAATAGCTATGTGGTAAATCATGAAGTAGTGTAAGTCCTCCAACTTTGTATTTATTATTTAAGATTGCTATGGATAGTCTAGACATTTTGCTTCTACCTATAACTTTTAGAATCAACTTGTGGATTTCTACCTTAAAAAGTCTGCTGGAATTATAATTGAGATTACATTGACTCTTATAGATCAATTTGAGGAGAATTAGTATCTTAAAACTAACACTCTAATCCATGAACATGATATATCTTCATTTCTTTAGGTTACCTTTAATTTATATCAACATTGACTTGCACCACTTTAGATTTATTTTTAAGAATCAAGTATAAAAGAGGTATCATATACTTATTATTAATAAGGTTAATTTGGTTAAGGGTTTATTAAAAATTTTAGGGCCAAAATTCAAGTAAGCTTCCTATTTTACCAAAGAAATACCTGAATTGTGGCATGTTATTGTAGAATATGTAGAGTGGTGGTTCTTTAACTTTTCTTGTCACCTTTAAAAAACAGAAAGCAAACCTTTGTTGTTACCTTTTGTGATCCTTTTGAGAAGTGTTGAGAGCTATATGCACAAACTCATATTGTACAAACTTTCCTATTATTTTAGAGTCTTCATAACCCCCCTAAAATTCTTCACACACCACCAACACTAAACTAAAACTCTAGCTAAGGGATAAAATTGTACAATTAATTTCTGTACATTCACAAATATCCCCAAAATAATGTGAAAGTGGAAAAAAAAACTAGATATGTGATAAAACTTCTGAACTTAATCCTGTGGCTGACTATTTAGTTGATAGATTTGGACTTTGTTTGCATAGTAAAATAGCATCAAATGCAAAATAATATTTGGAATTTCTTCACTCTTTCAGTACTTCAAAGTCTTTCAACTCCAGTTTAAAATCTCTGACCTAAAGGTCTCTCAGAAAAATGGTAAAATAAACCAACAATTCCCTTGAGTGTATTGATAATGACTTGATGAAATATACTAATCCAAGATCAATGGTATATTAATAATGGTATATATCCTAGAAAGCAGTTGTAATTTATTGCCACCTTTGAAACTTCTATTAGATATAGCCATGGTGTAAAGGGACAAATTGCTATTCTAAAGTATTCTGGGAGAATAATTCCATAACCCAACCAAGTAAGCTAATCAATCACATGTATGATCACTATATGTGATTAGTCAAGAATGCATAAAAAGTTGTTTTTGTATAAAAAATAAAAAGCAATCAGGGGTGCCTGAGTGGCTCAGTCGGTTGAGTGTTCGACTTCAGCTCGGGTCATGATCTCACAGTTCATGGTTTGAGACCCGCATTAGACTCTGTGTTGACAGCTCAGAGCCTGGAGCCTGCTTCAGCTTCTGTGTCTCCCTCTCTCTTTCTGCCCCTTCCTACTTGTGCATGTGCACTCTCTTTCTCAAAAAGAAATAAATGTTAAAAAAAATTTTTTTAAGGCAATCAAGGTTTTTACAGGAAAGAAAGTGGGTTACAATCTCATTTTACAGAATCTCACTTCAGGCATTTCTCAAATTATTGGAAGCCTCTACCAATGAGAAATGATGTAAAGGAAGAAAAACATTTGAGAACCTTGAAATTGAACACATTTCATTTTATACCAATAAAACATATGAATTGGTGTATTTATAGCTGTACTTATTTTTAGACATGGGTAATCAGGGAAATGAAACTTCTTGCCTTATCCCTTTTCACAAGTCCAGCTAATAGTCGTTATGAAATGAGACCATACACTAATAGGTTGTTTTTAGCACAAAATAGAAAGGGCCATTTCTAAGGGTCTTGTCTCAGGGATTGGGCTAAAATTCAGCTGTCTTTATCCCCATAGTTGTATTCTTCCCACTCCACTGCCTTTCAAACAGCAGAAGACAGCACCTCCTTCCAAGTTGTCCAACATGGCTCTTTCCTCTGGAACCAACCCGGACTTGGAGCCCGCAAAGGGATTTCCCAAAGGAAAACACAAATCCTTCCTCTATCACGTGGACTCTGATCTCTTTTTGGCACCAGCGTTCTCCATAAGAGCCTCACACCACTTTTCATATCTTCCTTCTCCTCCCTTGTCTTCTTCCCTCACAGGTTTATTTCTCTTTTTTCTGGAGGTTACAAACATCCTAGAGAAACCATAAGCTCTAGCAAAGATAGCATGACATCTGGAGTCAGAGTCAAAAATGGGCTCAAATTCCAGCATTTCTGATTGTTTGACCTTGACCAAGTTATACAAATTTACTGAGTCTTAGTTTTATGCCTATAATAATGGGCTAATAGCCCCTTATTCTGGGTTGGGAAATTCTTATGAAATAATGAATATATTAATACATGGTGAATTCTAAATTATATTTTTCTGAAATCATTGTGTCTTATATAGCTGTATTAGGTGCTAGAGGATGGTTTTCTAACTCCCAGGCACATCAGTGACCAGAACAGAGATACAATTATCCAATTTAAAAAAACATCATTGAGTGCCCCGCATATGCCATATACTCACTATTCTGGCCCTGGAAATAATTCCCCAGAAGAATTTGTCATTGTGGCAAAGGGGAAATCACCAGGTGCTATGAGTCAAGAGGCTTGTGGCTGAACTAGATTACTTACCTTAAGTAAGCTATTTTTCCTTTGGGCTTTGGATCCCTCAGTCTTAAAAGGAAGAGATTGCATAAAATTATACCTAAATTCCCTTCCAAGTCTAACTTCTATTGCTTCTCTGATCCTATATATTAAGGAACATTGATTTTAATCTCTCTGATATAACATTTTCTAGTCTTAGAAATGATAATCTGCATTTTTTTCTTTGTAATTGCCTTTTCAAGAATAACCACCATATATCACTTCCTGAGCACATGTACTAGAAAATTCTTATCATACAACATATGTATTGACATATTTATAGCTGTACTTATTTTTAGACATGGGTAATCGGGAGAATGAAACTTCTCGCCTTATCCCTCTTCATAAGTCCAGCTAATAGTCGTTATGAAATGAGACCATACACTAATGGGTTGTTTTAGCAATGATGAGGTCAATGGGATTTTCTGAATGTCCCTGAAATAAAGCCCCTCTAACCAGATATTTCATAATCATATGATCATATCATTAAGCTAAATAAAATTGTTTCCATATTCAAACTCAGTATGAGATACTAAAACATAGTGCATATGAAGCCACAAGAATAGAGTTGGTTATTTTCTATTTTTGTGAACTATGTCAAATCAGGGAATTTTATACACAGGGAATGACACAGCGTTGCGTTAACACTTGAAAAGAACAGGGTGGTGTCTGGTGGAAGTCTAGTGCTTTTGGAGGAACCAGGCTGCTGTGTAACAGACATTCAGCAAATATAAAGAGACTCCCTTCCTCCTGTTTTTTGCTCTCGGGTTACCTCTGCAGTGACATTACACCAAGGAATACCTCATAGTCACTATTACTTCCTCTTCTATTTTGCTCGGGGTCTAAATAAAAGATGTCTGTGATTTGCTGTGAGATGTGGCTGGAGACCAGAATTTATGACTGCGTCCCATGATCACTCTACCCTGCTCCTTTCAGAGCACATAATGTCATTTCCTTTCTAACTCAAAAGTGGAGACTAAACAACCAAATTCCTCAGTGCCATGCATCAAATCCTTAAGCTTCTGTTTCCTCCCTTCCATTTAACTCTGAGGGAGATTTCCTCTTTTGAAGGCCAGTCTCTCCACGTATGCATTTAATTTTATCATTGCACACTCTTTTCAGACTTTGATCACTTCTTTTAGCGAATCTTCAGTCTTCCCTCTCCATGGGCTCCTTCCCCTCGGTTTTGTCCTCAAATCAGTCCTCTCTCACCTCACCTCTTTGGTTTCCTCCACTCCCTCACCATTTACTCCACAGTCTCCAAAACCTTGGCTCCCACCGGTGGTATTTTCCTAAAATAGCTCTGTCCAAAATTAACAGCACCATTGCCTGTTCTCAACTATACTCCTGACTTCTCTGCTTGATTTAAGACCAGTGACTGACCTCGACCTCAGGACTTTTAAGACCTGCCACAAGTTTTTCATTATTGATATTCTTCTGGTCTTTTTTGCTATTCCTTCACCAGCTCTTCTCTTGCCTCGAAGTGTGAGCTAGAAGGAATCCTTGAGTTTTGACCAGCTCACTGATGTGACAGCCTATATATCTAAAATCCCAAATTATTGAGTTCAGAAAAATATTTGTAATTACTTACTGAGCATCTGTATCTGCATACCTGCCTGGCCAGATATTTTAGACATGGCCCTTATTTCCATATTATCTGGTTTTCCTAAAACCATGTTCTCCTCCTCATACAGCTGCTAACAAAAGTCATCATCCTCTAAGTCAGTAAAAATAAACTTGTAGGCAGTTTTGACTCTATATCTCTTTTGTCCCGAGATCCAGTCTGTTGCTTCCACTCTGCTGTATCCCAGCTATGTCCACTTCCAAATCATTCCCATCCCCTAACTTAGCATCCTCACTGTCTGTTACTTCCTGGCCAATTTCTATCTCAATTTTTCTTGTTCTCATCACTGCCATCTTATTCTTCCTACAGCACATGTCAGATCATATCACTCCTACATGAAAAAGAAATGTCTCCACAGTCCCCATAAAATTACATTTTCATTCTTCTGTATATAATCTAAGTCCTTTTTTATGTGACCAAACAACTTTCCAACTTAATCAGCAATTTCCTCCCTCTCTGAAGTCTAAACTTTTATAAAACAACTTACTTGTTTCTCTAAACACATGCAGGGTGTTTCAACTCAAGTATGACCCAAATATACGACCCAAATAGATGATATTTATGCTAAAGAGTGATTTGCTATTGATCTTACATTAAAATTTCACTAGGCATCCTGTATTTTATCTGACAACCTTACAGCCCTGATGAAAAGCTCTCCCTTCTCTATCCCCAAACCCCTTTCCCTCACTCCACCACTGTCTCCCATTTTTCTGCTTTTCCTTAAAAGCCTCTCTCTCATTCCACTTTCCCCAGGAGGACTTTCACAATCTTTTTAACCAGATAAAAACTCTCTGATTTGATACCTTACTTTGCTTTAATCTCAAGTAGGCTCATGAGATTTGTAATACTCTTTTGATGTTATATCTTTCTGTGTCTTAGAGTTATTTTTCTGTGATACAAACAAGATTGTATATCTGCTGAAAATGTGAACTGTATTTCCTTAACCTTTGATCTCCTCTCTCAAACCAAATAAGTGTTTAAAAAATTGAAATGAAAATATGTAAGATGCGGTCACCTGACCTACAATAGTTGTCAGCTGCAACATTTCCTATATCTAAATGATGGCTCTTCACCAAAGAGCGATTATCACTATTAATGACCAGATGTGTTCTGCCTCTTGTCCAAACATGATCCAGCTGGCTGCAAACACTGATTCTCTCCAAGGCCTAACCCTGTGAAAGCCGAAAAACTGTGTTTATCTTTCCCTGAAAATGGCAGGAATGGATGACTTAATTCTGGGAACATCTTTAGTAGGATATTTAGCCTTCTTAAAACTGCCCTTCCTTTTGCCTTTCCCTCCTAACCCTTGCCTTGGCTTTACTTTCAAAGATTCACAATGCTTCTTTCCTGCATTTTCTAGCAAAGGCGAGCATGGGGATAGGTGGTTTTGAGGAGCTATGTAAGAACAGGAATTGGAGTGAATAGAGAAAATCCTTCTGGCCCAATACTGGCTCACATTGGACCTTGTAAGTATGTTGAGTGTTTATGTGGGCTTGTGTGCACATATAAGCACATACAGAGGAAGTCACACATAGCACATAATTTAGATGATTGTTTATAGCAATTACATGAAGAAATTTAGCTTATAACCAAGCATATAAAAATTGAAGCCATATTAGACACAAGTGCTATACTACTACCCAATTATAAATGTGCTAACTTGCCCAACTCTGTAAATAGTTAAAACTATACTCTAAGTGCTCTAACTCTATTGCATATTTAATCTTTACCACAACACTATGAATTGTGTACTATTGTTGTACTATGTACCAACACTAAGAGAACCCACAGTAACTTTTCTTGCCTTATAATTTATTATTTGTCAAGGTGAAACAGGTCAAACAGGTATACACACTACATTTAACTAATAAAATACCTAAATACCAAAATCTCTTTTACTTCCTGTTCCTTGATTTCCCTCCTTGTAAATTGCTTAAAAAAAAAACCATATGATTCTTTTGTGATTACATCCACTTATTGTAAATGTGTTTCTCTATGCCCTATATTCGAGGCCTGGTTAGATTTAGATTAGCTATTTTGTTGTGCTTTGACAAGACCGCTTCATAAGCCATATTATACACTTCCATCAGGAGACATCAAATTCCTCCCTATCTCTGCGTTTGTGAGGTGAAGACTAATGAGCAGATTTAGGCATTGATAACTTGACCCACCCTTATAAAACTCCTGTTAATTTTTTATGTAATCGTATTAGTTTGCTAAGGCTACTATAACAAGATACCACAAAATGGGTGACAACAGAAATTCGTAGTCTCACAGTTCTGGAGTCGGCAAGATTGGTTCCTACTGAGCACTGTGAGGAAAGGATCTGTCCTAGACCGCTCTCCTTGGCATGTTGGCATGACTGGATTCTCCCTGTGTCTCTTTCTATTGCCTTCTTTCCATGTGTATCTCTGTGTTCTCTTTTTTATTTATTTTATTTTTTTATATTTGTTTTTAAAATTTATTTATTTTTTCGGTTGCCTATTAGTTTTCTTGATTGTTTCTTTTGCAGTGAAGAAGCTTTTTATCTTGATGAAGTCCCAAGAGTTCAGTTTTGCTTTCACTTCCCTTGCCTTTGGGGATGTGTCGAGTAGGAAATTGCTGTGGTGGAGGTCTAGGAGGTTTTTTCCTACTTTCTCCTCGAGAGTTTTGATGGTTTCCTGTCTCACATTCAAGTCCTTCAGCCATTTTGAGTTAATTTTTGTATATGGTATAAGAAAGTGGTCTAGTTTCATTCTTCTGCATGTTGCTGTCCAGTTCTCCCAGCACCACCTGCTAAAGAGGCAGTCTTTTTTCCATCTCATACTCTTTCCTACTTTGTCAAAAATTAATTGGCCGTACATTTATGGGCCCAGTTCTGGGTTCCCTATTCTATTCCATTTGTCTATGTGTCTGTGTTAGTGCCAATACCATACTGTCTTGATGATGACAGCTTTGTAGTAGAGGCTAAAGTCTGGGATTGTGATGCCTCCCATTTTGGTTTTCTTCTTCAATATAATTTGGCTATTTGGGCTCTTTTCTGGTTCCATACGAATTTGAGGATAGTTTGTTCTAGCTTTGAGAAGAATGTTGGTGCAATTTTGATGGGGATTGCATTGAATGTGTAGATTGCTTTGGGTAATAATTAGGTTCCTC
>NC_043700.1:156430167-156439138 GCF_006229205.1 Suricata suricatta | reverse complement strand
AAGATGTGGTATATATACACAATGGAGTACTACATGGCAATGAGAAAGAATGAAATATGGCCATTTGTAGCAAAGTGAATGGACCTTGAGGGTGTCATGCTAAGCGAAATAAGTCAGGCAGAGAAGGACAGAAACCATATGTTTGCACTCATAGGTCTAACAGGAAAACAGGAGAAACCTAAAGGAGGACCTGGGGGAGGAGAAGAGGGAAAGAGAGTTGGGGAGAGAGAGGGACACAAAACTTGAGAGACTATTGAATGCTGAAAATGAACTGAGAGTTGAAGGGGAAGGGGGAGGGGGAAAAGAGGTGGTGGTGATGGAGGAGGGCACTTATGGGGAAGAGCACTGGGTGTTGTATGGAAACCAATTTGACAATAAACTATTTTTAAAAAAGAAAAAAAGAAAAAAAAGAAAAAATAAATAAAATTTATTTAGTTTTGAAAGACAGAGAGACAGAACATGAGCAGGGGAGGGCAGAGAGAGAGAGAGAGAGAGAGAGAGAATCTGAAGCAGGCTTCAGGCTCCGAGCTGTCAGTCCAGAGCCCAAAGCCAGGTTCGAACTCACAAACCGCGAGATTATGACCTGAGCCAAAGTTGGTCTCTCAGTTGACTGAGCCACCCAGGCACCCCATGTGTCCTCCTTTTTAAAGGCCAATGGTCATATTTGATTAGGGCCAA
Source organism: Suricata suricatta (assembly GCF_006229205.1). NCBI lineage: Eukaryota > Metazoa > Chordata > Mammalia > Carnivora > Herpestidae > Suricata > Suricata suricatta. The sequence continues at coordinate 156,438,460 of NC_043700.1, read as the reverse complement.
CCCCAGTGATCTCACTTTAAATTGATTAACTCCATTAAGACCCTACCTCCAAGGTTACACTCTGAGGTACTGGATGTTAGGACTTCAACATATGAATGTAGGGAAACACAATTCAGCCCATGACAAGTTTAGCAGCTACTGCTAATCTTTGCCTACACCTATTTAGAGTTTGCAAAATGGTGTTTTTCTATCATTCCTTCTTGATTTATTATCTGTTTTCCTCTAAACAAGAACTTCCCCTCATCAACTATTAGGTAATCCTGAAATAAACTCATTGCAATGAAGACAGGATAAATGCTTGATTATTTCCCTTCATTCAGCAGTTTTAAAAATAGCTACTCATTTCCCTAGAATCTCCAAAATGTGACCACTGAGTTTTGGCATTTTGTTGTTTTTTTGTGTGTTTATTATCATGAGATCATGTGTTGTTAACAGGTGTGTCTCAGTCCATTGCAGCTGTTGTTACTTTTGGTCCTTACTTTGTCTTGTCTTTGCCCACTGGCCTGGCAGTTCCTTTAAGTTGGCTCCTGAGTTCTTTCAACATATGGTCTCAGTAGTCATTGCCTTGTCTTCTGAAACATCAACTTGTCCATTGCCTGTCCCACAAGTAGAGGAGACATATCACAAGTTCATATTGACATTTCTAATTCAAATTTAAAATCACAGGGCTTTTATTCAACTTCTTTGATTATATGTTTGTTTTTTTCATCTTCATTAAAAGCATTAATTCATAATATATTCACATGATTATTTATTTAGTTTATCCTATAATATATATCACTTATATACATAACATTTTAAAAACAACAATATTTTTTAATAAAAATACCAACATCATTGTTACTAATGATGAGATTACCAAAAACAGGTTAAGAATTCTTTGCAGTGAGGGTACCTGGGTGGCTCAGTTGGTTGAGCATCTGACTTCGGCTCAAGTCATGATCTCACCACTCGTGGGTTCAAGCTCTGCATTGGACTCTGTGCTAACAGCCCAGAGCCTGGAGCCTGCTTCAGATTCTGTGTCTCCCTCTCTCTCTCTGCCCCTCCCATGCTCATGTTCTTCTCTCTTTGTTTCTCAATACTAAATAAATGTTTTTAAAAAACTATTAAAAGAAAAGATTTCTTTGCAATGATTTGCTTTTAGGGCATAAACCATTAATAGAGTAGAAATAGAAGTAAAAGTAGAAGTAAAAGAAGTAGAAGAGTAGAAGCTACATTTTAAGCTTCAGTTTAGGAATAGTTCCTTACAACATGGTTAAGCCACCACTTAAAGTGCATTTGCTTTTGGTTTAGATTTTTAAAATTTGATTTAATTCTATTTCATAATTATATAAAACATTTACATGGTTCTCAAGTCAAACAATGAAACAAAATAAGTATTATTATTTCCGTTTTGGTCTCAACTCTTTCCCATTTTCTTCCCCTGTAGAACTTTAATTTGTTTTAATATTTTCCTTCTATTAGATACACATATATTGTCACCCCCTTTGCTAGAAGGTAGCACAGTATACCTGCTACTCTTTATGTTGGGACGTGAGTTTGAAAAGCCACAATGTTGAAAGCAGATGTTAACCCAAGTTTTCTCATTTCAGCCTACATTCTTAGCTCCCACACAGAGCAGCTTTTTGCTGTCCTGTTTAAGCTTGTCTTTCCCTGCAGATTATTTCTGGGAAGATAGTCCTCTATGTCTGATGCTCTCATTGCTCACCATTACAGGAATGAGAATAATTGGAGAGGATGCCCAGCATAAATGGGAGTAGTTCTGCCAAGTGTGTGAGCTTCATAAAATGTACACAATTAATGACTCCAAATTCCAAGAGAAGCCTCTAAGTTTTAGGTTTCAGAAATGAAGTAATGTTAACTAGAAACCTGTGGCCTGATAGGGATTTTGAGAACTCCCTTACTCTGTTTGCTTACCTAGCTCTACTCTGAATCGATTTTTTGATGTTCTTGCAGTGCCTGGCTACGGGTTGTGCATAGAATAAAATCAATGGCTACATTGAATATAAACGAAAAACAGAGTTTCCCATTATTCCTTGGAGGATCATTTCATCTTCATGATAAAGTAAAGTAAAAAGTAGAGGCAATTATTTTGAAAATACTGATTCAAAAAACCCCACCAACTATTGATTTTTAAAAGCAGTTTGGGGTCCAAAATGTTTCATATTAGCTCTCTACATTGATTGTACACCCTAAAAAATTATTTCTCTCTCCTGCGGACTTTCTGTGTATAGAAGCAGTTATGATTACATTCAGGAGTCCTGGGCAGATCACACAGGGCTTACTGTGAGATATGCTGGGCAAAGATATTGTTGAGTTGATTGTAGAGAATAAATATGTGGGCTGATGCAGTGTTTGCAGTGGAAGGCTGGCTGATATTGACAAATGCATCCTGTTAGGAGAAAGAAACTTCTCAGTTCAAATGGAAGAGAGAAAAAAGAGGCTATGCATAAAGAATAGGTAGCTTGCTCTGTTAGGAAGAATGCCTGGAGACTCTCTTTACAATCCCAACCAAAGAGCATAGTATTGCTAGTCCCCTCACACTGTAGTTGACATATTTTAGAGTTTCATCAGAGGCATACAGAGAAAGCAATTTGAAATGTTCTCCAGTGAAAGACCTGCTATTTTTTTTTCTTTTTGAAGTTTTTATTTTAATTTTAATGTTCTTTATTCACCTATCTATATGTGAAAACCTCTTTATGATTAAATGTTGGTTAGTCTCCTTTTTGATAAATATGGTATTGTGACTAATTCAAGCACTAAAAGGCCAATTTAAATAATTATGCAATTACTATAACGATTGTGTGGCCATGTGATCTGTGGATGTGTCATTGTGATTAAACCTCCTTAATTAAATTAATGTAGAAGATTAAGTAAAAACAGTGACCATAAATTATCTTAAAAAAGAACAACATCTTCTGAAATTCTTCATCTTGAATATGTCTTTTATGGTATAATCTCAAATCTGAACTCTTAGGAAAGAAGAAAAGAATAAGAGGAAAAAATGTAAGAAGAAGAAAGAAGGAGAGAAGAGGGATGCAAAGCAGGCAGGCAGGAAGGAAGGAAGGAAGGAAGGAAGGAAGGAAGGAAGGAAGGAAAGAACATAAAAAAGAAAGGAAAATATCTTAAAGACATGTTCTGAATTTTAGATCTTAGTTAGAGCATTACAAAGATACAACATCTTCCAAGAAGATGTATTAGGTTTTGAAAACCATTTGTGAAATTTTAAAAGTAATCTTCTCCCGTACCCTCAATTGATTCCCTTAAACCATCATTTCAATCTTCAGTATCTTAGTACCACTGCCATGAATTTTGCCATATCAGCAAAAATTATTGACTCACTTTTTGCTTATGTATATATATGTATATTATATTTACATAAATACATATATTTTAAATTTTTAAATGTTTTAATTTACTTTTAAGAAAGAGACAGAGTAAGTGGGAGAGGGGCAGAGCGAGAGAGAGAGAGAGAGGGACCGAATCCAAAGCAGGCTCCAGGCTCTGAGCCATCAGCATAGACCTCAACACAAAGCTTGAATTCACGAGCCGGGAGATCATGACCTGAGCTGAAGTCAGATGCTTCACCGACTGAGCCATTCAGGCGCCCCCATGTATATTTTAAAAGAAACTTTTATTATGTCTGCATGTAGAAAGCTATTACTTTAGAAAACAGACATTAAAGTATATATAAGCTAAAAATTTTATTAAAATATAAAAAGTCTTATCTATATTCCACCTAAATGATCTTCCCTCATTTATAGAATTGAGATAACAATATTACTTATCTTATAGGATATTATTATGGTTAAATAAGTTAATACAATAAAGAATTTACAACATCCTCTGCCACACAGTAAGGGCCTAATGAGCCTCACTTATCTGGTTTAAAACTTGTGGTATATGTACACATGGATAATAAACACATACTGTAGATATAATAATGATTATTATCAAAATAAAGGCCTAAGTTTTCTTTACTAACCTTCTGATGCAGCAAGTTAAAACTAGCCTCTTTTTCAGTGTTTGTGTCTCAGACTATGAAATATCCAGCCCAGAAGTCACCAGCTGGCTATATTGCAATTCAGCTTCTCATTTTCAATACCAAAGGGAAGCCAGAGGATGTTCTCAAACCTAAAATTCCACCTTGGTTTGTCTATCACAGGTAATACTATGCCTGATATGTCCTTTCTCTCTCTCTCTCTCTCTCTCTCTCTCTCTCTCTCTCTCTCTCTCTCTTTTAATTTGAGAGGGAGAGAAAGAAAGCATGAGCAAGGGAAAGCAGCAGAGAGAGGAAGAGAGAGAATCTTAAGAATGCTCAGCACAGAGCCCAACATGGGGTTCTATCCATGGCCCCGGGATCATGCTCTGTGTCGGAATTAAGTGTCAGACATTCAGCTGACTGAGCTGCTCAGCCACCCCAAATGACTTCCTATCTTTAAGTATTATGATATTATAACTTTCCAGATATGGAGGGACCAATGTAACTTGATGCTCATAGATTATGTAGCATTCCATACCATTATGGAAGAAGTAGTCAATCCTAGACCAAAACAGAAATATCTGGAGAATTTCTGGAAGACTATATTCCATTAAAATACAATAGAAAACATTTTATTTTAGGAGAGATCTTTTAGAAAAATATTAACTTATGTTTTATACCAACATAAGTACTCTCACTGCTGTTAATAATACATATTTGTGGTAAGCCTAATATTGCTTAATTACATTTTGAAGAAGTAATGGAACACTGAATATCGTATTTACTAGAATTAGTGTTTCATCCTTCAGAGTGTCACAAACCACAAAATAGATTTTGGGGAAAAATATTTTCCTACATGCCCCAATTTTCCCTCCTGTTTAGAAACAGTGTATACTGTCCACGTAGAGCATGCTTTGTTCTTTCTGGAACTTAGTTATATCAAAGCAATACCTCTTTGTCCAATGAATTATTATTCACCTTTCAATGTCTTTTAGGAAAAATTTAGGTTTATCATTCCTAAACCTTGTTTTCTTCTTTTTAATATAGACAGAGCTAGAGCTAGTGAAAAAAGCCAACCTGTAATGAAACCACAAAGAGTTGGAGTTTACAGAGCTGCTGATCTATTTCCTTCTAATTGCAAAACAGGGGTAGACACTTCAATAACAAGAACAAGAACAAGAACAAATAATCCAAACACAGGTTTTATTTTTTATTAGATCCTCACATTCTTACCCCTGTTTTGTGAAACTTGGAAAAAAGCAGAATTCTTTGTTCTTCCTACACATCAAAGGTTTACTGAAAATGGAGAAATGTATTGCTCTAGAATCCAAACAACTGGTTGATTTGAAAACCTAGGTCATTATATTTTGATAACTAATGTGAAATCCTGAAGATTTGTGAGCTCTGCTTAAGGTGCCATGACCATATCTGTCTAATTTGAATAGTTCTACCTTCTCAATTAAAGAATGGACAATACCAGGAAAAAGGAACTTCCTCTCTCCATGAATATTTTATTCTCAAGCATGACAGCCTCATTCTCTGGGCCTGCCAGCATTTCAATGTTTTTTGAAAATATTTGAGACATAAAAAGCTAGGCTTAATGGCTTCAAACTAGAAAACCATAAGATAAAAAATTAGAATTATTGATTAAATGGGTCAAAATACAAGTCACTTGCTGTTAAAAAATCATAAAACTCAAAATCATAAAAGTTTTTTAAATATTATTTTTGCTGCATTTTCTCAGGAATGCCTTATGCCAAAAGAATGCTCAAAAAGACCAAATTCATGTTTTCTTTACTTTGGGGTTTTCCACCAGTTCTCTTACTTCTCTTTTGATTCTATTCTGCAATCCTCCAGCAGATTTGTTTTAATAAAGCGCCGTTTCATCACACTGTTCTCTTGCTGAGGAACCTATTGATTCCCAATTACCGACCACATCAAGTCAAAGCTTTTCTCCAGACGTTCACAACACTTCACAATTAGATCTACCCTTGTTACACAGCCTCATTTATGATTTTGTCCAACCGTGAAGCCTTACACTGCGTGTCCAGGTTTGTTTTTACTTTTCCTAGTTACTAAACTGATTCTTATTTCCTAGCTTCTATCAACAGTTCCCTTTCTTCTTAACTCATCAATGAAAATTCTTTTCCTTTTTTTCTACTGGTGCATTGCTCAGATTCAAGACCCAATTTTAAGATCTCATATAACTACCATAAACCTTATAAGTTCTCTCCCTCCATAGTTGTGCAGAACCTGGAAGGCCTTACAAATATAGCACTTAATTATAAAATGTCTTCTCCAGTTAACTACTGTTCACTATGTTAGTCTCATCTCTCCAAACGCTCTAGCGTCTTTTGAGAATAGAGTCTATTTTTCATACTCTGTTTCCCACAATGCAGAACCACAATCAGCATATATGAAGCAAATGATACACTTACCATTTTACTTATTAGTTTTAAAACTCAATCTTGCTCTTAATTGTATCTCCATGACCATGGCTTTTGTACAGTAAGATTTACTAAATTTTCAGAAGAAGCTAACTCATTTTATGAAAATAAATCTTATATGAAATGGAATCCTTACATGAAAATGGTTAATTCTAATCCATAACATTCTACTGTAACTCATGGGCAGGAGGTGGGGGTGAGGTTCTAAAAGTGTAAATCATTTTAAGATATGAGAAATAGATACAGTGCTATGGATCATGCTTCTTCTATTTTTATCAACCCATACATACGTGCATAAGTGCGTTCTCTTCAAAGTAACCTCCTCAGAAAACTATATGCTTATTCTTCAAAGTATCTTTACAGCTTCTCTTTAGAAATTTCATTTAAACCCTTGGCTACATATTTAAACATTTAAGGTGTTGGAAATTGTTCCCTTGAAGGTGATTATTAGAAATAAATCAGTGAAGTCTCTGGATCCTAGGATAGTTCTATTTTTAACTGTTTTCCAGAGGGGCTGCACCAGTTTGCATTCCCACCAACTGTGTAAAAGGTTCCCCTTTCTCCACATCCTTGCCAAAGTACAACTACTAGGTATTTACCCAAAGGAAACAAAAATACTAACTCAAAGGGTTACATGCACCCTAATATTTATAGTAGCATTGTCAACAATAGCCAAACTATGGAAACAGCCCACTCTCCAACAACTAATGAATAGATAAAGATGTTGTATGTATGTATGCACACACACACACACACACACACACACACGGATATTACTCAGCCATCAAAAATCATGAAACTTGCCATTTGTAACAACGTGGATGGAGCTAGAGAGTACTAGGCTAAGTGAAATAAGTCAGAGAAAGACAAATACTGTATTATTTCACTCATACGTGGAATTTAAAAAACAAAATCAAATGACATGGGGCAGAAAAAAAGAGGAAAATGAAGAAACATATCTTAATTACAGAGAACCAACTGATAGTTACCAGAGGGGAGGTGGGTAGGGAATGGGTTAAATAAGTGATAGGAATTAAGGAGGGCACTTGCTGTGATGAATGCTGGCTGTTGTATGTAAGTGATGAATCACTAAATTCTATGCTCGAAACTAATATTACACTGTATGTTAATGGAATTTAAGTTAAAACTTGGGAGGGCTGTTAAGGAAATAAATAAGAGTAGGGAATAAACTTGTGAACAACTTTTTTGGTCAAAAACTGATTACAACACTCCCACACACACAATTTTTCCTGTATAGTTTGCTAAATAACTATAAATGGATAGTCCAAATTAGAGTAGAAAAATGCTTTTGGCTGAAGAAGGATACAAATCAAATAATTTTATATATCTTCAATGGGATCACTTTAAAAATCCCAAAGGTATCTGTATTTATTATAACCTATTGTTTAGCTCACATGGTCTGATATTAATAAACCAGAGTCAGGTAGAAGAACTATCCAACCAACTACTATCTGACTTCCATCCTATTGGGTAAGGAGAACTATATTCCAGCTGACATTGTTAAAACAAACATTGTTTATCCATTTCTTGGTGTCTTCTTCTATCTCTTTCATAAGTTTTCTATAGTTTTCATCATATAGGTCTTTTACATCCTTGGTTAGGTTTATTCCTAGGTATTTGATGGTTTTTCGTGCAATCGTGAATGGGATCAGTTTCTTAATTTCTCTTTCGGCTGCTTCATTTTTGGTGTATAGGAATGCAACTGATTTCTGTACGTTGATTTTGTACCCTGCGACTTTACTGAATTCATTGATCAGTTCTAGAAGGCTTCTGGTGGAGTCGATTGGGTTTTCCATGTAGAGTATCGTGTCATCTGCAAAAAGGGAAAGTTTGACTTCTTCCT